>NW_020455532.1:8899679-8948119 GCF_003342845.1 Nothoprocta perdicaria
AGCAAACCGGAAACACGGCTTATAGGAAAGAAAAACGCAGCAGCCCCTCCCCTCGTGTGTTTTTCTATTTTTTTCCCCTTTTTGTTTTTAAGGGAGAAGCCCGCGCTCCGCAGGGCTGTGCGGGCGCCGGCCTGCCCCGAGCGAGGGCAGGAACGAGAAGCGCCCCCCAGGCTGGTTGCTCTCCGTGGGCGCCGTCCAGCGCCGGGCCAGTGGCCGCAGCGGAGGGGTYGCCAGCCGGGCCAGACCCTGGGCACCACCAGTGAAATCCGCATGTGGGGCGCTCAGGCTCCAGCRTGGGAGAAAAGCAGCCGGGATGGGCTGTGTCCTGGGCATCCATGGGCAAACAGCTCCCCGGTGGGATTGGGGAGAGGATCCTCCCTGTGCAAGGAGCGCCAGCCGGCCGGGGTGCGCGAAGGGCCCCGGCAGCGCCGTGGCATCCTGCTCTGCAGAAGCGCAAGGAGGAAGCAGAGCAGGGGGCAGCTCGTCCTGGGGCTGGCCCGGACACGCGCTCCGATACCTGCCCCGGCCRGGCAACGCGCCTGGCGCTCTCCCTGGACGGAGCGGCGCTCCTTCCGTGGGGTTCAGTGTGGGACGCTGGCACTGGGCACCCGCCTGCCCGGTGTCCCCACGGCAGCGGCACTTGCTGAGCCCAGAGGCGTCGAAGCCCCTGGTGCTGGCACTGCAGGAGCAGCTTGCACAGCAGAGCCCGACAAGGCGGTGCATTTTCTTTATTTTCTTTATTTTCTTTATTTTCTTTATTTTCTTTATTTTCTTTATTTTCTTTATTTTCTTTTTCTTTTTTTTTTTTCCTCCCCCACTTGTTCTTTTTAAGCTATTAAAGAACTCTTGCCCGTGACACGGCGGAAGGCCAGCGAAGCCGTGAGTCACCAGAACACGGAGCTGTGCCCAGCACGGATCCGTCCCCCGCGGCCCCGGCGCGCGGCCCTGCCCTGGGAGGAGCCGCTCGCCCGATAAGGCCCCTAGGAGCCCAGTTTGGCTGGAAAAGTCCTTCCCTTTCCCCCCTGGCGGGTCCTCCAAGCGCGGGGACCCGCGTGCCGCTCGTGTGTYGTGTCCCAAGGGACAAGGGACAGGGACCTGGCATGGGCTCCTCTCCCTCGTGCCCAACCAGCCGCCCCGGGAAGCTGCTCCGACGGGTGAGCGCGCCGCGCTCGGGGACTGCTTGGGTGACTCAGCCTCTGCTGGCTCCAGCCCCAAATCTGAGCGGCAATTATGACTTATAAATATTTGGAATTTGTTTTCCTCTTTTGCAATCGGCTCCGCTCCGACGGGCTGCCCGGCAAGCACGTCCCGCGCCTCCGGCGGGGCACAAAGGGCCGGATTTGCCCCTGGGCCGCTCCGCCGACCAAGATGCCGGCGTGCAAATTCAAAGCAGCAAACACCGACCTCAAAAATCAATCCCTTATCTTTCGGGCTCCGGTTCAGGAATGCGCCCTCGTAACACTCTGACATTAAACACACAGCGTTGCCGATAAACGCTGCTAGAATTTGTTGGAGTTTAAGCAGCTCCGTGCACTTGTTTGAATCAGGCACCGAGTGCTCAGCGCGAGGGACGAGCGCCGGCAGCCGCGGCTGCTCCCCACCGCGTGCCCGTTTCCCTTTGCTCCCTGCTCCTTTCTTTACCCAGTGCAATCCAAGATCTTCCTTGGAATCCTTCCCAGCTCAGGGATGTAATGTCTTACCTGAAACTTTATTTCTTGAGATGTTGTTTTTCTGCTTGCTTTTAGACAGCACCTGTAAAACCCCCACTGGAGAGGGGAAAGGGGGTTATAGAGAGACTGAAATGGAGAAAAAAGAATGTTCAGATTTCAAATGCTGAGTATTTGAGGTCTCCAGTGTTGCAGCACGATGTCTTGTTGGAGAACTGTTTTAAGCCATAGGTAGGTATTTTCCTGCTGATCTTTATGAATATTGTATCAGAAAAAAAAAAAAAAAGATGAAAATTACTGACCTGATGTGAAGGGAATAATAAATACACATCTGGTCTGCTCGTCACCTCCTCCGGCGCGTGGCGCTCAGGTCGCCGTCGATGCGGCTCCCTCGAAACACCCCGCGAAGCCGTSGAGCCGCTCGCGAGGCTCGGCAGCTCTCCTCGGAAAGCGAAGGGATCCTTTCCAGGGCCAAAAACGGGCCCGTGTCCTGCCCTCTCAAACTTCACGACAAAACATCCATTCATCCCCAACGAGCTTTATTTGTAAGCGGCTGCTTGGCAAGYGTGAATAAGTTTTGTTGAGCGGATCCTGTTCCTGAGGCCCGCTGCAAAATCCAAATATATTTGCCTGAATTATTACTCCCCATAATAGCGTGGTTGTGCTCAAGCTGCGGGGCGGAGGCAGAAGCGGGCCCAGCAATTCCCCTAAGAATTTATGATCTTTAACCTTTACGGCCTTGCGCGTGGTGAGCGTGTGCGAGGGCAGCGGTCGGCACCGTCAGAGCCGTTAGGAGAGCCGCAGTCAGCAGCTCGGGGCTCATTTACGGGGCGAATCGAGCAGCTCCGGCACTACCAGCCCACGGGCCGTATTTCATGGCAGAACCTCGAATTCCGGCCGCTCTCCGCTGGTCTGTGAGAGCAGAGCAACGTGAGCTGCTTCCCAAGGCGGGTGGTGTGATATAAAAGTCGGGACAAGGCTATGGAAAGGGGTAGGGGGCCGCTCACGACCCTCCGTGCCCTTCTGTGCGGCACACTGGGGGAAGGCAGAAGGTTTCCAGCCTCTGCAGCTGCACGAGCTGCCGGTACCAGGTTCCTTTGGGAAATGAGTTACTGGAAAATYCTGACCTGGAGAAAATGTTCGGGGAGAAAACCCAGGATTCATCAATAGCTTTGGAAGGGAATTGCCTACAYGTTCAGTCTAGTCCCAGCGTTTTGCGTGAGCATTGCAACTGATAATACATAACATTTTGGTAAGACTGGAACTAGGTGTTTTAGAACAGATCATGCAGACAGAAACTCTGCGCTTTGCACTTTTTTGCCTCAGTTTAGGGGAAAAGCCACATACAAAACACGAGCATTTCCCAGTGGGGGAAATTCTGCTTTTTGGCCAGTCTTGATGTCAACAGAAAAGAGCGGTTCAGAGAAGCCCCTGGAAAGCTGCACAGATGAGATTTAGCTCACAGACTGAGCTCCGTTTCAGCTGCTTTGCTAGCAGAGGCTCAGCTTGAGCTTCCCCGGAGCATAAGGGGGCCGAGGTGACTGTTTTGGGGCACCCAACGGMGCCTGGGCAGACACGAGGCTGGATCATTCCCCGCGTCGTTCCGGGCTGCTCCTTCAGGCGAGGGATGGGCTGGGGCAGCCAATGTTTGAATCTCTCAAATTTAAACCACATGACRTTTGGATCTGCGCTCGGTTTAAACAGAGCTAAACAACGGGGCAAGGGAAGCTTAGGATGGAAATGTTGGCTACTTTGCCCCTTCGATGAGCAACAGCCCCAGCAATTCTCCTCATCCCCCAGCCTGGTCCTCTGGGACGCTCAGATGTCCGYTCCAGTCACCAAAAAGCTGCTTTGGGATCTAAAGAGACACCTGGCAGAGACCACGGCCTTCACCATGGTCAGGCGGAAAGGACACACGTCCTTTCCCAAGGACAGCTTGGGAAAGATCTAAGAAGTCACAGACGGGTCCCGATGCCTCCCTAGGCTCTGGTCCATGAACTGGAGCTGGTCATACTTAACTTACGGGCTGGCACATCAGAGATTTGGAGGAGAAGCAAAATCAGGGTCTGGAGTGCAATTTTACAAGTAAGAAAAGCCGCCTTTAGCATGCAAATAGGACCTTATAAAGCACGGGGCAGATCCCTCCWTTGGGAGCCCAGATCTTCAAGCACGATGAGGGACATCAGCCAGACAGCAGATACTTTTAAGGGGGAAGCAAAGTAGATGAGATCTGAAGTCTTATACCTACCACTCAGAAAGAAGGCAGAACACATGGGGAACAGGCTAACAGGGACTGCCGAGCAACAGCAGAATTGGAAATGGGATCCTTCTCCTTCAGGGAAGCTCAGAGGAGGGAAGCGAAGAGCACAAGAGGTTTGGGATTGCACAGCAGCGACCTGTGCACGTTGGCTAAGAACGGGACCTGGGCAGGTCGTTATGAAGCACGCACAGCACCACAGCGCTCCTTATCACAGGCACTAGGAAGCTTCATATTTAATAATTTAACTCCTCGTGGCTCAAGGACAAGCAGATGGGCATGGGGCTGCTTTCTGGGGTTCCCAAGGCAGAGAATTGCCTTTTTCAAGCAGTTTTCTGGCTGAAAAAAAAAAAATCAAGTGAGAGAAACATGTTTAAAAGGGCTGAGGGGAAGGCAACACTTTCCTTCATTCTGGGCTGTTTTGACACATATTCTTTCTCTAGCTGAGACTTGCAAAACCAGGTGATCCAGTCTGTCACCGACAGTTAAAACGTGGCTGCGAGGACAGTGATATTGCAGCAGACATCAACAGCAAGAGGGGGCCTGGGAGTGAATTAAGGTGACAGAAAGGCCAAGGTTTGGAAGAGCAGCACGGAACRTGGAAGAATTGCTGAAGGGGAGAAGGCAGGAGGCCAAGTTCATCGCCCTGCGCTTGCCAGCTCCGAGCGGGAGGCCTTTGGATRAGCTGCCGTGCACGAGCTCACACCTCAGCCACCAACACCCCCAGAATTGGAACAACTGGTTGAAAGCCACCAGCTGCTGATACCACAGCAGCAGAGCAGGACCTGGGGCCTGCAGTAACTGCAATTTAAGGTGAAATGCGAAAGCAAAAAGAGGAGAGGAAACAAAAGCAACAAAACCCCATCCAATTATCCCTTCTGTTTCGGGGTGGGAGGTGGGGGGCAGTCCTTTCCCGGTGTCCCATCGGGCAGCCACATTCATTCCTAACAAGCAGCGGGTCCTTTTGTCCAGGGCCATCCCCGCACCACGTCGTTGCATCGCTGCGCCCGGTCCCCGGTGCCGCACGAGATTAATAAACAAGCGGCTAAATCAATACGGGCCTCTTGATCTCCACCGGCCGCAAAYAAGCCCGGGCAGGCTGCCAACACCACCTCTTTACCCCCAAAAGAAGCAACCWAGGGTCAGAGAGGCCACCCAGGGAGAAGCTCAGACCCCATTGCTCAAGATATCTCACTTCAGGCTGCCCCAAAACTCCAGCACCTGTGGGGAGCCCTTCAGCTGCGGCTTGGACCAGGAGCAGCAACCACAACTCCTACAGTCTCCTTATTTTCTCCTCGAGGACCACATCCCCTCCAGCCTCGACTCTCCCCGGAATCCAGGCTCGGCAGGAACGTTATCACCTTCTTCCTGACAGATTGGGAACTAATCGGAGCCCGCAGCCTCAACGTGGGGGCCCGCGCGCAAGCAGGGCTCCCCTCCAGAGACGGCCTCCAGCTGCTCCCTTCCTGCCGGCGGGGAACCGCGCCAGGCTCCGCGCGCCACGTGTGGAGAAGGAAAGTAAATTAGGTCTGAACGAGATTAACAGGGATTTAATTGAACTGTGTGAACTGGAACTCCAGTCACGAGCTGCTTGTTAGCCCGTCTCGCGGGACGGCGCTGCGTGCGCCGGGGGAGCACAAGGCCGCATTGTGAGCCCCAGGCCCCGGCCACAGACCRGGGGAGCGTGGCCCGAGAGGGAGATTCTGCTAAAACACCATCAAAACCAACCCCCCGGCTTCCTCAGGGCAGCATTTGGGCTGTCTGGGGAATGGAGGTGCCCAGAGGTGTCAGCGGAGGCTCCCACGCGGCTCCGCTCGGCCTCGTGGCTGCGGGCGGACACCCCAACCCGTCCCTTCCACACCAGGCACTTACTGAGGGCTGCAGCTCCCGTCGGGATGGAAATTACACAGCAGCCTGAGGAAAAAAAGCTTGGGAGTTAAGGGAGTTACCACCCAGGTCCTTCTCTGGGCGCTGTGCTGAGGGAGCCAAGTGACACTAGCCCACCCAGCCTTTTCCTGGCCCAGGAGCAGGCACTCAGCAGCTCCCGCCACGTCGGCACGAGCTGCTCACTCGGGCTGCACCGAGGGGCTACGGAAAATCCCTGTTATCCATCTACTGAATCACCATCTAATCYCCTGCTCGTAGTATTAACAAATATTGCCTTTATTATTACCTTCCCAGGGGCTCTTGGAGCCTCCCATGGGAGAGGGATTAATTTAGCTACAGCCCCATTTCCTCCTTCCAGGAAGGTGAAGGAGCATTGGGAGATCATTTCCTACTTCCAAGTCAAACAGAAATATGCAAAGTCCTGAAAAGGTTAACTAACCAATTTCTCACAGATTAAGGGATCTGAAAGGCTTTCTCTTAATGGATCATTTTTATGAATAAGGTTATTTATGCCCCTTCCTATGTTCTGCACTTCTGGCAGGTTTCACAATGAATACATGGAAAGAGGCAGCATATTTTAAAAAGAGAGTTTTTTTTTTTAAACAAAGATGTTCCAGTTGTATTTATTACACATTTCAAGAGAAATTAAAATACAAGACATACTGAAAATCTGTAAAAGATACTACAAGTACAGCTAATAACAGCACTGTCAAGCTGTTAGGAAGAGCATCTCCTCCCTCCCCTCTAAAGCAACCCCCCATAGTCACAATTTCTATTTAACAATGAGTACCTGAATACCCTGAACAGCTATAATGCAACGTTGATGGTGTAGCCTGCCATTTCAGGGCAATAACCACACCATGGTGTTCACCACTAACTAGCTGTTGGCCATGGAAGCATTTCAGGTAATATTCAATATTCGCAATTCCGAACAAAGCATTAAAACCCACCTTGAAGTCACCTGTAGGAAACCAGAGTTGCTAGACAAAACAACCACATGAACAACTACCTACATACAATAAAATGGAGCAAATGATCTACAGCACCTATGTCTCGGAGAGCGGCAAGGCTTTTCTTTCCCCTGCAGATTGCAGGCAGGAACATCGGTCCTAGTGGGAAACTCTGAACAATACTGCTCTTTGTTACATGTGTGGAAAGTTTTATTTATTTTTTTTGTGCTCAGGACACATAGTAACCTTTACAGTGCTTGGGTCCTTCACGATTTGTTCTGTACTGCTAGAATTGCCTTTATGTAGCCGTAAAAAAAACAAAGGCTGCATTTAAAGCACCCTCAGTGGAAGCTGGATTTTAAGCAGCACAAACCTGCTGTCAGCATTCTGATTAGAGAAGTAGAGAACCTGGAGCAGAGAAGCAACGAGAGGTTATTATCAAACTGGAACTGGGATCTATCTGGCTCGCTCACCAAAAACCAGAGAGAGGAGGAAACGTGGCCCTTCTCAGCAGTGATGGCTCCTGTAAATGTGCTGCTTGGCTTGCTGGAAAACACATGCACAACTGGACACCTCTTGCTCCTGCAACACTAACGCTGTGCTTGGGTTCACTAGGCATCTGTGAACTGAGGACGGGAGTCAGTGTATGCAAAACTGACTGGAGACTTGCAGCCCTGACACAGAGCCTCCTTCAAAGCTCCTCTGAACCCTGGGTGCGTCTAAGGCAGCAGGTTCTCCTCCCATTGACTCATTTGTGATCAAACAAACCAAGATGTGAGCTGGCACCAGGAAGCTCAAGCTGCCCTCGAGACTTTGTGGCTACATCACCACCTATCTGTTTCCCCTCCTGTCTAGCCATATTCAAATCTAATACGAGACTGTCCCTGGCCCTGGAGAGCCTGAAGGAACACAGCATGCATGTCTCCTGCCATGTAGTCATGCTAGGCAACCCAGCTTACCATGTCTTGGCTTTAAAAACACCACCTTTCCTCAGGCTGAGATTGTATTTGCCTCCAGGAAGAACTGAATGAGAGGAGACACAGTACTACACCAGGTAATGCTAGGAGGGAGTTTGCAAATGCAGCAAATCCAAGCTGTGTTGAAATGGAGCCCATGGTTAGGACTCAGCTGGATCAGAGGAGGATTAATCAGCAGTGCAGCTAAGAAGTTTAAACAAAGCAAATGCAAGTCAGACTCCCACCTCAGAGCAGCCTTGCTCTAACGTGCAGTACCTGGTCTTCCCAAGTTTCCAAGAACATCTCATTGAATTCTGCACCCTTCAGAATCAAATTGTTCCCTGATTCTTGTATTCACTCCAGRCCCCACCGTGGTGCCACATCTCTGGAATTCTTTACACATACTTTCAAAATTGGGAGCAAAAAGAACAGACAGGGTGGGGAGTGAGAAGAAAGAGGTAGCAATGCTGGGGAAATGAAAGCTTTCATCTAAAGCAGTCTGGCATCTGATGAGTTGTTACTCATAAAGAATTAAAGAATATAACAAAGCCATTATTATTAAGCCATAAAATGCAGCTATGTATTTCAGGCAAGATGACAATACAGATGAATACAAAGCTGTGTAGTGTGGTATCCTTGATCCATTTGATCCTTCTGCTTTCAAATACAACTARAAGTGGTATCTGCAGTAGCAAACCCACACTTCACCTTCCAGAGGGACCTTAATGCAATCCTGGCCAGCGCAGAAGAGATAAGACCACAAGCCTTTCTACCCATCAGACGAGAGATAAGTCACTTTGATGATGACTGAAACATTAATCATGTCGAGTGAAGTCCTGGATACATGAAGCTCTCTTTGCTTGTAAGAARTCTATGCAGAAGCCCTCCCCGTCCACTCCCTTGTCCCCTGACAGGTAAAGAATGGCAATGCCAGAAACCCATTTAACATATTTAGTTGTCTGTGATGTCATCTCGAAGGAAGCTTGATTACAGATGATATTCTGTCTTTTGAGGCTCGTCAGCAACGCCTTTATCGTTTCTTTTTGGTTTCCTTCTTGGGTTTCTTGCTCATCTGTGGAGCAGTTGCCTTTGGCTTCTTCACTACTTCTGAACTCTTAGGCTCAAAACTGTCCGAGTCCTGCAAGAAGTAAGWAAGAAAGAGTCAGTCAGTAACATTTTAGCAATCTGCTCACCGCTTACCTCTCAAACTCCTTGAGGATTTGAGTGTAAGCCAAAAGGAAGGAAGCAACAGGTACAGATGTAAGTGCCGGCTATCGCTGCTGGAGCGACTCTGTATCAAATAGAGTCCATGGTTAATGAGATGGGTGCAGCACCATTTCTGTTTCTTCCACAGGCACTTTTTGATGAGCATGAGTTTACGCACAGAAAAAGCCATTCATTATGCACCAGAGAAGCTACAATAAGTTCAAGTCTCTAAAACAGGCTTTGGAAAAACAAACAAACAGAGGAACAACTTTAAAGGCAGGAAGAAAACCGGCACTAAGCAAAAACTACACTGTTTTGTACCGATTACTGAATGATCAGTGTGAGCAGAAACATTCCACAGGAATTCTGTAAAATGATAACGTTAATCGGTTACAAGACAAACTAAAATCCAAAATGGTACTAAGAACAAAGTCCAGAGCTTCTAAACCATGCCTGAAATCCAGGAAGGGAGTTAAAGGCAAAGCCAACCTGGACTAGCAGGCAATGCTTAGATATCCTGCTTGTTCCCTTCAGACAAGATGACGGATAATATTTCAAGCATGGAAAATACACTCTAGTTATCTTGCAAAAACACAAGGGAACAGAGCCAGTCTCATCTGAGCGAGCACACACATGCAGATTGCTTCCTTTCATTAGCTGCGCTCGAGTATAAATATTGCTTTAGCATCTTGGTTTCTATCAGTCAGAGTGTGCCAACTGGAAAAGGACATATGAAAAATGGCAGAGCAAGACGTGCTCGTTTCGAGCTTCCCAAAGAGCACTCTGAGTAATGGGGAGGGAGGCGAGCAGCCGACTGCTTCCTTTTCATCAAGGAGCTCGCCTCAAACGCCTCGCAAGTTACGGGGCTATTACGGTGCACAGCTGTGTGGCTTTCCAAGGAAGGAGACTTGGCTGCCTTTCCAAAGGCTGTAATCGGCACACGGGGAGCTGGCAGGCTCCGGAGAACTGCAGTGACACACAGCTATTGCTCAGGAGAGCAGGCTGTGCTGCTGCCACACAGTGAGCACTACTGCCTTCTAATGTTCACCCGGGGTAGTCTGCRAAGCTTGGAGCCTCCCAAAGCAGGGAAACTCGCAAGTATTTTACCCTGACTCCAGCATTATTCCAGGATCTGGAAGAATATCTTCCATTGTTTACAGTCTAGTAAATCAGCCATGTGGGCAGTAAATCAAAAGGATTGTATATACAGGAAGAAAAGAAAGTCTAGCAAGAGGACATCAAAGAATGGCTTTAAACACCACCAGTTCCATAGGCTTTGCCATTTTAATTGGGGGCATAGCCTTCAGCTTCCTACTTCAAGCTTAAGCTGTTACTCTTTTCAGCTCTCAAGAATCAGGCTATTCAGTATTTCCTGTAAATCTATCGGGGGAACCATGAACTCTGACAGATCATCAGAGGAGGCTGCAGAGTAACAGTGGGAGACTTCCCATATGGAGTATCATGAAGCCCAGCTGCTGGGAGCAGCAGTTTCTGYGGTGGGACAAGCAGCAGGACAGAGCAGGGGCCTGTGTTGGGGCAGCATCAATACCCCAGTGCATCAACACGTCTTCGCTCACAGGCAAAACTGAAAACTGGGTCAAAAACTGTGGGGGAGAGGTACAAAGGAAGGTCTTTCCCTGCCTTTTCTGCATTTTAACCCCTCCAAACTATTAAGAGCTGGGCACACCTGCAAAAGTCCTTCTCCTTCATTCTGGGGCTCATGCTCAAGCACTCCTTTGCTAGACACATCTCTCTCACAAGCTTTTTTACTAACACATAATGTTCATTTATTTGAGACRCCGCTGGATATTTCTAGGTTTCCTCTGCACAAGACGGAGGACGGAGCAAAGAGTGCAACGAAGACAGCCTTTAAACAAAACTTCTCATGCTGAGTTGTAACTGAAAACACTGCTTCATACCATGTGCATTCAGACAAGATCTCTATCAAACCACCATAGTCACTGCCTGATCATCAGCACTGAGACATCTGTCCCCAAAATTAAGAACATACTAGGAATAAAGAACATACAAGAATCACACGCAGACTGGAACCCCAAGTCATTTCAAAGACAGTTACTACAAAGAGGACATCCTGCTTGGCAATTAACGGAGCAAAACACCTTAGGGTGACAACRTGAGCTTGGGAATAGTCTGTGCTTTCTTTGTGCAGCTGGGAAGAGGGTGTCCATTCRGCAAACGTGGCCAGAGCATCAGGTCACACATCGCTCTTTTGGGCTGACACTGGTAGATTTGGCTAARCTGGTAGTTCCTGCCTTTCTAATCTGAGGTTAAGCCACAAGACAGGGGAGGTGGGAAAGCTGAAAGGAAGGAAAGGGAATGAACTACGGAACCATCAACAGTCCCAGACCACTGTGTCTCCATTAGTTACTTCAAGTTCTCTCACATCCTACTTTCAGTGATTCTGACCATCACCATTAGTATTAAAGAGCAACACTTACTGYCTTATGGGACTTGGAAACGGGTAGGATTATGGCTAACACACAGATAAGCTGGAAAATGGCTCCAAAGAAGAGTCCATAACGTAGCACGTTCTCCATGAACGTGGGCTCRGGGATTTCAGGTGGAGAGAACTCCAACTCAGCAGCCATGGTGCCTTCCTCTCCACTGATGTTCTCAAGATGACCAAATTCTAGAAGAGGAAACAACAGCAAAAGAAAGAAGACAGAAAGCAGTTGAGTCATACTTTGCTGTTTACTTTCCACTGAGAAAAAAAAAACTAGAGACTAATTTATACAGCCTTTTCTAAAATACTCTCAGTCTACAGAATCAGTAACACAGAGGGAAATGAAACCACACTCTTATTTGGATGATTGTCTTTTACCTCCTGCTCGGGAAAAGGGTCCTCAGATGTTTGCAATTGCCAATTTGGAGGTAAAGGGAAGCTAAGCAAAACTTGACAGAGAGGCTGTCCACAAAACAATATGGGGAAAAAAAGATCAATGAGCAAGAATATATACACACACACACACACACACACACACATATATATATATATATCCTTCAAGTTGATCTGGTACATGACTTTCGTGTTTTCACTTTGGCTTTATGTCACAGGAAAACGTGAACACCTCGGCTGTGATCCTGGACGTTGTACAAAACTATGTCCTAAAACTGATCCAGAAAGAGCACAGAGAAAGCACCTCTGCTGAAGGCAGCAGAGTTATGTGTTTGAAGTTAAGCCCAGGCTTTAGTGGCTGGTTAAACTAAGTCTTACGTGACTTCCAATGGTCACACACGAAGTTTGTGGCAGAGTTTAGCATCGATCTCCTGAGACCCAGGCCAACCTCTCGGCCACAAAACCATCCCAAAAAATATCCCCAAACCATCTCCTTTGCTTTAGCTTTGGTTAATGGAGCTGTCAAGTCACTCTATGAATGTCTAACAGCTTTCTGTCCTAATGGTGAACTCTTGTTGGCACTGAATGGTGCCAAAATTGCTGCAGAGCTTCAGGGCAAGTCACAGGGAAGTTCATTTAGTATGAGACGACATCAGAAATTTGTTGTGATTAGTTCTCCTTGGTTATCCTGATCTGAGCAAGTCTGTTTTTATAGGGAAAGCATATCCAGGTGCTTATATACAACGGGCACAGGCAACTTAACAGGAAAAAGTGCTAATGTGTCCCAACTGAATCAACACATCTCATTTATAGGTACAGTTCCCTCTTACCCCTCACTTCACTGAAGCTTGTTTCTAAGACTTTGCTGTATACATGATTCAGCTGAAGGGTCCATCTTCTAGAAATTTCTCTCCAAATAAATTGTTTTCTCCTGTATTTGGCAGCTAGGAGTAAACTTCTACAATCTGCCGATGTGACCAAGTCCACAAAAGATGGTAAAATGTGAGCAGAATTCAAGTAAGGCTACAGTTTATGAATTTGAGAATGAATTTACAACTTAGCGCTGCTGCACAAGACACAGGTGCAGAGACACCGAAAGGAATGGTGTAGATACAAATAGCAAAAGTTACAAAGAGCAAACATTTTATTTTAATTTAGCTGAAGTACTGCATCTCTTTTGGGGTCCCACCCTTTAAAAGACTCTAAGGAGAGACACAGAATCAGGTTAGTGTCACCCTTGTGCTGTGTTTTGTCTGGATTTAATTTACTAGGATGCCTTTTGAAAGCTTCCTTCTTGTCTACCCTCTTCCTCAAGCCGCTCTGCTCTTCTCTTGGGGGTTTCTCCTATTGATACTGATTCATACACCTAAAATACCAGCTCACAAAAATAAATCCGAAAAGGGAACTGATGCACATGAGATCAAACCAAAAAGATCCCKATTCTCATAGCCTGCACATCTCCCTTCCTTTCCCTCTTCCCATTTCACATCTCTCTAGAGTGGCAGCAATTCTCTAAAAAGTCCCCAGCGATGTGACGAGCACCACGAGCTCTCGAGCAGCCATGACCACCCCAGTAAGGGCCACACCATGAAAGAGGCTCAGAAAAGATCTAACTGGCACCACATTGCACCCACCCACAGGAGCCAGCAGTCAGCTCCCAAGAGGTCCCTTAATTTTGCTGATATCAGTGGAGCTGAACTAGTATTAACAACAAAAAAAATCCCTGCTTTAAAAAGACTCTTGTGGTTACCAACAGGCCCAAAGCTGCAAACTGGAGGAGTTTAACCTGACACAGATCACTAGGCCAAAGTTAAATGAGGCCAAAGCTAAAACTRGACCATTAGGGCCCTGTAACAGGCATGCCACCTTGTACAGTGAATATAAAACATGAAAAATATGAGTTTTTCCATCAAGTGCTTCCTCATTGCRTTTCCCCTGCAGCTCAACCTGCAGCTGCAAGGAGGGGGATTATGACTCTCTTTCAGAGAAGTGACAAGTTTCAACAACTCTGCCAAAATCCTTCTCCAAAATCTCTCCGTCCAACCCACCCTCTCCCTCAGCCAGACGAACCTATTACTGCAGCTACACTCAGAGTGATCAACCTTAATTTGTGTTTAGTTTTGGAGCCTGAAACTCCAATTTCAGACCCAGAGAGGGTGTGAAAATATCTGTAAACTTGTATTTTTTCCCTCTTTTCAGTGCAATATCTGGTCCCACAGCACCTATCACCTCTCCCTGCCAGGCCTACCACATCTCTGGGACACACCAGCCAAAGCCACATTTTCTGCACAGTACTGGAACTGATTTAAAATAATGCAGAGCTTTTCTGCCTTTCCTCTATTAAGGCTTCACATCAAAAGAGCTCCTTCCACTCCATACTAAAGTACTCTTTCCTGCAGCAAAGGCAGAGCTGTGACACAAACAGGGCACAAGGTGCTCATGCTGCAGGTTCAGTTTTGTGCCCAAAGATGCCCTCAGAGGATGATGAAAATATCCTTGGGAATTATCCTTGGATAATGTCAGGAACCAAATTTGTGTCCCTACACTTAACAGCCACGTGTTCTGAGGATCAGGGCCACAAATGAGCCACAAAAATAAGATAATGAGGGGGACTAGGCCTGAGGACAAATGGAGGTTAAAGTTAGGAGTGATAAATTYATCAAAATCTCATATTTTTCACGTTTTAGATGTTACAAAGAAGTTGCCTTTAATTTGCTTTACATTTCCATACAGTTATGGAACTGCAAGGAAAACATGGTCCTTTTAGAGACCTCCTGCAGTGTTTGAGAGCCGTTGCTGTCCCCACTTCTTAGCAAGGTCATTTATGTCACTGCCTTCCACAGTCCATCCTCAAGGTCTGTCTATACCTGGTTTCCCTGCAAGCAGGGCCCCATGGTGGTGCCTTCACTTCCCTCTTTCTTCCCTCTTGTTCTCCTCCCACTGCTTTTCAGTGCATTTTTCCGGATTCAACTCTCTCATCCCATCAGTTTATGGAATTCCCATCAGTTTATCTCAGAAAGGAAACAGAGCGTGTAGGCCCACCCCTACGTCCTGCGGTTTCATTTTTCTTGTTTGCAGTAGGTCCGGGTTGTTCTTAATGGTAACGTTTGTCCTAAGCAGTATTTTGGCATGTGGAAGGCACAGAAAGTCAAACTGTAAGTGATCTTGCCAGGTATTCCCTGGAATTCCCTGGAATATGGAGTGGCAGTAGGGGGAGGGTAAAGGGTGATTTGGAGAGGTTCCAAACCCCCCTGGACGTGACCGGGTGCTCGGGTGTCCCCGCGGAGCAGGGGGTTGGCCTGGATGATCTCTAGGGCTCCCTTCCCACCTCAACCACTCCGTGATTCCGCGGCTACCGCTGGGGAAAGCCCCAACACGGAGACGTGTACGGGCCTGCCCCGGGGCGGGGACAGGCCGCCGAAGCGGCGGGGCTGCCGGCTGCCCTCAGGGCAGGGCCTGCGCTGGCCAGGGCGCCCCGGGCCCCTCGTGGGCGCCCAGGCCGAAAGGCCCCGGCGGGCCCCGCCCGCGCTCGCGGCGCCTGAAACGGGCCGTCAGCCCCGCGTGAGGGCCGGCACAGCCGACAGCAGGCTCGGCCTCCCCCCGGCCCTATAGCCCGCCCTATAGCCGGTCCTATAGCCCGCCCTATAGCCCGCCCTATAGCCCCTTCCCGCCCCGGCCCCGCTCACCGCTCCGCGCCGCCGCCCCGGCCTCGGCGCCGCCGGAAGTGCCTCCCGCCCCGCAGGAAGCGCTCCCCGTCCCGCCCCTAGCAACCGCCCGGGGCCCTGCGTTGCTAAGGGCGGCCTGCGGCCTTCCCGCCCATGGCCGCCACCCCCCCCCCCAAACACAGCGGGGTCGCTGCATCCCCTCAGTGCATTCATTTAATGTTGTTGTTGTTGTTGTTGTTGTTGTTGTTGTTGTTGTTGTTGTTGTTATTATTATTATTATTATTATTATTATTATTATTATTATTATTATTATTATTTACCATTATTGGGCTCTTCTAGTATTCACATAATCACCACCATTATTTCTCTCCTGCCCAGACTCAATATCCTGCTCCGAAACAGGGATATTCTGCTAAGACGGGAGGAAAAAGCAACAACAATAAAAAGCAGCGTGTGCTCCGTTTCGCTTCTCATGCCATTCAAAGCATCCCCTGGCTTTGCCCTTTCCCTAGCCCTGCACCACTGGCAGGGCCAGGTGGGATTTGCAGCCCATGCTGATTACTGGAGAAACCTGCCCAGGTTTTGCAGTAATCGGGTACTTATCTGCCGGCAGGGTGAGCCCTGGCATTTTGTAATAAGAGGATTTGCTGGGCTGTTTACAAGCGTTTGAATTAAACTGGTATTAATGCAAACAATTTCAAGGGTTTGGAGCAATTGGATTAATTTTTTTTTTCAAATGCAGAGGATTTCACAGTGGCTGGGGAGCACATATGCCTGTGAGTTGCAGAGGATAGTGGAAGTTGTGTGAAGAATTTCTGCTAGCCAAAAATACTAAAGCAAAAAAACAAATGACAAAAAAGCACTTCTGAACAATTAAGAAAGCTATCGCTGACACATTCTGCCTTTTCAGGTCACAAACACGGACTGTTCAGGACATAAAAACACTGAGGATATAGAGATAATTCTCCATAACTCCTAGGTGTCCCCTGTGCCGCCATGTCCCTTGGGATGCGAGGGGACCGTGCCAGGCTGTGCAGAGCAGCAAGCAGGGGGTGCCACTCGCCCGCGTTGCTGTGGCCYTTGGATGACTGGGAAATGGAAGGAAAGGGAGCGCGTTGGGGAATGACTTGGCAAAGCCAAGGAAATCTGAGCGGATTTCAAAGCTAAAACTGATTCTCGAACAACAAGTGCCAATGTTATCAGCACCCCCTTCTAAGCAGAGATAAGAGCTCAGTGAAAAACCTTTCACCGGGTCCAAATCATCTTTAGGTCCAAATCATCATGATTATTTATTCCTAAATTTCTTGTTTTGTTTGCACTGCAGTATTTCCCGGGGATTTACAGTAGGAATTTTTTATTATCATACCTTATATGGGTACCATAGCATTGCACAGCAAGGACTTTTTATCCTGAAATTTTTGTATTATTAAGCAGGGGAAAAATAAGTCAAAGGATGTCTTTTTTTTTTTTTTTTTTTCCCCTGATCTTATTGGAAATGTGGCTGTTCTCGCTCCCCGATCGTTAACTACTTTTTTTTTTTTTCTTTTCAGATGGCAGGAACACATCTCGCTCAAATTCTGGTTTCTGGAGCTTTCCAGGCACTTTCTGGCCGCATGCCTTGGATCCCAAACTCACCCCGATTCCCCAGGGCAGCCTCCCACCTGCCCACTGCTGGGAAAGGATTTTTTGGGGTCAGTTCCTGGAGCTCTCTGAGCAGGGGCTGGGCGTTAAGGGGCTCTCTCCTTTGTTCCCTCTGTATCCAGAATGTGGCATTCTCAGTGCTTCCAAAAGCCAGCACTGAGACCCTTGAGTGGAGCAGCCAGAATTTTAGGAGCCAGTAAATCTCCAGGGCCTGTGATGTGCTGACATCTGGCTCAAACCCTGGGCTGTTCACACGGGCGATGCCAAAACGCTCCTGCAGCTCTGCTAAGAGCCAAGCAGAGCCAGACAGGTCCCACCTCTACAGATGGAGCTCCCTTGCAGAGCACATCAGGCCCCTGACAGATACACATCTTGCAGGCTGGTGCCGCTCGGTCTGTTGCAGTCTCAGTGATATATTAATGTTTGAAGATTAAGTAGGCTTTTCAAACGAGCTTTTAACTCTCCAAGAGGGTCCTTCCCACTAGCACTTTCTTGCACATTTTGAATTACTGATTTATTTTGTCTGTTTTTTAATCTGATCCCTCGCTTCAGTCTCCTAGTGCAAACGGTGTGCTGATCCACAGGAACATTTTCTCAAAAGAGATTATGTTGATAAATGTTTGTATTCAGATTCGTATCAATCCAGTGTCCTCAGGGGAAATTTCTCTCCGGGATATCTACTGATGCTCAATGGATTAAGTCTGGAGTCTCTGAAGATCCAAATCCAAACATTTTATTCTGCCAAAGTGGAAAAAAAATGTACAGGGCGAGTTTCATCTTACCTGCTGTGTTTAAGCTTTGAGTTCTCTGTTTCTTCCTAAGTAAATGATAAAACTGGCTTGGCTCACTCATCTCCTCTTTCTTTTTCCTCATTTGTTTACTTTCCACTGAAATGATTGCATTTTTGCATTCAAGGAACTTTGGAATTAAAGATATAATGGAAATGATTGATGGTTAACCCATGACACGCCTTAGCTCTGCCACATGGGATGAGACTTGAACCAGAAGGGTATGTCCCATCCTACCTCTGTGATGACAAACTTAAGCAGAAAATGTAAATCTGAGTCTTTTTAGCCATTTTTTAAAATTTAGCACTGGAACATTTGCAACAGGGCAGTCACCAGCACATTGGCCAGGGATGTGAAAACTCCAGGGAACAGTTGCATGCAGCTCCATCAAGAGCAGCAGGGATTAAAGACACCAGGAACCAACAGCCACCGCCTGTGACAGTTAGTAGAGGGCAGAAGAGCCTCTGACAACTGAGAATAAGGGTGTTTTTTTGCCATTTGATGGGTTGCTTCTTGCTGTCATCAGTTTCAAGCTCACAAAGGCAGCAGGATCATTTCACACACAGCTCAGCTTATCCAGAGCTAGATGCTGTGGATGTGCAACAGACAAGACGCGATTTTTTAAGCGCGGCATGGGGGCTGGAGGAAGTAAACGGAGAGCAAATCAATATCTGGGAAATTTCTACAGGTTTCTAGGACTGCATCCTCACTCAGTGAAGCCCTGGCAGCAAAATTTAGCTTGGTAGCCTCTGCTTCATGCTGGGATGATGAGATGTGCATGAACGTGAATCCAAAATCCAGCAGTTCCAGCTGCGGAAAGGACCTGGCTGTAGTTTCCACTGGACTTGCATGGATTTAGGATTGGTTTTAGAGGGAAAGCAGACAGTTACCTACCGAGCATTGCTAGGCTGGAGGGGTGATCTGCAGGAGATGGTTTGAGTGTTAAATACCACGTGTTTTGGACTTGGTAGAAAGCCAACAGAATCAGCTGCAGCAGGAAGGAGGAGAGAGGTGGGGAGAAACTGAGAAGGTTGTAAGTACAAATCAAGTGATATTCCAAAGAGAAAAAGATGTTCATTTTGCAAAGCAAATTTGTAACTGGCTGCCAGTTTTGCTGCACCAAATCATTATGATATTACTCCTAATATGAAGATGCCATGAGGAATGTTTGCAAACATCCGGTACACTTGGCACTTCCCTTTACCTGTGAAAGGCCCTGGAACAAAATCGCTCTCTGTAGCGGGTAGGTGGACAGGGCATCAAATCAATTTGTGCAGAGAATAAAATATAGGGAGAGCTTTGTGCAGAGGGTTTCAAGTCTAAAGGTGCAGAGAAGAAAATGATCATGAGGACAAAGACCACAGCGGGCAGCTTGGCCTGAGATCTACTGCAGTCCCAGTGGGTGCAACACAACCTCAGAACGTTATTGGGTTCTACCTCTGCCAGCTTTGGTCCAGAGACATGAGCTCTTCAATTTTGCAGGGCCCAAAGCTGAAATAGCCTCCCTGGCCAGAGGGAGAGCTCCAGGATTCTGGTGGAGTTACTCCAGAACTGACCCTCAACGGGTCCTGGGAATATGGAGCTTCGAATAGAGCTAGGACAGGAAATCCTGGGGACAGAAAAGCTGCTCTGTTTATACAGTTTAAGACCTACTAAAGTGGCCCAGAAGAGCCTGGAGGGTTTTTATAAAACTCTGCTGCCCCACTCCATTAATCTGCAGTGATTTGTGGCGGGCGTAAATCCTGCTGGGTCCAGCTGTGCGTGACAGGAACCAACATGAGCAGGGCGAGGAAACCCCATAGGAGCCCGGAGCTTTTTATAGCCTTCTTTAAAAGCACGGAGATCACGATGGGGATGCAGATCACAACCCTCCTAATCCAAGCAGGGCAGCAGGCAGCCATAAACAAGTCAAGCAGAGGTTGGTTTGCCTTGATCTGTGAAATGGCAACCAGGATATTACAGCAGCTCTAAGGCAAGGGGCCAAGCGAGTGGGGAATTGCCTCAAAAACATGCTAAGGATGATGCCTTGAAAGGCTTCGTGTTGGCTCTGAAAAATGGGCTCTGATTCACCTGTTCAGGCACTGTAGCACCAGGGCGGTGCAAGAAACAGAAGTCATGCTGAAACATTGGTGCAAGTGGCCTTATATGTAGGAGAGCCTGACAGATCTTTTCAAGAGCACTAGCAAAACCCATTTCCAGTTCCAGAACAGTGCACAGGAACGTGCATCAGTGCAGTCATTTTTRAAAAACTGTCCCACCCAAGAAATCACCTTCTTCTGTGTTCCCAAATAGAGATACCTTCATTTAACTGATTTGCAGGGTGGATTCTCTCCTCAGGAAGAGCTTCCTGGCTGTTGGGTGACTTCTTACTGAGATCCCACAATCTCTCACTGCAACAAGAAGCAGAGTCCATGGCCAAGGGCCCAGCACTGGATGTGCCCATCAGGTGAACTTACCTTCCCCGAGAGCCAGTGACAGCTGGGACAAGTGCCACCAAGGCAGAGGGTTTCTGCAGCAGCCACATGAGAGTCACGTCACCTGCTGAAGTTTCTTCCCAACACTGAGTCACACAAGCCCCAATGGGAAGGGCTGCATCCTCCCATTAATTCCAGGTGTTCCAAGTCAATGCTCAAAAAAAACCCAACCAAACACAGACAAACACACAACAAACAGCAGGTAGAATTTATACTGGTGCCTCATTTTAACTCCTATGACTTGTCCTTGTCTTCCCAACATTAAAATTATGTATTTTTTTTTTAACAGGAGTTCCCTGAGCCTTGTCCCAGGAATGCAAAGAGATGCCGSGGATGCAGATCCGGTAAAGACCATCGCTGTTTTCCCATCCACGTGCACGGAGCAAAGCTCTCCAGCTGCTCCCTGTGCTTGATGTGAAGCTGCAGGGACTGAAGCAGGAGTTGTCCCAATGGTGCTTACAGCTGTGTGCCACAGAAGAGCAGGAAAAGGCTGAAAAAACAAAGAAAACGGCAAAGAGAGAAAGAAAACGGCAAAGAGAGAAACCTTCCTGAGCAGGCAGCGTGGGGACCTATTAATGGGTGACTGTCACAGTGGGGCAGAAGGAAAAATTCAATCCTAAAGGGAAAGAGAAGTTTACTTTGGAAAGCAAATTTATCACCGTGCCAGGTTATTGTTATTACTTGCTTCACTCTTTGGGAGATAGAGAGAAAACATCCAAATGTCCGCAGGCGGGAGCGCTCCCCGCCCGCGTCCTTGCACACACGCACAAAGGGATGCTCCCCTGGAAATCCAGGCGGATAATTGATCCGCTGACGTTCAGAAGCTGCGGAGGGAGCACAGGTATAAAAAGGGGAGCTGCAGCGAGGTGGCAGCTAGGGGACATTTGCGGGGAGACCTGGCAGCATCCTCGGCTTCCCAGGAGCCTGTCCCTGAACGGCAGAGTTCACGGAGCAGCAGTAAGGAAGTTGTATCTGCRGCAGGGAAAGAAAACCCCCGGAGCAGCAGCTGATTTGGGAAGAGCTTCTTTCCTCAGGGCACGGTAAGTGCGAGCCTCTGCATGTGGGATTAACGAGGGAACATCCATTTGGAAAGCGGGAACAAATAAATCGCACTGAAATGCAATCAGAGCTGGCATCGGTAATGATTAATTGTGCCAGATACAATGACCCTTGCACAAACCATGGATTTTTTTGCACTAAGTTATAGAATGAAGCAATAGCTGAACTACGGAATTAAGYGACAGAAAGATACTATAACTGAGACTTGTAAAAACATGTTACACTCACTAGAGGAAGCACATATTACCTCTTTTGTGCCACTAATATGACTTGCTTTTACCCTGGAAAATGAGAGCTGTTTCACTGACTAATAAAATTGTGTTTGAGCCAAACCAAAGTATGAGGAGAAACCCAGGGTTGTGGATAACACAAAGCCAGCTACAAGAGCAGGCAGAATAAGCTGCCTGGAAGGATTCCGCTCTCCTAAGGTGATATTGCACAATATCAAAGTCAGAACTTTATAAAGCTGACTGTACAATAAAGGCTTCATTGCAAGCAGTGGTATTTTTAAGACCGATCAGCTAACTCAACTCCTTACTGTTTCTAAAACCTTATCTAATCTCCCAATATCATTTTCACAAATACTGCCGTGTTAACAGTGCACAGGATGGAGTGGAGCTATTGTGCTCTGGCTGTTGGATTGGCATTAAAAGCCTTTTATCTTAAGGGGAATTTATTTATCAGTTATTTCTCCGCATGCTGCCAGAATGGAAAATAAGAAGGTGAATCTGACCTCAGGGGAATGTAAAAGATGAAACAATTTTGTTGTTTCTCGGGCTGCCTGTATGCGGGGTGACAAATTCTTGGGCATCTCTTCTGAAATAGCAGACCCTTCTGGGAAGGGGGTAGGACTTTCATTTCAGGCACCTTCCCAAGGGCAAAAGGGAGACAAGTATCCCAAAGGAGGAGGAAGAGACTGTAGAGAAGGGAGAGAAGACAAAGCAGAACCGGGGAAGAAGGACAAAACTGAAAAAGAGAAAAGGAAAAAAAAGGAGTGAAAAGGAGACTGGAAGCAACAGGGAAAAAAATCTCAATGGGATAGGAACAGAATCTGGAGGAAAACCTAGTGCTGAAAAAGAGAAAACAAACACAGAAAGGTGGTGGTGATCAGGGCTAGATGCTAGGAAGAAATGGGGGAATCAGACAACTCCGGGCTAGGATTTCATTTCCTTCCCTTCTCGGGTCTCTGGGCAGCCCTCCTGCTCCTGAATAACCTGCTGCAGAAACTGGAGCAGTCCCTGCTCCTCTCTCACAGRCTCCTTAGATCCTATGCTCTGTCTAGAACAAGATGTGTCTGGAGATACCCTGGCCATGGTGGCACAAAAGGCACAAGCGTTTGCTGGATTCAACAAAAAGGTCCCAAAACAGCAGGAATTTTGCCCTCTCCCAAAGCCAATCTTGACTTTCTCTGGATTCCCATGTGAAATGCTGTTTTCCACATGAAATGCTGGTTTCCAGCCTATTCGTGCTGATGAGAAGGAAGAACGAAGGCGACATTTACCCTCCCCTCTATAGTCACCACTGACTCCCTTTGCTTCGCTCTTCAGGGGACTCCGGAGGGTGGAAGATGCTGGATAAGGTCACCCTGCTCCTGTTGCTGCATTTGGTCGTGTGCTCCATCTCCTCTCCGCTCTACCCAGCTCTCAGGTAGGCCCATGAAAGCTTTGCCCACACCCTAAATCTGCCTCATCTCCCAAGTCCAGGTGTTTAATAACAAGAGTAACAACAGGGGCAATTCCCAGTCATTTGGTGCCGGTCACCTCAGTGCTGGCGCCCAGCAGATGATCCCAGGATCTTCTCTTAGGTCTAAGTGAAGTGAGGTCAGGCCAGGGCACATGGCTGGGAGAGCTGGGCCTGGTCAGCCTGGAGAAGAGAAGGCTGAGAGGGGACCKGATCAGGGTCTGTAGATACCTCAAGGGAGGGAAGGAGGAGGATGGGGTGGACTTTTTTCAGTGGTAGCCACTGATGGGACTAGAGGAAACGGCCACAAATTGAAGCACCGAAAATTCCACAGGAACTTAAGGAAAAATGTCTTGACAGTGATGGGGATGGAGCCCTGGAACAGGCTGCCCAGAGAGGCTGTGGACTCTCCTTCTCTGGAGATCTTCCAAACCTGCTTGGAGACAGCCCTGTGCCACGTGCTCTAGGTGACCCTGTGCGTGCAGGGGGTTGGACTTGACCTCTAAGGGTCCCTTCCAATCTTTAGGATTCCATATGCTCTAGGATTAGGAAATTTAGGAAATTTGGGGAGGCACCTGGGTTAGCGAGAAGCAGCCAAGCTCTGCTTTCCAAGGCTCTCCTGAGCTCTTCACCCCTTCCAGGGCTGCTTCCACACACAGCCGCYCAGCCACAGCCCTCAGCCCTGCTGCAAAAGAAACACCTGCCAAATTGCAAGGCAGATGAATTGCACAGGCTCTACTAAACTTCCTGCCTTTCCCTGGCTTCCTTTTTGGGAACACTGCTGCCTAAGGCTGCTTGCCAAAGGGGGCACACAGCTGGCATGGAATATTTCAGCCCAAACACTTGGCTTTGGGCTTGAATGCTGCGTCTCACAAAAGGAAACCTGGCATCTCCAGAGCAGCCAACACCAGCAGCTCCATCACTCACTGAGAAACTGCCCCCGGGGCACCTGCACTGGTCACAACTGCAGATATTTCAGTGCATGAACATGAGAGCTCATAATATTTCAAGTATTTCCTTGCAGACAGTTGCAAATTAGTATTATTTTCTACTGTCACAACTGGGTGCCTGCACAGAATCGCGCCCTGAGTTCTGTGGATTAGCAGCATCCCAGAGGATAAGCTTTGCTTCTGTGATGAAGCCATGGCCCAGGCATAATACCTGAACCAGAGGAGTTTTGCTTGGGAACACTCAGCAAAAGGGAAATGCATTCATCACTGCACTGCTAAAACAGCATCGAGGCAGTTTCTGGCTGAGAAGAACAGTCAAAACTTGGGTTATTGATGAGCTCGAGAGGGCAAGAGTAGAGAAAAAGCGGAACAGGGAGCACAGGTCAAGATGACCAATCACTGCGTGACATCTGAGCCTGCATGACGTCTGCTTAGTGACCAGCCTCGGGGTTTCTTACAGGTACAAAACTGGGTCTGTTCCTGGCAAGGCAACGAGCTTCCAGCTGCAGGACAAGAGCCCCTTGCAGAGCCACAGCCCCTCAGTGGAGGGCCAGGACGAGGAGGGTTTGCTGAGAGACCCCGCTGAGCAGAGGTTTGTACCGTGGCTCGGAGCCCTGCTGCAGCAGGGAAGGTCATTTCTGCCCAAAGCCCCTTGCACCCGCGGGGACCCTGCAGCAGCTTGTGCTTCGTCTGCACGAGGCGGTTCTGGAGCCTGGTGCCAGCACAGCTTGGAGCTGCCAGAGGCCCCTTTTACTCCCGTGCCAGAGCCCCGCGGGTCTCCTCCTTCCCACCGGATCTCTGACCTCACCTCTGCTTTTCAGCCCCTTGACGTTTTTTTAGTGCAGATACTGCAGCACAGCAGGTAGTAYTTGGTTTTGCTACTGCGGCCCTATTGGGACTGAGCTGCCCCAAGCCCCTTAACCCCCTGGCACTGGAGGAGTCCAATCCCAAGCACTTAATTTACTCTCCCTGCCCCGGGGTCTCAGTGTGACCTCGGGGGTATTTTGGCCTCTGAAACACCCGTTTCTCAGCCCAGTGGCTCATTCCCAGCTCCATGAGCCCACCCTGCGCTTGTCTTTCACCTCTAGGATGCAGCGTCACGCTGATGCCATATTCACCGACAACTACCGCAAATTCCTGGGGCAGATTTCCGCACGGAAGTTCTTACAGACCATCATCGGCAAGCGCCTTGGGTAAGCACACCAGCCTGCTGGCTTGGCGCGAACGCTGGGCTTATGACAATGGGCAGTTTCTTTTGTGCAAGTAGGAAAACTAGGAACTACCCTCCGCTGCAATAGGACCCGTCTCTCCTGCTGTTCCCCACACCTAGGGGCATCCTACACCCCCATTTCTAGGATTCCCCTAATCACGGCTGTTATTAAGCAGCATAATTAATCCTTTCCTCCCACTATCCATGTCAGGTCAGCTGAGAGGTCCACCGTGCTAGCAAAAGGCAATAACCTTTGGGGACAACAGCTGCAATGCCCACTCTGTGGTAGAAACACTTATTCCTGGCCCCAGGCTGAGCACGGAACAGTCTCTCTCCTATCAAACCAGCTCCCACCTCTCCCCTAATGCAGGGGTAAACTCAGCCGACCAATTTCTCACTGAAACGACCAATTTCTCACTGAAATGACACGGAATGGCTGCAGGCTGAGGCCCAGCTGGTTCCCCTGCCCCGCTGCTCTGCCCGAGCCCCTGTTTGAGCCTGCAGAGAGCCCGGGGCTCTTCAGAAAGCAGCGCTAACAGCAGCTCCCATCTCTGCGCCAGCAGCGGCGAGGGCAGCCCGAGGGACGGGGCGCACGCGCTCCTGACGAGGCGCCAGTCCGACAGTATCCTCATGGACAGCCGCTACCACCAGCGCATGGTGCTAAGGGACTTCCTGGGGGCGATTCTGCAGAAGCAAAGGTAGGTGGCAACCATCTCGTCATCTGCTCACTGCAGGAATAATAAGGCTCTTGTTGCTGCTTGGTTCCCCAAAGTCAAGCTGCTGGGTTAAGCGTTATCCTTCACGTGCGCTTGGGGAAGAAGCAAAGCTCCTGTCCGCCCGCACAGCCCGTCCGTGGGCACAGGGGTGGACAAGGAGCAGCCTGCCCCGAGCCAGCCAACATCACGCAAAGCAGCAGGTCTCTGTTTTGTCTCCTCATTGCACAGAGCCTAATAGACCAGCAGTGGAAAGAGAATTTCCCTCTCAAGCCCAAATGATGCCGTGACTGTCCAACTCTCTCCTCTTTCCCAGGCCTCAGGACATGGACAGCAGTCACTTAGGCGGCTTTCCCAGCACCCTGGCTAAGCTCATGTAAATATTTCCCCCCCTTTCATCTCCCTGTGCTCTGGTGAGTATCATTCCCTGTCTATTCAATTCCCTGTGCCACACACTGCTGCTGGGGTGCCCCAACCAAGCAGGCTGAGGGCTGTACCCAGCACAGCCAAGTCCCTTGGCTGTCACTGAGCCAAGGGTAAAAGCTCTGCCTTATTCTCAAGGGAGAGACCAGGAGGGATGCAAAACCTTGGCAATGGTTTCCCCAGGACTAGCTTCCAGGTCCAGGTAGTCTGGCCTGAGCCTTCGCACACACTGATGTCATGGCAGGTCTATCAGCAGATCCAGCAGAACCCAGTGGCTCTGCTGGACACTTGGGAACCAGGCAATCCCTAGCTGCTTCCAGCAGCCTTTTAAACCTATCCAAGATAGGCTGCTTGAGTGTCTAAGCTAGAGTAAAGACAGACAAAAGTCCCTCCCAGGGAGTAGTTGCTGCCTTAGATCCCAGGGACASGACAGGTTTCCCCTCTCCCTGCAATGAACAGGTGGTGTGAGGGAGTCTTTAGTTTCCTCCATTCCTAAAATTAGGTTTTTAGTTTTCCTCACTCCTGAAAACAGGCAACTKGAGCTTGAAACATGGTCTGATTCTTGCTGACCCTGGGAGGCAGCCAGCCCCCCAGCCCATTCCTGGCAGTGCTTTTATTCATATAAACACCAGCTTTCCTAGAGGAACCAGCTTCACCTCACACCCGTTTCAYAGAAATTAATCCTGTCCAGCCCTAGCCAGCACAAGTGGAAAGGGTGTGAAAAGTGTGTGCATTTAAAAGGAGAAAGACACCTACATTTGTACCAGAACTTAAGTCATGGCTGTGCATTCAGGTGGGAAAACGTGGCATTTCAGCATCTCTTAGCCTTTCTGCTAAGCTTGAGTTGGTTGTTTGCGTGTACTGGTTCTTCCCACAAATAAGGTCAACTAGGAGAAACCTGTAAAGATTGGAAAAACACCTCTGTGTCCTCAAAAATAACCCTTGCAATTCTCTGTTGTCCTCCTGCTTCTGTCCAGGGCAATTCAGAGCTCACAGACAGGACTGCACAGTAAGTCATTCACAGCAACCAAGACACATTCCTGGAGGTGACCAGCTGGGAACTGATGCAGATACTCCTCAGTCTGCTGGATAAGGAATGCAATTATGAGCCCGGCTTAATTCACTTCAGTCTTTACTATTTAATTCCCTTTCTAAATACCGGTCTCTGTATTGAATGAGGCAAAAATACCTCAGAGTTTAACCTAAGGCTGCTTTGTGTGGGGCTAGACAACCAGTGCACTCCTAATGCTGCAGAGATACCAATTAAGCCTTTCAAATCATGAAGTAGAACAAGAAACCTGCAAAGTCACCGTTCTGGTTGAGGGCCCCATTAAGTATGTGGCCACCAAGACCCACTTTAGGCAACTTAGTAAATTGATTAGAGCCTCCTCCAAGTAGAGGCTGAAGGCACAACAGGGTTTGGATCAGGGTGAATCCACATTTATCTGTTACAAACACCACTATGAGTGGTTAATTAGCTCCTTAATAAGAGCCCTGGCATCAAATCTGAGTTCTAGAAAGACTTACAGAGTCTAGCCCTGAGTTGTTTAAACTGAAGCTACGTCTTTGCTCTGAAGAAAGCCACTTCCTTCCCTGTCACCCCAATTCTCCTTTTGTTCATGTAATAATTGTATCTTCAGATGTAAATARCAGCAGGATGGGCCCTGCTTTCCCACCAGCAGCAGAAAATAAAAGTTGTTCTAAATAAACCTGTGCAACAGCMGGTCAGGATGGCTCTTTGTCTATTGAGATATTACTTTCTTGATCCTGTGCAATGGAAAAGTGTTGCTTAAAGGCAGCAGGCAAGAGCACAGAGYRGGTAAAAGCTGTGCTAAAGAGGGCTGCAGCTCCCAAGTGGGGTCTAGTGCCAACAGATCAACTCCAGTCTGGAAATACACTGTTGAAGACCCTGAAAAGCCTTCCTCCCCTGCATGCAATCAGTGCTGTGAGTCTGCAGTAGACACCATCCCATTCTTCTCTGGGTGATCATGCTCTAGGGTGACAGGCTGCAGCATGTGTGGGAGTGAAATGACACCAGTACCAAATCCCTACGGATAACAGGACCCTTTTCAGGTTTTATGCTTTGAGCATTAGGATAAGACTAATATTAASTGCCTCAGCAGGGTGGGAAGCAGTGAGAGGAGGCTGAGACAGGTCAGAGAAGTCACAACAGCAGGGAATGTGCTGATGGGAAGTGTGTTACCTGTATGCAGGCAGAAAAACATCCCAGTGGGATGCAACAAGACATCCTCCTGCCACCCAGTACAGCTGGACAGAGAACCCCCAAGAAAGGGAGAACAACTTGAGCTGGTCTTGAGGAGGCTGGTTCCAAATGTTTCTGAAAAGCTSTTCTGTAGCGAAGATCATAGTGAACTTCAAAAATTCATCAGGGGCTCCTTCCAAAAGGAGCATTACCTAAAATGAAGCAGGCTCTTAAGAAGTAGCAGCAGTGACAAAAGAACAAACCTTTTGCAAGTGGCATAAAATCTGTTTTGGAGACTTGCAATAAAATCAAAAGCTCTATTAAAAAAAACTTTCACAATGCCTACACATGGATGGATAAACAGATGGCTGAGTACAGCTATTTGCAATAAAGGGGAACCCTTTGAACAAGCAGTTTGTGTCCAAGTGAGGAAACAAATGCTCAAGCTCTGGCAGATTGAATGTAGAAACAAATAAAGCAGAACAGAAAGGGTCTGAGGAATAAGAAGCCGAAGGATTAAAGACATCCTTGGTGAACACATGGCAGGAAAGGTAGAAAATTAATAGTCAGGAGCAGAGCTTAGAGAGGATAAATCATAGAACTCCAGGATTTTTCTCGTATGCATCCAAATCCTCCCTACAGAACACACCAGAGTTCTTCTATAGGGGACRTACTGGAGCATCTCCCACAATCCGAGGTGTTAAAAACTCTCCCCAAAATTATAAAACAGAGGGGACAAGCGAGCACTAACGCTGTGCTCGAAGGGAATTCAGCGGGGTGACCAGGAACTGCAGGATGAAACAGAACACGCAGCAGCTTAATGATTTCTTGCTTAAAATGCTTAGGTGCCAGAGCCCTTCAGTTTTTCAGAAGGGCTGCAGAAGAGATCACGGGACTAGTTCAATAAACTCCTGTCTTGTCCAACGTTCACAGTGAGCTTAGTAGTAGAAACTATTATAAAGACCAGGAACAGAGGGAACACATTCGGGGGCAAAGTGGGAACTAGAAGTAACTTAAGTTTTGAGCATGGAAATAAGCACAGAATTCCCTGGAAATCTGTGCTATTCCCCAAGTGATCCACCTTCCCCTCCTCCCTAGGTCATTCATTTACTGCTGATAGGAGTCAAAGAGGGGGGTAAACAAGAAGCGTGGGTGCCACGAGCCGTCAAGATGCTGGCCAAAGACATTCAGTTAGACACCCTATAAGATGGAGAAAGATAATCCCATGTCAGTGTGCAAAATAGGCTCCAGATTCACTACTACTAATTAGGAGGATATTTTGGGGTTTGCCCTTAGGTTTGTTATTATTGTGTCCTTTCAATAAGGCTAAAGTCTAGACTATTTCATGGTCTTGAAGGTGCACRCGGACAATGGCCTGTTAAAGAAAGGAGGGGAAGTCAAAGTTACTTTTTAAAATAAAGCCATTCCCAGAGTAGGGAAGAAGCTGAGCCCATGAGAAGGGCCCACCAAGCCAGCTTGGGCTGATACAGTGAAGTTATCCATTAAAAAAAAAAAGCTCTTTTTACTCTCATATGAACCCAGCTTCAAATCAGAGCCTTGGAGACATCCAGAAACCAAACTCAAAACCATTCTTTCCTCTTTATTCACAACGTGTTTGGGACGAGGGAGGGTATCTAGGAAAAGGCAGAGTTGGTTTTTTTTTTTCCTTTGAGCTTCCTTTAGGAAATAAAATGTTCTGGGAGAAGAAAGAGGGAGCGGGGGGATTCGAGGGAGAAAGAATTTGTCGGATTCACATGAAAAACATTCAAGCAGCATTAACACAACTGTGAAAAACAAGATTTWAAAAAAAATTATAACTGGAACCCTCTTCACAATATATGTATAAAAAAATCTGCTTCTGCCTTCCTTCTTTTGGTCTTTCCATTATTTTTTTCACCTCTGTCCTGAAGACATTTGTTTTGTTTTCTCCATTTCTTCCATTCTTCTGGTGCTACTGCATTCTGGAAAAAGAAATTCAAACAATTAATGTTTCCAGACAAAATCACCCCACCTCCTTGCACAGTAAATGAACCCCCAAACTTATCATTTGCTCTCAAAGGAAGTTGTTTTGAGAGAGAGGTAAGCGGTAACAGCAGTACAGCAAATAACTGAGCACTGAATTCAAGGAGAATGGAAATGGTCAAACAAAATGAARATTATTTCTGGTGCAAAAGAACTGAACAAGTTTTGTAAAACATAAAACTGAATAAATAAAAAGAGCAGGGCTGCATGCAAAGTCCCTGGCTACTTTAAGCCCCTTTTCCTCGTTAAACAGGGACGTTCCCCCGCTTTGAATCAGTGAGTCCAAGTGTAAACACACGTTAGAAAGTACCAAATTGTCAAAGAAAGATATTTGTGCTCCAAGTAGATACAGGAGTCGGATGTGGGCACAGCCAACCCACCTCTGGGGGGTCCCTTTTCCTTTCCAGGAGGGAGACAGAGGCACAGCCATGGGTGCTGGGCACAGGCCAGCCCCACAACTCATTACATTCAGTCTCAGCTGACACCTGAGCCCATTGTTAGGGGAAATCCTTTCAGCTGCACAAGGCACCAACACTCAGCTTGTGGGTTTTCACTTTTTTGAGAGCATTATTTGCAAGAGCTTTCAATCTTCCACAGGGAACTAAAGAGTTAAAATGTCACGCTGAGAAGCAGAAAAATGACAGGCTGTGCAAAACGCTTGTTAAGCATTTAGCTACGGGCTAGGAAGGCTCCATATCACTGACCCAAAGCTATGGTAAAAGCAGAAGCACCCAGGGGCTAGGACAGCACCCTGTCCAGCACACACAGCAGGGCAGCACTCGTCACCCGTGGGTCCCTTCTGGCTACTCGTGTCAGAGCTTCCTCTGGGGCCAAATACCCCCCAAAACTCAAGGGACAGAAGAGACACTGTCAGGGTGGTCCCTTATGGGACACRAGGCCAAAACACCCATAGTTTTCACCAAAGTCTCTCCCTTCCCTGGTTAGAGGCAGCTCAGGGCACGACACCGCAGCCCTGCACACGTGGAGCAGCGGCTGGGCTGTGCACCTACCAACCTGGGGWCCTACCTGCTCCGAGCCAAAGAAATGCAGCTTTTAAGGCTAAAACGCCTGGAGATGGTTCAGACGAGCGTGTGTGATCACAAGGGCCTGGCTCCTGCTGCTGCTGACTAAGCCATTAGGGCCAGTTTAGTCTAAGAGGCAGATGGATCACCGAGCAGGTCGTGCTCTGCACTGAATGAGGTGGAGATGACCCGGCTTGTGCTGCACACAGAGCCCTCGCCACCCCCAAGCCGGGGCACCGTGCAGCCCTAGCAGCAGCAGCAGCGCCCGGCAGCTCCGTCACCCCAACGCTGCCGAGCGGGATGCGGAGCGACAACRGGAAAATGGGAACAACCACTTCCATCGCCTTCTCCTCTAACTGGTATGACTCAGAATTTATTTATAGAGGCAATAGGGCTTAATCGAGGTTTATTCTATCACCTATAGGTGCTTGGTGTGCAAGGCTTATCTSCACATTCACATCCCTGCACATTTCATCATAGGCTTCAGATGCTTCGGAAGCCTCGGAAGGGACCTCAGCCAAGGACACCCGCCAAGGTGCAAACCCAGCTGCAACCGAGGACACTCACAGTAGGAGGCAAAGCCAAAAAAGCCAAGCTTGAAAGAGAAATAAAAGAAAAAAAGAAAAAAAAAAAAAAAGCAGCATCTTCAACTAAAGTATCTTTTTTTTTCCCCAGTGAGTGTGGGATGGAAGTGAAATGAAACAGGCAGCAAGGCCAAGAGAGGCAAATGGCAAGAAGAGGCCCTTACTTCTAGGAGAGCTGGTCACTAGCAACACCCCCTTCTACCGCAGCGTTCTATACTTTGCCAACCTACTGCTCTGCTCTGCAGCGATCCTGCCAAAAGGAGAGAGGAASAAAGGTTCAGGGGGGAAGGAAGGCAGGAAGCAGCCCTGCCCCAGGAGCTGGAGCTAATGACAGAAATGCAAAAAAGAAATAGAAAAATAAAAGCAAAACCAGGCCTTCTGGTAAGCTCTGTGGAAAATGAATGTGGTTTGCAGGGAGTTTTGCTCCCACTGCTGACACAGGGCATGGTCATAGCGGAATGGCAGCTCTGCCTGCACGCACAATCGGGTTAATTATCACTGCACTTCAGCATCCGGGGCGGACTAGCAGCACGTTAACCAAGAGTTGTCTTTTAGGAGCTGTAAAATCAGGTACAAAGCCTAGGACAAAAGTTTGGCTTTCAAATTTGCTATTGTAGTCAGAGCTTCTCCAAGTCATTTACAGGGAAGAAGCAAACAGACCTCCCCCAACCCACAGACCTTTAATATAAGAACCAGTCACCTGCATGTATGTGTTACCAGAAGCCTTGGTTGAGCAAGAATATTTATAAAAAAGCCTCAGTGTATTTTTCCCCCACCCCAAACCTGCATACTGGGAATTCTGTTACTATTTTATTCTTATTCTTCAAATYAAGAAATGAAATATTATCAAAACGATGCAGCACAGCTCTACTGGCAATAAGCTGCCAGTGGGAAGTTTATTCTTCCCATTGTGAGAAGAAGAACTCCCACAGAAGAATTCTGTGAAAAGAATTCTTGGGAAAAATTCTTCCCAAGTGGGAAGTTAATTAGTCTCATGCTAACAAGAGTGAAGGGCCACACTCGAGGAGAGTGGGCATCCACAAAGAGCAGGACTGAGACATCRGAAAGGACAGCACAGGAAGGCCACAGCACAGTAAGACTCTTTACCACCACAGCTGGGCAAGCACCCTCTTTATTAAAGGCAATAAATCAATGGGAAATCCCTCAAAATTCCATTTGTTGTTGTTTCTTGCAGCTCTTGGCCCAGTATTAATATAAYGTAATAAAAACAATGAGAATCCAGGAGTGTTTACACAGGTATGTGCGCAAGAACAAACTTTTGTTCCGGCACAAAAAGYGGCAGTAACAAAAGCTCACGTCACGAGGCCAACTCCAAAGCCAAACTCTACGTTAGCACAAAAGGGTTAGAGTTTAAATCAAACACATAAGAGCTGCTCCCATTGAAAGCCCACGTGGCAGCAGTGRAGGAGGGCACAGAGTGACCTCTGATTAATGCACTATTTTGGAAGCTTGGGTGGGAGAACAGCCTGCAAACCCCCTAAAAGCCACTGTGGTTTCATGAGACACTGCATGGCACAGGGCACAAATGCAAAGAAWCAGTCTCATCCTAATAAAGACAACATATATAGGCACTCAGAGAGCATGTCTGCACTGTGCAATGCAGCGCTGGGCCGCCTCAGATGTACCCATGGCCAGGTTTTAGAGCTCTGCCTCATTGGGATCACATTCCTTGGGAACAGAGCCCTGCTGGCCTGATTATAGAGGCTGCAGGTTTGCAGGAAGCTTGCTCAGGGCTGCCTTGCATTGCACTGCCTAAATGAGACACCTGGACACCTTATTACAGAAGGGTATAATGGTTTAAACTGGAAGAGCCCTCCAGAGCTCATTTGGTAGAGCAGCCAGCTCAAAACAGGACCTGCTCTGAACAGGTTGCACAGGGCCACAGTCAGGCAAGTTCAGAGTAACTCCAGAGATAAAAGGTCTCCAGACCTGCCTGAGCGGCTGCTGCAGGGTTTGAGCACCTTCCATCAGTTTTCCCACCCACAGCATCTCTCAGGATTTTCCCTGTTGCTGATTGTCCCTTGTCTGCTGCTGTGCTTCCAATGAGCATCTGCTTTGCTTTCCTCTAACYTCCCAGTAGGAAATTGAAGAAAGTGGCAAGAACTCCCTCCCCTGAAATTTGGGGCCAGAGAAGCAGGGCCTCTTTCACACTTTTAGCAGTTCTCATTATCTAAGAGCACTGTAACAGCCTAATGCTAAATATACCACATAGTAAAATAATCTTGACAGGGAATACAACTTTTTCCAAGTGCAAGTTTCCAAGTGCAAGTTTCCAACTTTTTCGCCACGGCAGTGCACACGTGTCCCCTCAGTGCTCTGTGCACCTGATCACTTCAGCAAGTGGCCGTACAGATCAACCTCTGAAGGAGCAGAACAAGCTCCATTTTAGTGACAGAACCTCATTTTCCCACCTGGTTTAAGCATTTCACCTGAAAACAGGCACAAAACCAGGACAGAGTAGCACACTTCCAAGCACAATAYATAAGCATTAAGAGCAGGGTTCATCACTGAATCAGCTACTGACTTCAGAGAGTGTCTGTGTCTCCTCCTCGCTGCAGGTTTTAAGCCCAGTTCCCACCAACGTGTCCGTCTGACCTACCGCTTTACTGCCTTCTGGGCCAGCATCCTGTTGCCTGCCAGGAACGTGACACCACCCAGAATGGCCAAGTACTTCAGAGTCTGGAACATGTTGAGCTGCGTCCAGTAGACGTACATGAGTCCCAGCATCGCTGTGAAAAAACACAGAGCTCGTGGCAGAAGGTGCATTTTAAGGAAAGACTCGGTTGGTCCTCAAATAATTTTTATATTTTGCTGCCAGGTGTAAGCATTAGATCTGTAACTCATCTCCAAAGCTCTGCCCGACACACCCAAAGATATCTTGTTGACAAGCAAAAAAGRCATCTGGGTCTATGTAATGCAGGAAAACGTGACACAGATGGATACAAGTAGCTCCCTTCTGGAATAATCTTGGACATATGACAAAGGTTTCAGGCTATTAGGAGGAGGATCTTCTGGATTTCACCAGGGAATATAGTAACTTTTGCATATTTCCAGGARTACAGAGCTTTCAATATAAAGCTTCCAAGGAAAACAGCTCAGGTTGAGTAACACAGTCATCTGGGAAACAGAGGAGATTTGATGTTTTCCTAACCTGCCTTGTTTCTGGAATTCTACTGAGAAATAAATAGGAAACCAAGAGAGCAAAAAAGCAGAGGAATAAATCTGGCCTCATCAGAGAACTAGATGGCAACAGGAAGAGTGTTGAAGATGCACTCAGTGAACCCATGAGTCTCAAGCCCCCAGAACCTCCTGCTTACAAAGGGTAAACTTGCAATAAAGAAAATGTGACCTCTGGAAATAAAAGAGTTCTATTAAGCAGAGATGAGTGGTGTGCGAGAGAAGCCTGGCTAATAACTGCTGTTATAAGCTGATGGCCAAAACAGGGTTAGCACCATGTTAACAGTCATGAAAAGCAGGAAGGCAGATAAAAACAAGAGAACAAATGTTATGCTTTTATGTCATTAGAGTTAATAGGCTGCAAGGCCATTTTCCACCAGGACTCTCGTCCGTAACTTTCGGGTGAGAAGGTCACAGAGAGCAGGAAACCTGTGGCACTTACCAGCATGTCCCACGTGGAAAACGATGGTGCTGGGAGCAAAGCTGAAGTTGGAGATGTTGGCACCAATCTTGATCCACTGAAAACAATAAGAAATAAAACATGAGTAAAAGTGACCTTATGAACACAAGCTTTTATTTTGATCGTTTTAAACACCTTTCAGGCCATTTGGTTCAATCAGGACAGTATTTTCTCTACTTGTTTTCAACTACAGGGACAAAAATTACTATCGAATTTTATTACTATTGAGTTTTAAGACAGTCCCCATATGCTCCTTTAGCAGAAAGGGTTCCCAGCTGGTTCTGATTCTAAAAAGGCAGTTTCTCTATTCTTTTTCACAAACTCGACTGGAATAGGGTCAGGATAAAATCACCTTTAAGCAACTATACAGCCCAAAACTATATCCAAAGAACAAAAGAAAAACTTGTTCTTTTGACTTAAAAAAAAGAACTAAAAGAAAGATTCTATATCACAAGTTCAAAAAACTGAACTGGTAATACAGTGAGATAGTGCTAAATGCTTCAATGGATCTGCAAATACCAATTAAGTCCATAAATTGAATTCAGTTTGATGGAATTAAATGGTGTGGATTTTGTAATTGGTATATTAAAGGGTAATGCAGAATCACTACATTTTCTCCCAGAGAAAAAAAGTTGAATATTGGTCATAGTCTAATCTGATTATTACTCTGTGCTCAGCAGCAGAACCATTCTTGGGGAACTCACCTCATCTCCTTCATTAATATTGTTTTTTTCCGATAATCAAACACAGGTTTGTTTAGAAACAAAACCAGTCCCACATCCTGGCTTGACAATGATTCCCAAAAACTCACTACTGAAATACCTAGAGCAACTCCTTCCTAGAGCTGTGCTTTGCCAAGTATGACTGCAACAGTGCTCTGCTAACTACAGTTATTCCAGAGTTTGGCTAGTCCATCTCCTACATGATTTTGGACTGGATGGAAAAAAAAAAATCATGGGCCCTGTTCACTCACCAGAATGAGTAGCAAAAGCAAAGGGGAGAGAATCAGTGCTGTGAATGTGTTGGATACCACAGTAGGAGGCCTCTTCTCAGGTTCCCTGAACAGATGCTGCAAAGAAACAAACAAATCAAGCAACTTTGAAGGAGTCACACTCCAACAGAGCAGTTTTTTAGCTCCATAGAGGACTAGTTGCTGTCCCTGAGCTCTCTGTATGATGAGAACCCCTTTTCAAACAAAGGCTAATTCTTTAAGTCACTTTCTCTTTCAGTTATGCAACCTTTTGCTCAATTAACTCTTCCTTGTGCTCGTTAGCCTGTCCTTAGCACAGGTGACTGAATGGCCAGAAGGGAGCAGTGCATGCCTGCAGAAGCACAAGGTTTTCCTTGGTGCCCTTCTGGTCAAATTCTCATGTTTGAATCTTCTTACTGAACCTAATTGCTCTCTCACAGGTAGAGGATATAGCTTGTTTATTCACACTCCACACCGCAATCAATTTCCTCCCATTAAACAGTAACTCTGATTTTCCTTTAATTCTGTTATTTGCACAGTATTAATCTTGTTATAAAAGATGACTTTTTTGTTCTCATATTCATATATTTCTGATACAATACAAAAAAAAAACAGATTTGGACTAGCCACTTCCCTAGCCCTCAATACAGTGTTTTTCTTTTTTAATTTCTACCTCCTTCTTCCCTCCCTGGAGCCATTTTTAGACTGTACCTGGATTTCAGGTTTGGGAACAAAGAGGTTCTTGGACTGGACTGTGGATGGTGCATCCTCTTCTGGAAATTTGATAACAACATCAGCCTGAAATGAAATTACACAGCTTCAGGAATTCCAACCTTAATATATGCAGAAAGAGTTATATAAAACCTAATACATTACTGTGGCACATAAACCAATTTGTCAATCCATGACTGACATGATTTTTAGAAGTAGACTAAGAAAAAAACAGCTTTTAAAAGGAAGTTTCCAGTCAAAGAAAATCGTTTTCACTCATCACTAAGAGTTGGGTTTTTCTATAGCACGTGGATACAAAAACTAAGTCATGAACTGCTTGCTGTCAAGTCTGCAAAGGCTCTGAAGTTTCCACTCAATCATGTGCTGAACGAACATGTCTAAAAGAGGCCTCAGRGCCTGCAAATGGCTAAAAAGGTGCTGGTTCACAACAAGGAGCGGCAGCATTTGTCTCCTTTTCTTCCACACATGTACAATACAGTGCTGCTAGGCTGACAGCAAAATGCAAACCAGATCTTCACACATACATCTACATACCACATTCCACAGGATTGGATTCTCCAGGGTGGCATCTCCGATGATCAGGTAAAGAGTATAGGTACCAGAGGCAGAGTCAAATTCTGTCTTTCGCTCAGAGGTGTCCAGCTCAAACTTGTATATGTTCTTGCTATCTGGTTCTGCAACAAACACTACCTCTTGGCCAGTCTTTTGGTTGTGAAGCCGGACAAAGGTCTGACGGAAAAGATTGTAATGTTTCTGGAGGATCTCCAAGTGAAGAAAGATTTTCCCCAAATCAAACCCCACAACATTAGAAATGTAGGAACATCAATTGGGAGCCCAACCATCTAAATGCCCACAAAATAAGTGATGTACAATGACTCTTTATGTAACTACATTAACACACTATCAACAGCAGCCAGAAATCCAACTGGGGAAATTGGCAGGCTGTCTGTCAACAYCTGGGTGACGTGCTCATGTCAGGAATTTGTGCTAACCTGGTGCGGGATGAGTTCAGCTCCACTGTTCACATCCACCAGCTGGAAGGATAAAGCAAAATTCTGGTGGCTGTCGGCAGTGAAGGAGCCCTTGGCTTTGGCTGGATAGGCTACCCTATGGAAGAAAAAAAAACAAGCAAACACACACACAGCTGAGGTGATCTTCCTTATTTTAGAAAAACTGAGACACACAAGCCTGAGTAGTAGCACTGCAGTCTATTCAGCACAGAGGAGTTATTTTATCAACTAGTTCAGCACACTAATATGACTTTCTGTTCTACTGTGAGTTTAAAGGGAAAATATCAATGGAATTCTTTAGAAGGGCTTTTGGGAGCTACTGGTATTGCCTTTCTCAAGGGAAAACATTAATGTATTTTAAGGTTCAAAGGAAYCCCATTAAAAAAATTACTTACATCCCATATTTCATTCAAGCAAGGCTCTGCTGCATCCAAAGGTGTGATGGTAGCAGAGCAGGAAAAATAGGCAAACCTAGCAGGTGGGGGCTATCACTGAGGGACCTCAGGGAGGTGGTTCAGCTCTGGTTAAACTCCATGCATTATATTTTAAGTGATGGCAGTTAAACAAAGAATCCTCCTCCCTTAAAACAAAAAGGGAGAACAAAACAAACACACTAAATTTTACCTGGTTGTTTTTGGTGCGATGCTCTGATCTTTATCCACGGTGGAGAGATCCACATTTGTAATCCCAACTTCTGTGGAAACTTTGACTTTCAACTGCAACCAAACGGAACGGGGAATTACTCAGAGCACTCGACTCCTGCACCGACTGCTTGCAGCTAAGGTCCCTTCAGCAGCTTTCGGTTCTTCTGGCCCCTTCCCCAAAGGAAAACTCACCCTAAACCAGAGGCTGAAGCTAATCTGAGCAAGATGATCCACACCAGCTTATTTGCTGGCCAAACTCCTCCATCAATTACTAAATTTATCTGCCTTCTTCCTCTCTGCACAACCAGCCCGTTCTGAAAACACCAGCTTCTTGGTCACGCTAGACTTGACTGCCCTTTGGAGATCTGATTTTATGGAGCAGTCCAGTTACTCAAATCTGACTAGTTTTCTTTTTAAATGACCCAAAACCAGTTATTAAATATGATATGACTTAAACTGTACAGGCATATGTGCTCCAGCTTACTGGRTAGCTATTGGAGATGAGAAGAGCCCCCTGAGAGCAACCAGTTGTGACATTCTGGGCTCCTAAAAGTCTGAGAGATTTCTGTGGATTTTATTGCTAGCAGGAAAAACTAGCAATACCAAAACCATTTCTGTCAGGCTGTACTCCGTTTTAGCAGGCTTTGCTTCAGAGAGGAGCAATATTTATCATTTAGTGGAGGCCAGCCAGTGAGACCCTGCTATTCATCATAATTTGTTCTACATATTGCATAAAGCTGGAGCAAGGAAATGATTTCCTGCCCTCTCTGCAGCCCCAAACAGAATCTAGACACGAGACCTTGGTGGGTTTGACTCAGTTTAGTCCTCTCAAACAYAGGCAGCTACCACAGGTTATAGTTTTTCATTAGCACATTTGTTCCCACAGCTGGTAAATAATCCTCTGGAGAATTTTAGTTTCATTGCCAACGCATTTTTTCACTTCATAATTTGTTATTACAGGTTTGTTCACGTGAATCAACCCTACCTATTCACCCTGGAAAATAATTCACATAAAATCTGTAGGAAGAATAAATAAAACACACAAAACAAGCTGCCCGGGACAGACTGCAAATAAAATAACCTTAACAACTCCTTTAAATTGAGATTTAAAAGTAAAATTCACCATAGGGGTTATCCCTGAAATAACCTACAGACTAGTGAATCCCATTCAAGATGRCTTTAATAAAACCCACTTTATTTCCAAGAGGGGTGCAAAGAAAGATGAACTAATGAAGTAATAATTCACAAAATGTAAGCRAAGGCAACTCAGAGCTGCTGTGCATAACCCCTCCAACTGAACAGTACTGAACATCGCTCAAATATTTTAATGCCAGGAAATGCAGTCTCTGCCTAGAGTAATAACCCACTGGTTTAGCTCATTACTGTCAAAACCGATAGTGCATTAAGGACAATTAATGCTAATAACAGCAAGACAAAAAAATTAAAAAAAAAAAAAAAAAAAAAAAAAAGCAGTTCCCCCAGCAGTCCTCCCCCGTAACAATGTGTATTAGGAGCAGTTCATACAAAGCCACCCGTGTTAATGCATTCCTGCTGGTACCTCTGTGAGCCAGCAGCAGGTTTAAGCAGGACCCATCAACCCCCTTTTGACACTTTGAAGTGCCATTACTACTACAATGACAACATCAGCTTGATACACATGCTAAAGGTCAGCACTTGTAAATAAGTCCCTCTTCCACACCAAGCTGGCATTGTCACAAGACTTAAAAAGCTGATCTTTTCCTGAAATAGACGATTGGGGGGGGAATATTAACCTTGGGAATAGACAWAACTGGAGGAGAGCATTTTTTGGCACATAAAAAGGAGTATAAGCATGTGAAAATGTGACTTTAAATATATTTAGTTTTGTTTGCTGTTTCTCTGCTATGAAATCATCAAGATCTCTGTAGTAAGAGAAGATCCCCTTATCCATCTTTTAGGACYCCATGGAATGTATAAACAAATGCTTAGCTTCCATAAACCAAGGAATCACAAGACACCTGCTAGTCAAGTCTCGAGACTTACAGATTCAAATTTTGAATGCTCTCAAAACTAACGATTTTAGTAACAGTTTTTGCAAAGCTACTTTAAAATGGGAGTTGCTACATAAGCACTGTCACTGTTAGCTTTTGTTCACCTGCTGTCACATCTACCTTTAAGTGACAAAGCTGTTCTGAAATCTGCACAATGCTCAAGTGAGTAGTCCAGTAACTGGTCACAAATCTGAGACAAAACCCAATGCATTGCAGGAAAATACGTCATAAAATGCACTACAAATTGCAATATCCTTAGAGGGTATAAATAAAAACTTTCACTGAATAGACATGTAATTAGAAACCTATCAAGAGATACTCACCTCAACTTTGTTAGCAATAAATCGATTATCGCCATCAACACTGATGGAGAAGTCATAATATCCACTTGCAGGTTTGACACTCATGAAGTTCAGCTCAAAGGCATCTCTGTGAGAGAAAAAGCCTGACAGGTAAGATCTTGTAACCCAGAAGTTTCCAAATATGCTACGTTAAACAGGTAGCAAACAGGAAAAAAAAAAAAAATAAAAGTTTTGTGCTGCTTAAGTGCAGGATATTTTTGCTTTCCCCCAAAGTTCCCCTGAAATCCAAATAATTTTGCAGTTACCTAGCTAAGAAGAAAGTCACATTACAAAAAGTCAGTACTACCACCAAACATGCTCAGTCATCAGTTATCAACAAAACATAAATACAGCATTTTGAGTTCTCCATGACAAGCATCTCTCTGGTAGAACATTCACAGGGGAAAAGAAGTTTAATATTGTTTAAACAGAACCCATTTGTCCTACACTGTAAAATTAAGATGACTTTCTTACCCCAACAGAGCAAATTCTGTCTGTTGAAGGACAGTGGCTTTGGTGGATGCAGACTTGGCATAGTCCAGCTTCACAGAAGCTTGAGCCAGTGGCTGAGACATCACGTCGGTCACTTGCAGCTACAACAAAACAGAATTCTGGGGAAATCTTTTCTCCCAAGAGAAATGTCAGTGCGCACAGAGCTAACTTGCTTTTAGGAGGACTCCTAAAACCTTCCATGTTAGACCCACAGATTTCTCCCCTGCTCAGCATCCCAGATTCACAATATTCTTTTAAACACAGCTGCGAAAGCTAAATGCTTTAATTAAAAAAGCACTGTGTAGAAGTCAGCTTTTTTAAAGCGGTTTCTCCGTAAGCCCCAGGCAACCAGACACGGCTAACACTTATTTCCTAAAAGCTGCCTTTTTATGGTATTTCCTAAAAGCTGCCTTTTTATGAAATACCCAATAAACTCAGGATTTCGTAAAACCCAACACCTGCAGCCAAGAGCGAAAGCCACAATGCACGTTCAGTCAGCCCAGACCTTTAACACTGAGGATTCAGCCATGAGATGAGATCTGAGTCTAAGAGCTCACCCTGAGCACAGGCTGGTGGTGAGACACAGCTGCGGGTCCATCAGGGACAATAATGACAGGCAGGTGGTAGCGGTTTCGGGATAAAGAACCTGCAGCACAAGCAATGCTATACGCCTCCGAGAGGGTCTCAAAATTCTTCTTGCTAAAAATTGCATTCATCAACTGGATAATTTGATCCTGAAAGGAAAAGCAAATTGCATATTAGCACCGCCAGCCTCCCTCATCACTGCAAGCTGATTGAGTACAAAGCTATTTAATACAAACATATCCATCATTCTTAAAAACCATTTAACTTTACATTTGCTCTAGAGTAGCTCTGCTCATGAGGTAACCCAGAATCTGCTGCTTTTGGAAAATCTTACTTTTGGTTGGGAAGTTCCAACCATAGTCTCGGTAATTATGCTAAAACACAAACAAAAAACCCCAAAACAGCATTCACAAAGCCAGCTTGGAAAGACAGAATTTGGATCTAATTCTTCAAATAATATGCTTAAGAATGGAAGAGGCAGTCAGCTCTCAAGGATCCACACTACATGCAGCTGCCCAAAGCCAGTCTGGCTCCAGGAGCCATAAAACTCTCTTGAACAGTGGGAGAAGATCAGTGAGATGCCCTGGCTACATGCCAAGCAGGGAAGGCTGTGGAGAGGGTTACCTGTACTTTGACCAAACACTGTGGCCTGAGTTCTAATCAGAAATGAGAAGACACAGACAATCCCAAATAAAGCAAGAGGTATCCCACCTACTTGTGTACATAGAGCACTTTTAAGTGAAAACCACTACATCTCAATTTTTCAGCCTCAGACTTGTAGTAACAAGCATCAAGAAGGCATCCAGATAAACACTACACATCCCCAGTACAACGCCAATCCTGCAGTGTTTTCATTTGTATGGAGTACCGATCTGATCCTGGCACACTGATTTAAACCGTGAAAAACACAGGAGTTATTTTTTTAAGTAATATGTCTGATAATTTTTAAAGCTTTGCGGCTTTCTAGGAAAAAAACACACATCCTTAGCATTCACAAGAGATAAAGCCATAAAGCCCCGCAATAGCACTTCTGACAGCACAATTCTGCATCAACATTCAATAATTTTCTCTAATTGGGCTTTTTTTAAASACCATTTGAATGCTGACAGTTTGAACTGTGTACACCAGAATCACCACCTCAAAAAATGACATAAAAATTACTTTGCATTTAATCTATTTGGCAGTAACGTGGAAAAGAGCCAGGAACAAATTCAAATGTCTTGCAATGACTTTGGTCTCAACCCTGTCACTTTGGCTCCTGCTGTGGGGAACTGCTACTTTCAATCAGTTGTCTATCTCACTTGGTTAACTTCTAACTAGAGAAAGAAAATAAAAAGCTAATGGCAGAGCCCGCAATAGTGATTTATAGTTTAATCTAACTGCAAAGAAATTTCTAAACAGTTTTTCATTTTAGTACAATGACCACGTTTTTGTGTCTGGATTCTTCTCAAGGATTTCGGTACTAATGTCATCTCCTTTTGGGACGCCTCAAATTAGGGAGCCTGCATTTCCTGACAGGTAAATAACATTTGCAAAACACTTTGAAAAGCTGCAAAATGTTAGAGAAGTGCTAAATACYGGAACAACTCTGAAACAAGAGGGCTTTTTCACCAGCCTGTCTTAATAAATAAAGAGAAGCTAGGTCTAACTTGYCAATTCCTTCTGTACATTGGAGGGGGTGGAAAAAAGCCAGCCTGTGATCTTGAGGGCGGAATTTCCTTCTACCTTCTGTTAAATAACATCCCCTCTGGCACTTCCTTTTTCATTCTCTGTACTCATTACTTGCTCTGGGCAAAATTCTACCCAGACATACTGGATGCTTTTACTGCATGAGATGAAACGCATAAAACTGCATGAAATGCAGAAATAATGAGGTATTTTGTGAGCTGCAGTGTGCAAAGGACAAAAAAAAGCATTTCAAAAAGCATATACAGACCTCCTTCATTGCTGGTTCCGTACCCACATGGTCCGACAGCTTATAGGCAGCAGCAACAAACAGTGCAGTAGTCTCGATTCCTTCTTCAAATTGCAGATAAACTCCACCAAGGTCATCCAGGCGAGCAACAAGATCCTAACAAAATTATTTGAACTTAAACTGCATTCAAATAGATCTATAGGGATTAGGGATGGAATCACATAAATATTTCACAGCAGGAATTTAAAAATACGGGGGAAAAAAGCAGCATTTACTGGGTTTATAGTAAGTCATTACTTCTCATGTCACAGTCCACTGTAAATCAGATTTAGCAGCCCAGAAAAAATACCTGTTTGAAAGCAATTGAACAGCCAAACCAACCCATAGGTTGCCAAAAAGCAACTTGATAGGTTGTTTTTTTAATATTGTTTTTCATTTCAATACATCACTCTCTACAGATTCCCACCTCCCCCAAAATGTTTTGACTTATGGAGATCCTGAAATGTTCCTACCTCTATCTCTTCAACAATGCCACTTAGATCTGCTTGCTGGGACAAGTAAGATGCTGTCTCCAAAGCCTGGATGGTTCTTGAACAATGAAAAATAAATAAACAGCGAGTGATTTTCCTTCCTCAGCAGTCAAATTTCATTCAAATCAAAGCAATTACAGTTCCTATTCTGCATGAGGTATAAAACAGCTGTGACTGTACCCAGATTCTAAGTTGACTCATGGCCATAAGTTTCAAGTGGTTAATGGAAATTTAGTATTCAGTTAKGAAAAAAAGTGCAGGTTCAGCTGCACCAGTTTTGCAAGAAGCTTAGAGATTCAAAGACAGAGAAGAAACCAAACACTGAGCTGTGCATAGCACATTCTTATGCACTTGATATTGAAGCTTCCAGGCGGACAGATTTCTGTGGAAGAAAGCAAGTCTTTAAAACGTTTCCCTTTCTTCCTTATCTTTTAAGTAAAGTTTTGTTCTCTCTTTTCACAGAAAGAAATTACTTAAATAGTATTTGGTGATAAGCACTAGGATTCCTTTTGCTAACTGGCTCTTTTCATCCCACCTCACAGGAGAGGCAATCCAGCCTACAAAAGAGGCTGGGAAAGTGCCTATCAATTCTATCACAACTTGAAGAAGTGATAGAGAATTGCAGCTAGGTTTTAAGTCAAAAATCTATTATGATTTTTTTTWAAAAACAAATGTCTCTTTGGGACACACTCTCTCTACTGACCATTAATCTTGACGAAACCAAATATCAGCAGCTTGTTTGCAGAGTTTTCATATTTTCCCTGAGGGATGATAACAAACTGGATGCATATCCCAGTGAAAACATAGCACCTACTCCACTAGAGCTACATTACAAAAATAGCAAAGCATTTTTCACGCTAAAAACCAACTGCCTGGAAGGTCTGTGTGTGACAGTGAAGCATTTCTGTCTGAAACACTTACGCCAACACACTCTCTTCTTTGCTAAGCCGGGCAGTGAGGGCACTAAGTGCCTCCTGGGAGGCCAAGGGAAGGCCAAAGCCACTGAGGGCCCCAACTGCGTGGAAGATCTGGCTGACTGAAGAATCCTCACTGACAGCTCCAAGCAGGAACTCCCTTGTCTCATTTGAAATGGTAACCTGAGGGAAAACACAGGGAACAGTCACCCTTAAACACATCATTTTAGTCATCACTTCTTGGAGCAATACACTTAACTGGCAAACTACTACTATATGCTGGGAAAAGATCCTTTTATCTTTCGTTACTTATCAGTTTATTAAATGTTTAAAGTTTCACAGACAACTCTCAGTTATACAGGATAATCCAGGATTTTATCCTAGCACAAATAGGACCTGCTTTTCACCTTATGACACAGGACAACGCAGCAACAAGTGGTACTGATGAAAAATAGGTCTTGGATAACTCCCTGTTACTTAGCAAGGGTGGACTGTTTTTGTATTGTTGCAACGTTTTAACACAGAGTTTACATCCAACCACATAGTTTAACTCAAGCAGCTTTTCTCAATTTATTAACATTGTGCTGGCTCCTTTCTTCTCAACCACTGACGCTTAATCAAGAGAACACCCTAACCTATGAGCTGGCTGTACTCCAGACACTAGACAGTTCTGAATTTAATGTATATTTTGCCTGAGTGCTCGAAAGATATCTGGGAAAGGAAGGGTGTGAAGAGCAATCTTCACAGACAAGGATACCCTGACAACCAGATCAATGAATAACTAAATATTTGAAGGGAAATGATTAACTGTTCATTAAGTGAAGTACAAAGGAGCTACCACATGCTAGATCCCTGCCTCACCCAGCACATAGGCAACACATGCAAAGACGTAGAAGACACTGCATGTCTCAAGACCCAGCATGGTTTTACACGTACTTTTACACACATCTGGTGAAAAAACCTTCTTTAAACCACGTCACATAACAAAAACAACTTCTTATAACTTGTCACCTAGGGACAATGTGTGTGCTATAAGAGGGTTTGCTAATTCTCAAAATTCTTTGCTATGTGTGTAGTTCTCAAAACACGGTTCATAAGTTATTCAGCTAACTGAAGGAAAAAACAGAAATTATGTTCAAAATCAAGGGTAAAGGTCTATTTGCTAAGACTTGCCTTGAGAGTTTAGGGGTTGGGACTCACCTCACACCCAGGCAGCACTCGAAGGGCCTGTGCAGCATAGAAGAGGGAATCAACGCTGCTGGAGTCTACATTAGATTTGATGAAACTGCAAGCAGCCTGCGAGGAAAGAGAAGCAAAACGATGGCAGCAGTCTTGACTTAAACCACCGAGAAAAGGTCTAAATGATGCTCTAAGACTACTTTATGCTGAAAAGGGCCAAAAGGGACCCACAGTCATATTTGTGAAGCAGCAGAACCAAATAACCCCCCAAATCCTGCCCTGCTAAGTGCTGCACAGAATGCTGCTGCTCAGAGAGAGATAAAAGCCCAGTGACACTGACATCAAGAAGAGCAGCAGTTCCTGAAATGATGTTTTCATTACTTCCTGCTCATTCAGGAGCAGCAGYTTCATTCATCATTTTCTATTCATATCCCTGCTCATTATAAATGAGCAGGAACCCACCAGACAAGGAGGGYGGTGGAAATATCTTCAGGTACCTCATTGTTAAGACCTTGTAGCATAAATGCACAAGAATCCATGYGAGACTTGCTTCAAATAGCTTGAGAACAGCTAAAGTAATTGATTTTTTGTGGAAAATAACAAGTTTGTTTACAGCCCAAGCATAGACCTAAGCAGGTATCTGCAAATAAGTCAGAATAACGATCTGCAACATTTAAAGCAGAAACACAGATGCAACGGGATTATTAARGCCAAGAAACATCACACTGACATGATTTTTGCCTTCATTGCTACCTTATACCTTTCCTAAGGTATTTTATAGATAGAAATAAGGGAGTGCAGCGATGTGCTTGCATTTGCTGTCACAGCTAAACAGACGTGGCAAAAACTCCATTTAACGGGACAGCAACGCAAGGAAGGCCGTGCTTTTCAAACAGGGGTGAAGGAAGCGAGAGCAGGTGAGGATGGACGGCCCCCAAATCCCCGCCTGGGCCASTGAGCCGGGGGAGCCCGCGGCAGGGCCTGCCCGGCCCGAGGGCCTTTCCTAACGCGGCGGCCCCCGCCCGCCATGACCCGCAGCTCGTGCGGACCCTGCGGAGCCCGCAGCGCTGCTCCCGCTCCGCGGGCAGCGCCGCACACCGGGAAGGCCGCGGGGCTCCTCGCCCCGTCCCGCCGCGGGGCTGCGCGGAGCAGCGGCCGAGGCCCCGCCACGCACCTGCTCGTCGGCCGCGCGCGCGCCCAGGCAGCCGAGCCCCGCGAGGCCGTGG
>NW_020455532.1:8948397-8986163 GCF_003342845.1 Nothoprocta perdicaria
CCCCGGCGCGGCGGCTGCTTCCGCCGCGCGCCCCGCCCCGGCGCGCACCACGGCACGGGGCGGGTAGGGGGGGTGTCTGGCTGTCCCTCTGTCCCTCTCATCCTGCGGGACGGAGCCGGTCCCGGCTGGGCTGTGAGGGCAGAGRAGCCGCGCAGTGTCCGGGCGGCGGCGAGGATGGCGGCCATGGCGGCGGCGCCGCCGGTAACCGGGACACGGACACCCCCCTCAGCGGGGAGGATGGTTCGTCCCTCCCGGCTGGCCCTGGCGGCGGGGCGGGCTCCGGAGAGGACGTGGCATTCGCTGATTGGCGGAGCGGCTGGCGGGAGCCGCCGTTAAAGGGGCAGCGCGGCGCCGTGTCGCGACATTCCAGCCCTGTCGCGGCCTGTCGTGACATGTCCTGCCCTTCCCGCCGTGCGCAGTCGCCCCGTGCTGCCCCGGGGAGCCGCCGCCAGCGGGGAGCTGGTCCCAGCCCTCCCGGCCCCGGGGCTCCCGTTGCATCCCCCTTTTCCCGGCCTCTCCCTAGGGACCGAGTGACACGAAGCGCGGCCGGGCCTGGCGCCTCCGCAGGGCCCCGTGTCCCCCGGGAGCGCGGGCGGCGCCGCCGCTTCCCTGCGGCCTCCCGGCAGAGGGAACCCGGGATCCGCGCGGGAGGCGACACCGCCGCCTGCTCCGGGCCCTGCTGGAGCGGGATGGGCGGGAAGCAGGTGGACCCCCCTGCCAAATCCCATTGTTTTTCCTTGGCGAGGGGGGAAAAACAGGGAGAGATGCCGAGCGCCGGTGTCTTGTCCCCTCCCCTGCCCGGCACGAATCCGGATCCAACCACCAAGTGCCCGGCTGCCCTTTGCTCCAAGCAGGCAGCAGCCTCGGGCTCTTCCGAAGGCAACGGGTTGAGATGGGAAGCGCTTTATGGAATGACAGAGAAGCAGCCAGCGGCCGCTCGTGCAATTAAATGCCTCAAGACGTGGATTCTGTTTCCGTGTAATGGGATGGTTATGGCTTATAAAAGAAGCGCCAGATGGGTGTTAAAACCGCATTTACCGAGTTCTAACGGGAGCGCGTTGGAGCTGCGCCTTGTTAGGAGCTGCTCCCYGCGCTACAGAGCGGCTCGTGAGCCCCGGGCACGGACACGGGCGGTGCCGGCAGCGCCTCTGGCCCGGCGCTGTGTCCGGCCCGGGCACCGAGCCCCGCACGGAGCGTTTCCCTTGTTTATACTGGGTCTGGATGGCAATGACACCTGTGTGGCTGTGGCGATGCTCATCCAGCGGCCATGGATAGTTAGGAATCACAGGGATTTGTGGACTGATGGCAGCTCTTGTCCCCCTGGGAAGCTCCCCATCCCGTGCGGATCCACARGACGTGGCAGCTCCTTCATCCGGCAGCACTGGAGAGGGGGAGCACCGGCCGCCACAACCTGCTCCGTGTGGGATTGTGCCCGTTCAAGGCCCGCGGGGTGGCGGGAGGTGCTGCTGCTTCCTGCACCCAGGGGCCTCGCTCCTTCTTTGATAAAGACTCCGACAATTCCCATTTTAGGATCAATAACACTGGAGCAGGACCTGGCTCCCCGCAGCCCACTCCCGTGCCTATATCGCGAGTGCTCCGAGCACCCCAGGAGCCAGGACGTTGCTTGCGGCTCTAGAGCACGTTCTGGCGCTGCAAATGCCTTTTCAAAACAGCCCCATTCCCCCTTTTTAAAACAGCCCCTTTCCCAGGGCTCTACYGCCTTGGGAGTGGACAGCGCTCCAGCTTGATGGGTGCCTGCAGCTCCCTTCCCTTCCTGACGGCTCCGCGCGGAGCTCGGCCTCCTTCGGTGGGCAGCGCACTTGCACCGCAGCGTTACCGCGCGTGCCGGGGTCTGCTTTCCCTATTATTACTCCCGGAAAGCTCTCRCTGATGAATCCCAGCTGGGAGGCATTTTTGTGCCTTATTAAATTGTTTATATGTATTTTTTTTTTTGCAGCGTGGCTTGTCCTTCCCTCCCCATCCGGCCCCTCGCCTCTCCCTGCAGCAGGGGAACGGACCCGGCCCAGAGCCTCCCTGGATGCTGGCTGGGAAGCACCGCGGGCATCCCCATGGACAGCCCGAGCTCCTCTTCCTTTTGCATTAGGAAAATCTTTTGTGGCCAACAACCGGACATTGAGACAGGGCTGGCCATGTGTATTCCCAAAATGACATCTCCAAAATGACATAGCAAGACTAGAAAATTCACAGAAAAAGGAAACAAGGTCAACTAGCAGCGTGCAATGGTCCCAAGCACCATGGACCAGGATGAGGCCAGGCCTCTGTGCTCCCCAGGGCTGCATGACAGGATAAAATCATTTTATTGGCTTTATTGGACACTGTTGTGTGTGAGGGAAGGGTGGTGACGGGCCAAGGGGAGGACTTGACACGAGACTCCTGCATGTGGTAGAAATCCCTGCTCAGCTTATAATACTTACAATATTTTTCGTTTGCTCCAGCTTTCCTCAAGTCTATAAACAAGAGAAAAGGCCCCAGGGAACACTCAGAGAAACTATTAAGTATAATTAAAATAAGATTAAATAAAAAAATGCAAAGAGATTGAAAAAATACACTGCTATGTCCTGGTGTCCTGATTGCTCATGGGCTCCCTGTTGAATGAGCAAGATCATTTCCCACACGCTGGGGCTGGTGGGCGCTGCAGCAGGAAGCAGCCGAGGGATTTTCCTGAGGGATTTTCTCCTGCCTAAGCCGGTGCTGCAGCCCCAGCAAACACACAAGGGCACAGGGCTGTGAGCGGGGCTGGAGCACCCATGGGATCTCGCGGCTCTGAAAGGATCTCGCTGCTTCCCTGGCTGCCTCCTTCCTCTCTGGGCCGATACCGAATGAGGAGTGGGAGTCTGGGAAAGGAAAAGAAAATTAGGGAGATTCATTCACCCTACGCTGCTGCTCACAGCTTCCCCTTAAGCCGGGGTTTGCAGCAGGAGAGCGGCGCTTTGCAGCCGGGAGCAGCTCGTTTTCCGAGGCTGGAGCAGCCGGGAAGGAGCTGCTGACGGTTTTATCGGCTGCCTCCCCTCCCTGCCGTCCTGGAGCCTCGCTCTGCTCCGGAGCTGCGAGGGGAGAAACAGCCTCTGGACTATTTTTGCAACCGCAAGTATCGGGTTCAGTTCCCTTTGATTGCAAGGGCTTGGTTGGCTCCTCTGGATCATAAATATCCAAGCGCCAGATGCCTGCAGAAGTGCCGCRAATCCCCTGGGATTCCCGTGCCGCGGCCTGCGGAGCCCGGCGGGGCCCCGCGGCACTCCTTAGCGCTTCCCCTCGTCCGGCGCTTCCCGGGAAGCGCCCGGGGCCGCAGGGCCGGGCGAGCGCAAGAGGCCAAAGGCAGCAGCTCGTAAAGAACCGCTCGGCCGCAACGAGGCCCTGCGGGCCGTGAAAGGCACTYGTGGCAACGGCGCCGTCATGGTGGCGCTTGGAGCTGCAGGGCCCCTCGTGGGCCTGGAATATCCTTGGTGGGCCCGGAGCATCTGTGCTGTGAGGAAAGGCTGGGAGAGCCGGGCCTGGTCCGCCTGGAGAAGGCTGAGGGGGATCTGATCAGGGTCTATAAACACCTCAAGGGAGGCAGTGGGGACGATGGGGCGGCCTCTTTTCAGCGGTGGCCGCTGATAGGACTAGAGGAAATGGCCACAAACTGAAGCACCTAAAATTCCGCAGGAACTTAAGGAAAAATGTCTTGACAGTGATGGGGACAGAGCCCTGGAACAGGCTGCCCAGAGAGGCCGTGGAGGCTCCTTCCCTGGAGATCTTCCAAACCCACTTGGACAGAGCCCTGTGCCACATGCTCTAGGTGACCTGCTTGCACAGGGGGTTGGACTGGATGATTTCTGGAGGTCCCTTCCAACCTGAAGGGCTCCATGGCGCTATGAGGTACCCACACGGGTCACTCATGGTGGATGAGCTACACACCTGCACTGCTGGGCACAGGCCAAGCGCGCAGGAGCCGCAGGCTGCTCCACACCCCCTCTGATGGCTTCTCCAGGGCTGGAGAGACACCAGCAGCGGAAAAGAAAACAAAAACGAAGGAAAAAAGGAACAAGCCCCACATTGCTGAGAGTCACCTTCTCAGCAACAAGGCCGAGGCTGGAGATTGCAGCRTGTGGTGCCTGTGCAAGGCTGGGCCCATGGATGAGGGTCTAGGCTTGTGGCTCCCAGCCCGGCAGGGTCTGGGGACATGTGACAGGAGGCTGCCTCTGCGGTGGCACTAGGATCAAGGCAGCCCCACAGCCCTGCGCTACGCTCTCCCTTTAGTCCGCAGGGGCTGCACAGCTCTGCAAAGCCCGGCTTCTGTTTAGCTTTCGAGGTTCTTGCCAAAATCACTGCGGAGCATGTCAGCACGCTGTCATTCCAGGAATCTCATTTCAGAGAGACTTTCTCTCGTTCTGTCTCTGCCTTTAGATACAAACCAGACAGATAGGTTTTATTGGGTGCGAGGGCAGGGCTCCCATGTATCCGGCCTCCCTCTGTTTCCACTCCAGAAACGATGCTGGAGTGGGACGTGAGGACTTGGGCGCTTTCCTTGGAATGTCTTGGATCCACTGTGCACACAGGCCATCAAGCACACGCGCTTCCACCCGGGAAATCACAACCCAGAAATATCCACAACGACCAGCATGGAAACAACAGGAGAAACGCAGAGATTCCACCCTGGATTGCGCTCTGGGGCACCCTGCTCTTTGCCATGGCCTCTAGATCTGCTCAGCTGACACGGGAATGCCCAGCACATTCCTGCCCTTCTTATTCCAAGTGGCTGCGCAGACCCTGGGAGCCCTTTACCTGCGTGACCTCAGGGCACGGTGCTTTTTTTTTTGGGGTGGACAGCAACACACAAGTCCTGGCCTGGATCCTCCTGCCCAGCTGGAGCCCCTCTCAGCCCCCTCTGCATCCCAAATCCACAGGGAAACAGGGATTTCCCATCTCCCAGCCCCACACTTGCACRGATGGCTTTGGGCTGCACATGTGGGTAGGAAGCATCACACCCTGAGTGGGTTTTGTGCCATATTTSCTGCTYCCAAAWGCAAGCAGGACAYCCCACCAGACACCCACCCCAGGGACAGGGACCTGGGCACAGCTCTGCCTCCAGGAGACCCCTGAGACAGGGATGGCCATAAGGGCTTGATGCCCCAGAGGGACTCAGGCTTTTGTCCCCAAGGGCACACAGGTACCAAGGTTGCCTAAGAAGGGCCATAAGGGAGCATTTTTTTGGGGGAAAAGGCCTATTGCCTTAGTCCAACATCTTGCAAGTGATGTGGGGACTGGACCTCATCCCTGCCAGCTACAACCCTAAATTTCCTCCCATGAATGAGGGAGAACTGAGGCAGTGCATCCACTCTGCATGCAGCAGCCTGCCCCACAGTGCTCCTGCTCCATCCTCCCATCGTCACCTTTGCAGCATTGCCCAAAGATGCTTCAAGTAGGACTGTAGGATCCCTAAGGACTGGAAACCCTCTCCCAGGCAAGTCAGGAGCCCCTGAGCACTGCTCCAAGCCTTGCAAATGTGGAAAAGTTTAAGAGTTCAAAGTCTAAAACGAGAACTCATCTCAGACACACCCTCTGTGATCCTTTTCCATCATAACTTGCATCAAACCTCTGTTGGACATTTATTGTTTCTGGGCATGGTCCAGTTGCTCCATAAAATAAAAATCAGAGGCCCCTTTCTCCTTTCTCTTGCATTGTCCTCAGGTGTAGCTCCATCCCCCCTGGTTTCCACCTCTCAAAGCCCCAGCACGGCACYGGGCTCAGTCAAGACAGAGGGGCACAGGGCCTGCAAAGTGTCTCAGGCCAAGGAAGAAGAATCACCAGGCAGCCAGCTCAGACCAAGGAGGTCATTTCAGTTGTTGGGAACAAGATGTTAACTGGTGTGGAAAGGGCTGTCTGGGGGCAGAGCACTGGCATCTGGGGAGAATTGCTCCAAGATGCAGATATTGCACATGCCAGAGGCAAGAAAAGGCTGCTCACCTGAGCAGAGGGTCCTCTGTGCAAGTAGGTTGGAGGAGGTGAGGAGAKCTTGGCAATCGAGGGGCTTGCTCTTTGTCCCAGGATTCCTGCCAAGCAGTGGTCAGTGCTCTCCCACAGCTTTAGRGCTGCTGCAGCCTCAGGATAAGGTTTCCAGCACAAACACTTGGTAGGTTTTACTCCAATTTTATGTTCCAAGACCAATTTCTCAATATTCATTTAGGGAGCCTGCCTTTCCACGGGTGTAAATTGGTGTACCTCTGCTGACTTGGAGAGACAGCACTGATTTATATCAGCTGAGATTTTGACCCCAAATTTGCAGTTTGCGCAAAAGTTCCTGCCAATAATATTGTTATTTAAAGAATTCAGAGAAAGTGAACCCATGAGGCATGTGAACAGGCTCCAAACAAATCTAATTAAAGCTTTCATCCAGAAAATTCTTCCTTGTTATAGAACAAGGATCCATACATTGATAGTTGTCCTCACTTCACTAGGGCAAAAAGTCCAGTTTTGAGGTAACAGACCCTTGTGCCTGCCTGTCCAGAGCCAGGCTGAACACTGACAGACCAACGGAGCAGGTCTCTGAACCCCTCCTTGCTCCAGGGATGCCTCRTTCCTTGTTCCCTGCTGCATCCCCCATCTTTACAGTATCTTTTTGGAGAGCTCTTGGCTTTAYGAAGAAGCTCAGCAGTTAATTCAGACCAGCCCGACTGAGCTGCTGGCTGAACTCGTCTAGAGAAACATCTAAAGCAAATGTCCTGGCAGGGCCTGAAGGGAAGGAGAGTGCGGGAGGAGCGCAAAGCCACCGGCTCCTGCTCCTCGGAGGCACCTGGCCACGCAGGAGGCCGAGGTGCAGCCCTGGCTTCCATCAAGCAGGCTCTGATCTCAAGCCAACCACAYTGCAGGAGCTGGAGGTGCCACCAGCTTGCAAAAAAAGCAGAGGAGCTGATCCAGGTGCTTWATGGTGAGAGGCTGCTTGCTCTGCTGGAGGACAGCCAGTGCTCAGGATGCTTGGACATGAATTCATACCTTTTTGTTGGGCRGATCCTGGGTGATTTTCATCACTCTGTGACCACTCGATCAGCACAAGCTGTCACAGTTTCTAGCCTCACCAAAAGTGCTTTGGTGCTACAGAAAGAGGAGAGTGGATAGAGGGGGCAGCCAAAAAACAAACCCTGGAAAAGAGAGACCCATGTGCTTAAGTACCACCTTACCTCCAAGGCTTCAGATGAAGGCCTCTCAGTTTGGTGGATCATGTTTTAGAGACCCGAGACCCTGGTCCATCCTGCACATCAGCAGAGCATGGAGGGGCATCTGCCGGAACAGGACACACAACAAGCCAAGGAACAGGTCTCACAACAAGCCACATCTGTGTCCAGGCACTCGGACCCCCGTACATGAGGCCTTCCCTCCCCTGCACCGCAGCAGAGCACAGGGATGGATGGGAACAATGGATCCTACAGCTGCTCTTTCTTGATGCTGAAAAACACTGAGTGGATCCTAGGAATACACATGTGGCAAGSAGGGGAAAATGCCACCTCCCTGCCTGGAAGCCACGTGCCCAGGCCAGGAACCACAGCTCTTCACTGCACTTTGGCAGACCTGCCCACGTGCACTTCTAAAGTAGGGATCTGGGAGCAAGGCAGCTGAGGGGGAGAGGCCAAGGCAGCCAGTAAATCTACCCAGGAGAAGCTAATTCAGTCCTTGCAGCAGGATTTCAGAAGGATTTCTCCACCGTTACCCACATCTTCCCCAGGAAACCAGCTACAGAGTTAGCCTGTCTGCAGGCAGAGTGGACACTGTCCATGACCAGCATCACTTCTGATGACCTCCGAATTCAAACCATTAATGCTACCAGCACACAAGAGCTCTCTCTTTCAGCGCCCTATGCAGCCACCTCGCCTGCTAACAGGGAGGAAACTCCACTAGGGAGCTGGCTGGCAGATTAAATACTTCTGGCTTGGAAAAGAGCTGCCCTCCCTTCTCCCAGTGCTGTCAGATAGTGCAGCTAAGAGTCCAGGAGCTCAGCCAGGGATGGGCTGGGACCAGGCTGTGCTCAGGAGGAACAGGACAAGGAGAACCTGGAGAGCCTTGGAGAGTCTAGGCGTCAGGAGCTGCAGGGTCTCCCACAGCCCCACTGAGCACTCAGGGCTGTTCCCCTAACATGCCAGTGCTCAGGGGTGGCAACGGGGCTGGGAGGCAGCCCAGGGCTCAGCTTCCCATCTGGGAAAAGACCCTTTTCCCCTATGGATTGTCCTTTCCATGTCAGCTGATTCCCAGACCTTTCACTCTTCAGGCACAGGCAGCTGCTCCTCAGGAGATGCTGGAGCTGCTCTGCTGCCCTTACAAGATTGTCTCTTTACAACAGCTGGTCCTGCTGTGCCTTGGTGGAAGCTCCAACCAGCCTGTCCATCCCACAGCAGGTTGGGAAGGATGTGCCAACCTGGGCACACATTATATACAATGACACCCATTCTAAGGTGCTGGGCATTTTCCCCTAAACTTTAGGAACAGCTGATCAGAAGGGACTTTTGCTCCTAATTTTCTCAACTGTAGAAGCCAACACTTGTGTTTTTTCTTCCCTACAATCCCTCCTAGAAGGAAAAAAAAACCTTATTTCTTCTACCATCACAAAGCCCTTGTTTTCCTGAAGGATTCCAACAAGATGGCCCTGAAGGCGTTTTCCAAGACAGAAGAAACTTCAGACAATGGCAAAAATGTGCAGAATTTAGCTTATTCAGTTCCCTTACCTTTCAGTGACCTTTGGGGAGCTTTAGACCAGCAACATCTTCCCTCTCCCCAGCATGTCCCCTACTGTGACCCAGAAGATTTTGCTGGCAACACAGCTCAGGTGCCTGCTGGAAAACAAGGCACAAAAAAGGGGAGGGAAAGGGAAAACAGGCTTCCATCAGCTGCAGGCTCTGCCTGCAGGCAGGCTCCTCATCACAGCATGCAGTTTGATGGGCAAATCCTGCTTCCATCTTGCCTGGGGCTTCATGGTRCAAGATGGACATTTCTGACTGGTGTTGGTAGCCCCTTTTGGGCCTTCTTCTGGGCTATGACTTCTGTCTCTTCACGTATGTGAAGTTTCCAGGGAAACCTGACTTTAAGGGGACTCCCAAGTTTTAGGCTTTCATTTGCTGTATTCACCCAGGAGGCTGTGGCCACAGCTTGGCTAGAACAACCCAGCCTACCTGGCAGCAGGTCTGTGGCTTGCTTCATCGTCATGTCCTGCTGATGCAAAAGGAGCACTGGAGCCCATGTCACCTTCTCTCCTGGTCCTGTGGCCTGAGCTGAAAGGGAACGAGATATTCCAGGAGTTGAGGAGTATTTGCTGTTTGTCTGGAAGGTCAACAAGATGGCAATGGGCTTGGAGGGGAGATGTGAGGTGTGAGACAAGAACCAGTAGCCTTGCTGGCCATCCCAAGAGAGAGCAGAGAGGACAACCAGGCAAAGGAAGATGGACCGGTTCTTCTCCTGGCCCACAGTGGTCCTTCCCACTGCAGGTGATGCTGTGAGGGAGCCCTGAATTGCTGCTATGTGCCACATCCATCCAGCAAGGTCAAGTGTCCAACTGGGCTTGGCTCCTTCTAGAAAAGTAGGACATGCACATCACTATTTGCTGTATTTTACAAGAAATGGGGGAAACGAATGCAACGAAAGGGCAGAAGAGCTGTAAACAAGCTAATGTGAGCATCTCCCCAGGGCCCTGGTCAAGTCAGCTTCAGCCACGGTCAGCACCTCGTGTCAACCGGAGATCAGTCAGGCCAGGCTGCCCCGAGGGACTGGTGTGCTAATGGCTTTCAGATGCCTTGGAGGGAGCAGGAGAGCATGAAGAACACGCGCCCTCCCTCCTTCCCCAGCCCAGACACTCATCCCTCATGCAGTTGCCTCAGCTGGTTCCTGGCTTGGCTCTCAAACATACCTTTCACCAGGTGATGCTAATTTCTGTGCTGCCCAGCAAGGATTTCTAAGGAATATTTTTTTACTAGAGTGGAAAAATGTTCTCTCATCCCAAAATTAAAGTTAGCAAAGCCAAAAAGCAAAGAAAAGAACATGAAAAGAGCCTGTTGAAATCCACCAAGCTTATTATTCAATTTTCAGAGATCATTTCCTGCCCAGGTCTCCTCTTCCTTACTCCCCCTGCTTTCCATTTGAGTTCAAACCTCCTTCTGAGCCAGCAACCCACCTGCTTCARAACCAAAAGCCCCCATGCCACATTTCCCAGGAGAAATTAAGGATTCAATAGAAAAACGTAAAGGTCAAGATGGAGCCACGCCAGGGGTGCAGAACACAGCTACATCTGGGAAAGGACTTCCTGAAAATGCTCCGTCCTTCCCAGTGACAATCCTCAGATGTCCCAGACATCCCACTTGCCAAGAAGAGGGAAGAAGGAGGAGCCCTGTCTACATGTGGGACCCACTGCCCATGAGTTATAGATGAGGCAGTGGCCAYCCCCAGATGGCAACCAGGAAAAAGGGTGAGCGGCTGTTTTTGAGTGCGAATGAGCAGAAATAGAGAGTCAAGCCCTGGGTCACTGTGACAAAAGGGGCCACCGACATGTCAAGCAACAAAACAAAGAGGCAGTGACAACCCCACAAGCCACCATACAGCCAGCAGCAGATGTATTCAATTAGCCCAAGAGCCAATATCCAACCAAACACCAACCTAGCCAGCAAGAATTAGACAATAGGCTACTTGTTCCATCAAACAGCTGAGTTAATAGCAAAAACGTGCAGAAAGCGAGCAGGCAGCCAAAAACCCACACCAGCCACTCAATAAGTCAATTAACCAAAGACCCACATAATCAGCCACTTAAGTAGAGCCGAACAAATAACTCGGTGAGTTATTTATCAGATGAATTTAGCTTCTAGTTTTGCTTGGGCCATCTCTGTGAACACATGTCAGATCCCGCCAATTGATTTTCAATTAATCTTTTTTACTCGTTCCTGCTGTGCATGGATGGCCAAAAATTAGCATTTGAACTGCACTCGTTAGCTTGATTGCCCAGGAGATTACATGTTCCTCTCTAGTTTCAGGGGAAGAGCTCAGTTTTGCTGGTGAACCTCAGTCCCCAAAATACTCAAAGGAGGAGCACGTGCCTGAGGAGGACTAGTACTAGCCACAGTCCTTCCCTGTGCACCCCTTGCTCCTAAGAGCAGCAATAAGCAGCTGGGACATGGTGATCTTGTTATTTACAGAACAAGCTCAACAGAAAGGGAAGGGAGCACTTACATGGCTAACAAGGTCAGCAATCACCAGCTGTGCCACTAAATAGCCCTCCAGGAAGGGCAATGAGGCTCTTCCAGCAGGTCTCGGAAACTGGAGGATTTGGGTTCACTGCTCCAAGGTCCAAGTGCTCTGCTCTATCTGGCAGCCCCAGGACATAGCAGGTATCTCACTCCATCTGGGTATCAGCAGAGCATTATAGCAACAAAAGCAGCAACACACAAAAAAATGACCATCTAAGCAGCAACCCCCTAATCGCACAGCGCCAGTCGGTGATAAGTCTTGGCACACAGTAGCCATGTAATGGCCATACAGTTGTAAGACAGCAAAGGCTTTTAAGAAGCAGTTCTAGCTTGCAGGAAGGCAAGGCCACCAGGAGCAAACAGAGCATCCTCCACAGCCCTCCCTGGGGAGGCAGCACCCGGCCCAGCGCAGAGCCTGCAGGCCACATGCTGCAGCACAAACTGCAGGGGAGGCTGCGTCCCCATCGCTGCGGATGGGGCAGGACCTCCTCCTGGTGCAGAAGTGCCTCGCTCCCACGGTACCTTTTCAATCTGCTGCTGACAGACCTTGTACCTCGTTGTGCGGGTTGTCAGACATGAGCTAGGCAAAGCCCTTGCTCCTGGGGAGCTGCACACAGCCAATCCACCCTGYGCCATGGGATGTGATGCTCTGCAGAGAGCCAGGCGCTCACTTCATGCCCATCTGTCTCCAAACTAGAGCTACAGAGGATAGACCAGGTAGGGCTCCTGTCCTCCATCCCAAACTGGCTAAAAAAGCAGCAAACTGCACAGGCTGGCTGGGCTAGCGCCGAGCATGGCCCTGTGCAGTGACAGGAGCTTTATATCCCTCTCGTGCTGCCGTGCGTGCAGCCCTGGCCAGGGAGGAGGCCTGTGCTGCCTTCTCCGCGCTGCCAAACCACATTGTCAACTGCTTCACCACTGCCTGTGAATCTTAATCCCGCAGGCCGTATAAAAYCAGCAGGAATTGCACCGTCTTTGAGGCGCAAAGCGGAATATCAGAGAGGCGCTACCATCTCCTGCGTCTCCGAGAGGCAGTTGCAGGGGCTGTCAGAGGTTAGTACTGATAGTACTTAGCTCGTTTTGGCAGCCAGCCGAAGCAAGTGATCCTTGCATGCCCTTACGTCCTAACAAATCGCATCCGATTTCTCACCCGGCTCCTCGAGCRCGGAGCAGGGAGCTGCACGGGTCGATGCTCCCGTAGCACCTCACGGCTTTTGCACTCGGAAGGCTGCCCAAAAAGTCACCACCCTCGTTACCCACGCGGATCAGGAGCGGGGTTTTAATCTCCACAGCACCTCCTACACTTCCCACTGCACATTGGGTTTTGAKCTTCACTCTGAGAATCCATCTCTCAAAAGTCAAGCTCGGCTGCAAGCGTCAGGCTACAGGATCGAGACCAAACAAAACCACCAATTTCACGTTGTTTCAGTGCAAAACTATAAATCACCTCTCTCTTGGCTTGACTCTAGGCCAAAGCTCAGCTGAAAGGTTCATGAACCTTAAGGAATCTTTTGACAAGCTTGATCTGAGGTTCAAATTTGTAACAAAACCTCCAAACCAGTTAAGTGWTAGTAGCTCTGTGCAATTTGGGTTTTGTTGTTAGCATTTCATGCAGCTCTGGGACATAGTTACACCAGCCTAAACCAAGTTCCTCCTTAAAGTCCACAGAACTGGCCTGGATTTATGTCGGTGTAAGGAGTAAGGGGAAAAAAAATTAACCCAACCCAGAAAAAGGGTTATTTTTATTCCTTGGCTTCTGTTTTGCTAGAATCCACCCAATAAAAGTTCCCAGCCTCAGTCCAGACTGTAGAAATGCAAATGCCAGTAGAGCATAAACCTTAGCGTATGTCTGTAGGAATTCATGTAAATCAACAGGGTTACTGCATCTGTGCTAAGCTGCTCTGTCTCATGCCTGAGCTGAGCAAGCTAAATAAAAACCAAGGGAACTCAAGGAGTTGCCCATTGCTGGGAGCAGACCTCTTCCCTCCATTTCAAATTTATTAGTACTTTTAGAGGCTTCACTGAAAAGGGCCATTTTCTGGGCTGTTATTTGAAATAAGGACTCTTGCTGATGACAGAAGCCCCAAACTTGGGGGACTTTTAGGGAGCCTTAAAACAGCTCCCCTAGCCTTTGCAGGGCTGTGAGGGGCTCTTGGAGGTCACGACACAGCAACACACACAGCTGCTTTTGTGCAGAGCCCCAGGTCTGACAAGACAAATCAAGTCCATGCTCTGGAAGGAAAGTGCTAAGGGGCTCCAGGGACACAGTTCTCCACCCTCACTATCTATATAGCATAATATCTACAACAGTGGCTCAACGTCAAAGCTTCAAATGGGAAAAGAAGTGATGCAAGCTGCCAAAGCTAAACCCATTTGCTCCCTTCTGTCCCGTGAGAATCCAACTGGAYGCTTGTCAACTCAGCAGGTCCAGATGGACCCTTGTCCTTTGGGGCAGGGTGACTTCTCCSAGGCCTCCTGCCTGCACCACAAAGGAGAGAAACCACAGAACCGAGAGCCTGGTGCACAGAGGCTCTAGCAGAGCACAGCAGGTCAGATGGAGATCTCCATTCCTCTGCGGTAACATCAGTCCTTTCAACAGAGCCCCTCCAGATGCGCCAGAGCGGTGTTCGGCCTGGCACCAGTTACTCTCCATCCCCATGCCAAGCGCTTCCCGCAGCAAGACAAACAGCAGGATTTCCCTGTGTTTGCTTATTTTGAAAAGTTTCTTATTGCAAAGGTTAAAGTCCTGGCAGGAAGCTGGAGCTGTTTATTTACCCGTGCGCTTGCAGCAGCCCCAGAGGTGTAATGCAAGRAGCGCTCATCTGCCTGCTCCCCCTCTGCACCCGAGCAGGGCCCTTGCTCTCCTCCAAGGCTGGCAGGAGGCCCTCCTTTCACAACTCATTTAGTACCCAGAAAACCACTGGCTGTCCTAGTCTAAGCCTAACATGCCATCCTCTGCCCTTTTCTAATCCCATTCCTTCTCCTGAAGCCCAAGTAYTTCCATGGACTCTCCACACATCTGGGAGAGAGTTTCCTATGAGGCAACTCGGCCATTTCTTTGGCTCTCATTATCTTCTCACTAGCACTGCTGAGAAGGCATCTAGGCTCTCTGCCCTTCCTGCAAGGCTCTTCAGCTCTTAAAAGGAAAATCCCTCACTCCTTAGCAGCATCTTGCTTATCATTCTGTGCAGATGCATTGAGGGCCAACCATTTGTCCACATAARAAAACCCATCAAGTTGCTACCTCATATACAGAACCATTCTACGTCTGATCATGCTCATCTCAGTGTCATCTGTCACATTCATAATGATGAATATCATCATTAACATGACTTGCTGAGGAGGACCTGGGGAYGCTGGTCATGCCATCTTGAGCTGGGTCCCTCCACCCTGGGCAAGCCTGGAGCAGATGTCTACTGGGTCTCCAACAATAACTGTGCTGCATTGGGCTCTCTTTTGGTTGTATCCCTCAGGTATGTTCTTCCTGGCAGTACTGCTAGGGTGGATGAGCTGACATGACTGAGGGCCTGGGATGTCCAACCATTTCATACAGGTGCTGCCAGCCCCACATGGAATCAGATGCTCCTGAGAGCATGAGATTAAGTCTTATGTCGCTGTACAATACCTGCCAATGCAGGTGCACTCAGTGCAAACTCAGTGCATGGGCACATCACTTGCAGCCAGGAGCAACCAGCACCCAATCCCTAAGTCACAAGCAGTTGCACATCTCCTGCCTATTCCAGGACTTTTCTTTGGGAAAGCAGATCACGATCCAGACTGAAAATGGGCTCCTAAGACTTGGATATAGGCTTGAGGTCTACAGGAGCTTAGCTCTATGCTTTGGTTCTTTTTTAAGTACAAGGAGGGAGTATCCATATTAGGTATTTGTATTTATATCACAGCTTTTAAACAAAATACAATAGTAAATAAAGATATTATCTTTCATCTGGACAGACAGGGAAGTCTTGGTTGGAAGACAGGGCCAGAATACAGGGAGAAGACAAGAAGTCAGGAAAGAAGTCAGACTGGAGACAAGCTATAACATACCTGTGAAAGGTACATCCAGGGCAAGCCTCCTATGGCCTGAGCCTGACATGCACCCAGGAGACAAGTTGCCTACGGAATCAATCCAAGCAATCCATCCAGTGAATGAGCAGCCTACAGCTTAGGACTGARGTCTTGAAGCACAGGAAATTCCATCTCCATGTGAGGAAGAACTTCTTCACTGTGAGGGTGASAGAGCCCTGGCACAGGCTGCCCAGGGAGGCTGTGCAGTCTCCTTCTCTGGAGGTCTCTAAAACCCGCCTGGATGCGACTGGGTGCCCGCTGCTGAAGCAGGAGGGTTGGACTGAATGATCTGTGAAGGTCTCTTCCAACCTCAACCACTCTGTGTGATTCTGTGATTCTCTGCAGAAGCAGAGCTGGAGGCAGGCCCACCTACAGCATAGCTCAGAAAAGGGGAAATTGCCCATCTCTGAGCTTAAATAGAGCTCCTGGGCCATGGCAGGGGGCGTGGGGGGTCCCAGGTGAGCGTGKTCAGGGCAATCAAGGCCCACTGGTGCTTTCAGGGTAGACACCTTTTCCCTCTGTGTGTCACATGGCACAGGAATAAAACCTGAGTTTCCAGAAATCTTTTTTTCCTTCATTTATGGCTGTGTACTGGTGTCCAGAAGGTGATTTCATGAGCTTCCTGTCCGGCAGGGGCCTCCCACTGTAGCAGGAACGCCAAGCATTCCCCACCATGGGCCAAGATTCCCCCATCAGTTTTTCTGGCAGAAATTGGGGAAAACGATCCCTGAATTCGAGAGAGGAACTCCAGGTTGAATCCATGGCAGCAGACACCGGGATTTGGCCCCTGACTACTACACATAAGGGGAGAGAACCCATTTGGGAATGCAGAATTATTCAAATTGGAGACAAGCTACATTTTATCTTATTGGAATGAGTTTGGGGGTGATGTAATCACTCAATATGCTTGTACGTTTGGGATCAGGAAGAGGTGCTGTTTATCATGAGCTGACAAGTCAAGGAAGGATGCGAGAAAATGATGTGGGACTTCCCATACAGGCCTTGCTGGAGCTCTGAACCGAGACGTGACTGGAAGCCGTAAGGATTAATGGCCCCTTTGCTGCTGTTCGAGGCGCGAATGAATGAAATTCTGTTCCCATTACAAAGGAATGCCATTAATTCAAGGAGAGATAGTCCAGATTTTTCTCCAGTGCGATGAAAGCAAAATTTGGCCCTTGATCTTGCAAAGAAAATGCTTGCCGAGCAGGTTTTGAAGGGCTTATTCCCATTCCTCTTCTGATATGATTGCGTTTGTCTCTATAGAAATGTTTTTCTCTGATAAATACAGAAAGAAAAAGAGAAAAGCAGCCAGACAGGGGACAGACTGGTCGGGAGGACAGGGAAACAAGCGGAGCAGAGGACAAGCAGTAGGGAGCAATGCCAAGACACAGGGAGCTGCTCCTCTCCAGGTAGCACCAGGGGCGAGGAGCCCGCAGCATCCCCTGCCACTTCCTTGGCTGGAATTTATAAGTAAACACCAAGCGTGACTGAAACTCCTTCTACTCACTGGCAGCCCCTGCTCGCCGATAAGTGGGATTGGGTGCGGGAGAGAGCCGAGCGGCTCCCTGTTTGCTCACATCGCATTCCTCTTCAGTGCAGGTTTCGGGATGCTGGGGGAAAGCACAGAGTGGCTCCACAAAGGGATGTGGGCCCCAACCTCGAATGTGTCTGTCTGTCAAATTAAGGTATTAAGATTATCCTGCATGCTGCCATCTGCAAGCCTTGTTATCCCCGAGCTCCACGCTCATGGCGCTGGTGCAGATACAAGTCTCCAAACCTGGGGTGCTGCAAGACCCCATACCCAGCTGAAGACAAGCCACCAGCAGCTTCTGCTCAGAGTCTTTAACCTGCCACTTGGCTCCCCGTTGCATCATGAAACTTTGCTGTCTATCACCCAGAACAGTGGCGGATTGCAGCCCAAAGCTATGCACTGAGCAGGACCGTGTCTGCCATCTGAGGCCTGCCAGGAGTTCCTGCCCGCTGGCAGGATGTGGTGGCAGGGCAGTCTACAAGCAGAAGCAGCAGATGTTTGCGAAAAAAAAGAAAAAAAAAAAAAAGAGGCAACAATCCAGATTTTGGCTGATATAAACACAATACCAGCACAGATTACAACTGAAGGAAAGACAAAAACATCCCAAAGACATAAAACATCAGGCCCCTTGGAGAAGCTCCAGGCTACATGCACCAAAACCCTTCAGTCTCAGGGAAATGAATGTTTAACCTATTTTCAATCTCTCTTGCAGCCTGGGCATCAAGGATGTGTACTGGACTCTGAATGAGAGGATCGAATCATTCCCAATATTTTCTAGCCCTTTAAATATAGGCTAGAAAAATAATTGTAGTCCTAAAGAGGCCACACACGGTCTCATCCTCCCCATATTTCCCACGGCTTTTCCCTTTTGCCCAGGGACACGGCTGCCTTGCAGCCCTGCWGACACCATGGTGTCCTGGAGCAGCATCACACCAGTGCCCTCGTGGTCAGGGGGACTCCCTCGTGCCAACACCTAGGGCTGAATTTGGTCCTTCACCTCTGCAACCTGCCCTGCTTGGTCAAATTGGCACCAAGGTGGACCATGGTGGAGCAGTGGGGACCCCTTGGCCTCGACAAAACTCGGTGTCCCTGGGATTGCCCCCAGCACAGGAGCTGCTACTTACCCCAGGATCTGCTCTGGACCCTGCTGGGTCCCACACTGATACTGTGGGCAGCAGTGCAGCTCATGTCCAAGGTGCTCCAGCCCTGCACCATGAAACACACTGCCTTGTTCTTCTCCAGTCTCCACGGATGTGATCCTTTAGGAAAGGGTGAGATGGGCACAGGAGGACTTTGCCAGCCATCCTGGCCAGCACAGAACTCTGGCGTGTGATCAGGAGAGGACAGAGGTGCAGGACTGTGCATGGAGAAAGTAGGAGAAGGGAAGATGACATGTCTGAGCTGTTTAGACATTAGAAATTCCTCTCTCCTCACCCCCTTCATTCCCCAGCCCTAATTACTGCAGAGCTGCAGGATACCAGCCTGGTGGGGCTGGATCCAGGGGTTAGGCCAGACTCAGGTCCAGCCACGCTCCCAAGACAGCATTGATGTATTTTGACAGGACTTAAGGACACCTGCTACTTTTGGMGATTTTTCTCGTTTGCTGGTGAACTACTGAGCAAGCATGTGTGTGTTGACAGGGGCAGGTATCACTTGAGGGTGTTGAGGAGGGAGCAGGAGGGAAATCTCCAGAGAATATTTCAGGAAAGATTTTTCTTGGCTGCTTGTCCTGCAAAGACAAGCTTTGTAGGGCTTTGTAGGGGAAGGTCAAGGATCTTGTATCATGGTGGCTGGGCCTAGCTTGCTTGTTCTAGCTTCTCTTACAATTCCTTACTATATTTTTTTTAACAGGGCTTTAAAGCCAATTAGTAGCTTTARTTTATGGAGACCACACACATGCCCAAAGCTTGTGTTTATACTGGATGGCCTCCATCTTGGCTTTCTGTCTATCCCTAGGAAGCTTCCAGGACTTCATCTTCCCTTGCCCAGCCCTGCAGCCATGGGCAGGGAGAGGATTCACGAGCCAAAGAATTAAGAAAAAAATGGAGATACCAACCTTTCCCATCCATCCCCCATCACCATAGAGAGAAACACCTCAAACTGAAGAGAGCGCTTGCCCCATGTCTAAGAAAGATGGGTTTGGCTAAGTTGAATTCAGTGGGAAAAAAAGGAGTTTCAGATTTTGTTTAGTTCTGCAAATGCAGTACAGAGAGAGGGAGAAACTGCTTTTGGGTCTCATGGACTGCAGTTGAGATCTCTGYATCAACCCAGGACAGGCTGTACCTGAACAGGCCTGGTAGTTTTGTTGGATTTGCTTCAAGCAAAAATTATTTAAAAAAATGGTACTGAATGTTTATTTACCATCTAGTTCTGATTCCTTGCTCCAATAATCACCACCTGTCTTCTCCTCACTTTCTGTCCTGGTTTCCATAGTCTTCCCACCTGAGGGACCACCAACACAGTAATAGTCAASTCCAGATCTGGCTCTCAAAACCATTGTTTTCCTAATTAGGGTGTATTCCTAATTAAGGTGACACTGTGAGATGGCTCTTGAGCAGCTGGCAGCCAGCAGGTCTGAACTTTACCTCGCTCCACGGGAAYTGGGCTTGAAAAATTAGCAGCAGGCTTGAACTTGGGCAGGTCTTTGGTGGCAGTAAGTGAGAGCTCAGCAAGGGTTGAAAGAAGTTTCTCAGCCTACGAGCCACCAGTTCCTCCCATGTGGTGTTATAGAGCAGGATTCACTCTGTCAAGAGCTGGTGGGGTGATGTAGAGCCATGTTGACCAGATCTCTCCATGAGTTTCCAAACATCTTACACACACACACACATATATACACGCACATGTATGTATGTAGCTGCTGTTTTGCAACCAACGGGAKTGAATGCTCTTCTCAGCCTTGATGGCTCCATGCTGACATTCATTGGAGCTTTTCTTAACAGATATTAGAGGAAAAGCCAGGAATTCAATATGCAGTGAAGGCGCTTGCTTTCTTCTCAAAGTACTCCCTCTGCTCCCCAGGAGGTTTTCTCCAGGTCAGAGTGGTGGGATCGTGTGAGGAGGGCTGCAATGCTCATTCTCTCTTGGTGTTGAGGCCTCTCTGCCTGGCTGCTTTCATGTGCTAAAGGCAAAACAGAAACACACCTGATCTGTGAACCTTGGATGGGCCCTTTCACTACCTCAAAGTAATTGACAGAATCTCTGTTTACATCCTCTCTTTGCTCCAAAGCCTGAACTCTCTCGCCAAGTCCAGTTCTCCTCACATCTGCGCTTTCAAAGAGTTGGGAGGTCTCAAGACCAGTCAGTCCAGGAGTTTGGGCTCTGACATCTGGTTCAGCCTTGTCTATGAGTCACTTGGGGAGCTTGGGAAAGTCACGTAACTATTTCTAGCCAGTGCAGCTGACTGCTYGAGCAGTGTGAGTCTCACCCTGGAAGGTCCCAGCTGGCCACCCTTCCCCTGTGCAACCTCACCTCCAAGCAGATGCCAAGTGACTTGAGCTCTTCTGATGGAAAGGACCTTGAAAATGCCCCTAAGTCTGAGGGCACACAGCAGGAATATCATTGTCCTGGCACTCCAGTGGCCCTGTGCCAGCCCTAGAATGGGAATACACAGAGATACTCCATGTAGCATCAGCTGTCCCAAAATGAGCATCTGGCACAGAAATAGCTGTATGGCCTCCATGGTTCAAACATCTCCTTCATGCCATGCCATCCTGTAGCATCTACCTGCCTTGGGGACCACCAACACCGATGGGATTGCTTCCTTCTGCCCTGTGGTCTACTGCATCCCATTACTGCAGAGCTATTTCAATGATTTTATTGTATTTGCTTCTCGGGACCAAAGTCTACTCGCAGCCTCCCTGGCGTTGAGCGGGAGAAATACCGCCAGTCCCAGCTTTACGCCAAGGTTAACTGAGCGGAGCCTGGCCCCGTGTGTGTTAATTGTTCACAGACTCATTACTGCCCTTCCCGGGCTTTGTTGTTTCCTTGGAAGGGCTTGGGGGCGGCTGGAAGCTGTGTACCTTGTGTGAGCTGGGTCCCAACCAGAAAAGCGCTGCAGGAATCAGAGCTGGCAGCTCCCAGCCAGGGGTTGTTGCAGGGGATTTTGTTCCACCGCCTCTGCTGGGTCTTTGTTTTTCCGTCTCCATCCAATGAAATAAACACTTTCACATGTCGCAAAGTCCTCCGGATGGAGCTTGGGAGCTTTGTTTTTGCTTTCCATGCCCTTGCAGAGAGGCTGCAGCCCGCCGGCCTCCCCACCAGCCGCCTTTCCCTGGAGTGCCAACCCCAGCCTCCCGCAGTGGGACCTCCGTGTTTCTGTTCCTAAGGGCATTGTAGCACTTTTCCCTGAGGGCCTGGTGTCCTCGAAGGAGGTTCTTTTTGCCAAGGCAAAGCCTGGAGATTGTGGACCAGTGTGCGTGTCCATCCCTGCAGTGTTGGGCCGGGAGCAGTCCGACATCCAGCCAAAACTATGAGGGGGATGGAGGAGCCAGAGCACAGATGGAGCGGGGGGGGCCTTGCCAGGGGTCCCCCCGTCCTCCTAAAAGCCATGGGACCGCAGCTGCCTGCCCTCGACTCTTCAGCCGAGCAGGAGGCTTCATGCCCCTGGGATCCATCCGGACCTTTCCCAAAGACCCTCCTCCACGTTCCGGCAGGGCCAGAGGCAGGATGGAGACGAGGGAGAGGGGGGCGAGGGGAGGAAGCCTGTCTAGCCCCAGTGTTTCTCCTCATAGACGTGGCAGTCCCCGCGCACGCTGCAGGCTCCAGCCCTGGCAAGAGCCGCTGAGCCGGTTTTCACGTTTCCTGCCTTCCCCCTCAGACAGCTCTTGGACAACCAAGCCCTGGACGGCGGCAGCCCACGCTGCCGGGTGGGTCCTCACCTGCCTCTGCGGCGGAGATGGTGGGGAGACCTGGGGGGCTCTGCCCCTTTGGGGACCTGTAAATGTCTCTGAAGCGAGCGTCATGTGCGCAGCACGAGACAGGAGCAGAGAGCAGGGGCAAGCCAGCACCGGGAACGGGCGTGGGGAAAATGGGAGGCGCTCTCGGTGCCGCTCCTCAGGCCGGCCGGCCCTCCTCGGAGCGTTTGGGGGAGCTCGTGGGGCTGGGGGGACGCCAGCGAGGGGAGACGCTCGGCAGGCCGGGCTGCTCGGCCCGCCGCGTCCTTCGCTCGCTCCTCAGGGAGAGCCTGGGGCTTGTTTGGGCCTCCCTGAGCCCGCAGCATCCTGGTTGCCGGCGTCACACAGCCTGGATGTGGCTCTGCTCCCCCGAGGAAGCTCCTGCCCCTCTGTCCTTCCCTATAGATCCCAGMGCAGAGAGGACACGCAGGAGCCGTGGTCAAAACTGAGGCCTCTGCTGGGGGGCATCCCCATGGATCCAGTCTCTGTGGGACTGTCCTCTGGTGCTGTCACCCCCYGGCTAGGCTGTATCTTCTGCTTCCATGCCGGATTTCTGCCCAGATAGTGCTGGTGTGTGCTGGGCCAGATGGAAGTCTGCAAGAGAATTCATGTGACCATCCACCATGGGTCATGGACTAGGCCACCCTCTCCAGCCTCCACATCTGTTCTCCAGACAGGTCAAGGTCTAAGCTGCTCGCTCCCTGTGCTGTAAAAGAAAGGMGGAAATTGTCCAAGAAGCTGAGCTTAGTAGGGCCTGGCAGGTTCTGGGTCCTTTGCTGCATCTGAAGATGAATAGTTGTACCTATTTTGGGGAGAGGACTATTGTAGAATTAGGGGATCCCCAGAGATGGGACCTGGTTATCACATAGTACCTCTGTATCAAGGAGGAGAYGGTGTCCCAACAGGGGGGTTCACAAGAAAAAGGCTGGGCTGGGCAGATGGGGAAAGAAACGGGCCAAAGTCACAGGCAGAACATCTGAAAGCCTGGTCCTTATTTGGGYACTCAGACTTGGAGTCAAATTTCTTGGAAAAACACAGATTTCAAAGCTTCTCCACGAGGCATAACGGGCCGTGGCCCAGGTGGAAGCCTGCTGCTCCTCTGCTTTCCTCCACATCCCCGAATCTGGCAGATGCCACCGGCAAGCTGCAAAGAACAGCGGGAACCTCACGTCCCTCTGGCGCTCGCAGACCGGCTGCCGCGGCCGCACGTGGGGCCGCTGCACCRCGGTTCTCCCAGGGCCACCGGCCGGTGCTTCCCTGCCGCTCCCGGGGAGTTTCGGCTCCGCTTCTTTGGTTCAGTAAATAAAACGGAGTGTATAAATAAATAGAAAGAAAAATATCCCCGTGCAAACACGTAGCAAATCAAAATGACCTTCCTGTGAATGAAGGGGAAGAAAAGGGTGTTTCCCTCCCTGGAAATCTCAAGAGCTTCCAAAAATAGTGTCCRGCGCAGCCAAGGCGGACGTAGCCAGGACTTGCTTGGAAAGCGCCGGGACGGTTACCAGGAGGAGACGAGAGGAGAGGTGCTCGAACCAGCCCGTGTGTGGAGAGCTCTGCGCCTGCCCTACCACCATGGCGGGACGTGGAGGATGTCCCAGGGACTGAGTGGCTCCTGAATGTCCAGAGAGGGGGACTGGATGTGTGAAGCACTGGGAAAGTCGGCTGTGACTGTGGCCTCCATAAATTAGCTCTAAAGTGCTGTCAAAAAGTAGCCTGGACTGCAATGCGGGGAGGATCCTTGTTATGCAGCACAGAGCCCCTGGACTGCTCTGCTACCCGTGGCAGGATGGGCTCCAYTAGAACCTAACACAGCGTAGGGCATCCCTTGCTTCACCTCTTAGGAGGGATCCAGGCGATCCGGGCAATGCTGGAGGTGGGCACTGCGTGGGAAGCATTGTCTCCCCTTCCCAAACCGCTTTGTGTCCGCTTCCCAGACCGCCTTGCAGTGGCCAAAGCACTGCTAGTGGGATCCCTGCACCCCATCAGTGCTAGGGAAGAGGCCCAAAACAGCCCCTCTCCCCCGGCTTAGCATTTTATAGCCTTGGGCTTCTCCCAAGCCTTGATGCAGAAAGGCTGCTCGCGCACGGCCGCTGTCTCCCGCAGCCGCCGGCCGCGCTCTGCCCCTCTCCCCGCTCTCCGGAGCAGCAGAACTCGCCATGGAAATTTGGGCTGGGTCCCACTGGCTCGTGTGGCCGAGCCCTGCGAACGAGCTGGTCGTTTCCGCGCGTTGAAGGCACATTCCTCCCCTAGCCCGCGTGCTGCAGCTCAGCGTGTGTGTGCACGAGTGCACACACGTCCTCCAAGAGCCCCAGCCGGTGGCCAAGAGACTCCAGATGTTGGAGGGGCTGCGCACAGCTGCCGGCCAGCAGCGGGTGAAATAAAGAAATAAAGAAATAAAGAAATAAAGAAATAAAGAAATAAAGAAATAAAGAAATAAAGAAATAAAGAAATAAAGAAATAAAGGCATTTTCTCCTTCCCTATCCATAATGCTGCAGCACATTATAAGCCAGCTTGCGCCCGTGCCCTCTGCTTGGTGGGTGGCTGGAATTTGGTGCATCCTGCTAGGTCCCAGCAGGGAAAAGCAAAACAATCAGGAGTTGCTGCTACTCCTAAACCTGCCTCTCTCCTGCTTTTTGGAGTGGCTGCGTGTTCCCCTCTCAGCTTCTCTTATTCTTCTCCCCTTGCCCTCATGGGAGGATAAAACATCCTCATGAAGCCCTATGCTGTCACCTCCCTGCGGCCACTCTGTGCAGTCTCCATCCACACTCAGCTGCAGATTGCCAGGACCAGCTTCCCTTTTCCAGCCTTTCTGCCCCTTCCCGTGTTTCACGTGGAAAAGGGGAGCTATTGCCTGGCATTGCCTGCTTGCCAGGCCCCTGGCAGCTCCTTTGCAATGGAGAGGCAAAGCAGGGCCGTGACTGCAGGAGCTGAACCCCCCGCTGGTAGCTGCCTGCTTGGCACGGAGCGAGGGACAAGCAGGGATTTTGGCACTCTTGGAAAGGGAAAAATCTCCCTGAATAATCAGGAGAGCCCCTCTCCGCTCTGCCTCTGCGCRAGGCCTGCTTGAGAAATGATAGCATGGAGCAGGAATGCCAGGTATTTCCTCCTGCTTCTCAGTGCTAGTCAGGGCCCAGGTAATGGGAAGGCGAAGAAAAAGGGGACATTGCTGCTTCCCCTTGATGGGTTTGCTGAGGAGCTCCGTGCAACTTCCAAAATGCAAGCAAAGCCACAAGGCTGGGATGGGGATGTCTCTCAAGGGCAAGATATGGATCTGTTACTGTCAGCTTGCACCGGAAAGGAAGCAGAGYGAAAGTCTGTAAGATTTGCAGGAGGTTTTCTTCAAAGATTACRTTGAACTGAACCTTTCCCAAGTGTGGGAGCTGGGAAAGAAGTGGGAGACACAGATCCCAAGCTTTGAACCTAAAGTAACAGTATTTCCTGGGCCACCAGCCTGATGTGTCCAGCAATTTGCTTATTAGAGTGCAATGAGGATCATGTTTTACCTTAAAATYGGATGTTCATAAGCAGGGTCTGTGCCACTCACCCTGGCACCACCTCCCCGTCGGGGCACATTGAGACTCGCTTTGGACAAGGCCCACAGAGAGGACCGGAGGGGCACGGAGAGGATTCACCCTTCAAAAGCAAAGGGGAGAGACGCAGGAATCGAGAGAGACTAACCCCCAAAAGTTGAATTTAGGTCACGGCTTCACTGCCCCTTGTTTTTGTTCCTTCCCCTTTGCGTGGCTCCGCGTTGAAACTCTAAACCAGCTCATCTGGCCGCATGGCCGATTGGGACCGGAGCTGCAAAGCTGCGTCTTGGCGCGGAGCTCGCGCGAGCTCCGTGGAAGCCCCAGCCCTTTGTGCGCGGTGGAGAAGCACAGGAAAGCTCGTGCATCCTCCTCTGCACCAGCATCGCTGCCRTTCCCACGTGGGACCCAGGGACAAGCTGCGGCGCTGGCAGAGCTTTCATTCGGTTTGAGCAAGCACCAGTGCATTTATTTTTGATGCGTGCAAATACCACCAACATGTGTTGGCACGCGGTGCCTATGGCTGCGTGTCCCCAGCGTGGACTACGGTCAACGTCGGCTGCAGCTCTCTCCCAATATCCCTTCTTTTTCCACGGATCTGCATATCCAACCGCTTGGTATGCGAGCACAGTGCTTCCCTGCAGCTGCTCGGCAGATGGACGCTGTGCTCGCTTGCCTGGCAAGGCTCTGCTTGCCTGCAAACCCTCCCTGATTACACGCGCTCTTCCGAAATGCGACCAAATGCAAACGAAAGAATCAGCTCTTTCCTTCCCCTTACTAGACTCAGAGGCTGAAACATCATCATCTCTATGCTGTATCACATGCCCGTGTGCTTATATTCCTTAAATGGGATCCAGATCTGAATTGCCYCAGCTGGAAAGGAGATGACAAAATGGAAATAAGGAGAATAGAGCAAAATGAGAAACTTAGGATCTACCATTTTGCTTTTGTTTCTTTGTTCTTTGTGTTTGTTTGTGAGCATCAGTAGGAGGGCTGGCCATGCCAGCTATCCTTGCATGGAAAGTGAGGTTTGGGTTAGACTAACACAAATGCCAGCCTTCTTTCCAGGAAGAATATCAAGTTTTTCTTAAAATTTTCTTGTTGAAGCTTTCAAGTTTGATAGCCCCAAAATCCCTACTGGTGGATGGGAGTTACCTCACCTGCTCCTGTGAACACTCTGTCTGCTGGGAGCTCATACCAAGACCTCCTGGATGAGTCCAGCCCCAGCATCTCCTCCTGGGTCACCTTGATGGTGAACCTCAAGGAAATGGCCTCTTTGGGACTACCAGTGTCTTCCACTGTTTGTCCACATGTGTTATGAGCTGCAGCACCAGCAGTCATGGTGCTGGGGCTGTTTTACCTTTCCTTAGTCTTTCCAGGATGCTGCTGCCAGCAGTCTTGTSCCTCTCCCTCTATCTCCATTCTTTACGGCTCAACAATTCCCACTTTGGGCCTTTTCTAGACTCCTTCCCAGGGGTGATTTGGCCTGTTGTGGGATGCACTCATGCTCTCCGTGCTTTGATTGTGCTCCTCAGCAGAAGAGCAGCTTTAAGAGGGTACAAATTTAACAGCGCAGTAGTCGCCTGCTCTCCCGCAAGGCACCAGTCCAACCTAATACCTGCGGATACTCCCGCCTTTCCCTTTTCCTGGCCTCCCAAGACCCTGCTCTGGCTGTCCCTCTGCTGGAGCCGTGCTCTGAGCTGTTATCCGATCTCGCCGTCTCCACTCCAGGTTCCTCAAAGCCTCTTTTCCGCCACTTGTCTGTTCTAATTTGGGTCTTTAGCGGGACAAGTCTGTCTCCTCTCAGGACGCGGATCCAACTCACACTCGTGCTGCTCCATTTCTCAGGCGCATCTTGGACCTGTTTGCATGTGGTTGAGCTGACTGGCAGCAGCCCCAACCGTGGATGCTCTTGATCACTCATACCGAGAACCACGATGCTCTTCCCAGCCAGGTCTCCAGCCTCAGCAGAGCTTTAAACCTGCAGCAATCTTGTTGGTTGTAACCCAGCTCTGTACAGCCGTACCTGATCCATGGGCACTTCCATGAGTTTGGGGTCTCAGTTCTTATCAGTCCGTGTCTCTCATGAAGACCATTCCCACCTTTACACCACCAAAGGCACAAGGATCCAGCTCACAAGACAGGTCTGTGTAATCCAGGCACATCAACAGGGACTGGATTAGGCTTCCCTCCTATGGTCTCTGCAGTCAAGTGCTATAGGGATACATGGCAATCATAACACCTGCTTAAAACCACTGTAATTGTGGTATCAAATTTGTTGGATAGCAGAGAAACGGGGATGTAAAGCAACAAGGAAGGCGCTGATGGCGCTCTACTCCACTCTTGACTTTGGCCGAGGCTGGATAACACGTTCCAGGGCCCTGGAATGGGGAGATAACACCTCACAGCTCTGCAGAAAACAAGGAAAAGTTACGGGAGAAGCCGGGCACTGTGAGTGGGAGCTCCAGGACTGGTGCACAGAGCAGAGTGGATCCCSCTGTGTGACAGCCCCAAGGCTCCATCCGAGCTGCCTGCCAGGACTGYGGATGGATAAGGGAAGAGGCTTGTGAGGTCCAACCACCACAACGAAAGGAGGAGAGCGCTCTGATAGAGCTTGGATGCTCCACCTGCATCCAAGAAATGAGATAAATCAATTATCTGGGATGATATCATTAAGAGGGAGATGGAGGAGGGCATTGCACCCACAAGCAGCACCCTGCTCTGGTGCGGGGAGGCCGGGCACGGAGCTGCAGGATGGGGCCCTGGCCACGCTCGCCATGGGGACGGGACCGTCTCTTCTCCGAACAAAAATCAGGCGCTTGCCAGGAAAAGAATCAAACACATTTTCCGTCATGTCTTGGCTGCGGAAATGGGGATGTGACAGCCATGGAAAAAGGGAGGGATTATGTAACAGCACGGGAAGCAAATAAATAAATAAATAAATGACGGRGAGGAGGTGGGAAAAAGATCCCAAACCAGAAAACAAGTGTCCCCCCCAGCTTCCAAACCTACCGCTCTCCATGTAAAGCCACTAAAGCCTCTGTAACTCATTAGGGGCAGAGACTGTTTCACGGAGTATATTGTCCCGCTGTGTGCTGGAATGAAAAGTACATTTCTAACCACGGCGAGAGATGCTGAGAGCAATAAAAAAATTGCTTCCGCACCCTTCCCCCCATCACCACTTTTTTTTTTTTACTGTGCTGAAATTTCTACAATCTGATTTTCTTCTCTCCATCAAATACGGGTTTCATGTTCCAAAGCATCAGGCTGCGGTTTGAGAGGAGCAGTGGAAATTCCCTTGCAGTGGGAAGGGGCCAAAGACAGAGGGGTGCAGCAGGGGAAGAAAAATGGGCTTTTTTTTTTTTTTTAATATATATTTCATTGGCGATGCTGTGGCTGAGAGGGGCTGGAGCTCGTGTGGAGCAGAGCCCCAGCAGGCCTTGATTCACAGCGAGCATATTGCCCTGGGCATTAATCCCATCGCTACTCCAGGCCCTTGGCTGAGCGTCTGCACCAAGGGGCTCCAAGGAGCCGTTTTCTTGCAGCCCAGTTCCCTGCCCCATYCCCAGAGCTGCCACCGCTTCCCTGCTGGAAAGAGAGAAGCCAGAGGGTCCCGAGGTGACCAGATGCACGTGAAGGTCAGAGCAGGGGCTGCAGTTAACGCCTCCACCCCCTGCTTGTGGACATCACAAGGGCACTTCCCTGCCTGGCCGGGCTCCAACACATTTTCCCTTCTCGGACATCTGGGGAGAAGCGAAAGTGCTTCTCCCTCTTCCTTAGTGAGATCCTATTTACAACGGCTTCAAATATTTACCTAAAGTGCTGCTCCGAGGCTGGATGTCAACACATGGCAGCTGGGTCCCTCCACGCAGCATCTGCTGGGGAGCAGCGCCGGGCTCCGCATCTCCCCCCTCGGACTTGGGCCATCTCCTCGTATTTATTTATTCCCCATCTGCCTCGAGGATCTTCCTTGCAGTAAATCATCCCTGGCAGAGCTGGCCGGAGCTGATGGGATTCAGCTGCCCCCTCGGGACAGGCTGCGTGTGCAGAGGCACCTCTCTGGTTTTCGGCTGTAAATCTCCGGTGACAAATTTGCAGATGGAGGTTCCCTCTTCGGTGGGATCCAGCTTGCCTGGTTTGAGGAGAGAGGTGGGAATGGAAGGAGGAGGTGGGAGGAAGAGGGACATCACCGGCTGCAGGGAAGTGAGGAGTGGGAAGGAGGCTGTGATTAGCAGGAACCACCTCTTCTTTCTATGAAAGGCTTGGATTAATCTTCAAAACAAGGAAAAGCACCAGGATCTCCAGAGGATAAGGGAACTTTGAAGCTATTTGGAAAAAACCTTGAAAGCCATACCTTTGGGGCATCAGTTTTACCTATTATTTTCATATTTGCAACCCCACTTTCCAGCTTGCCAGACATCTCCAGAGACCCTTAGTTGGGCTGAGCACTTCTTAGTTGCTTGGCCCATGGATGCAGGGCCTTTTTGGTCTCTTCTGCATCATGTCCAGACATGGCTCTGGGGGCACAGCTCCCTGGATGGATGGGACAAGCATTTCCCTGGGAATTCCCAAATCTTGGTGGCTGTGCACGGACATCGGGCTTTCTGTCCGCAGTTTATTACCTCTGAGTTGCCAAATTGTCACTACATGACACACATAGGTCTGCTTCACTTTGCTGCAGCTGGGGAGAGCTCCTGACTCATCATCATCATCATCTTCTGGTCACATGCCAATCTTTTTGCATTGAGAGCTGTTGCCACTGAGCATGGGGGTATTTATCCCTCTCATGAGACTTCCACTTCCYGGTGCCCAAATGCAGGGTATGACTTTCCAGAGGAAACGAACACATACATCTCCCTGAAGCTTAGCAGCCCAGAAGGCTTGAAGATGCCAACAGCAGAGCATCAAAAATGGATGTGTCCAAAATGAGAGAGTCCTCTTGGTCTGTGAAGGACAGATCCTCCAGCTCTTTCTCTTGCATGGTTGAGACAAACTTTCCTCTGCACCCTCGGCACTTAAACCAGCCCCTGGCATGAAACCATCTCCAGACTGCACTGGCAACAGGGCAGCCACCTGCTCACAGCTCCTCCTTGTCTGGCCTCATCTCAGGGTTCCTCCATGCTTCTCAGCCTGGCTCTTGGCTCCCCAGAAAGCCATTTTAAACTCAGGCCTGCTTTCCAATTAGCAAAGTATTATTTCCATCCCTTTGCACTGCCAAAACAAGCAAGGCTTTTCCAATAACTGCTGCTTTGGTGGCTATTGCCAGGCCTTTGTTTTCTGACAGTTTAAACACGGGGCGAGTTGTAAACTGGAGCCTGATTGCTAGTTCTGTGCCTGGAAATGGCATCTGTAACCCTGCATGTGAGAGAGAGCAGTTCTAGGCTAGAAAAAGGGGATTTCAGGCCTTTGCCCACACCCAGCAGCCCACTTTTTATCCCAGTTCSCTTTCTGGAGCCCCAGGCACCTTCTCAATGTACCTGAGCACATTTGAGAGGTCCTTGGAGATGGGAAGTGGAAAGGGCTATGAGACACAAGGAAAAAGCCCCTGTGAAGCCTATCAAGTAATTTCAGATAACAAATTCTGATTTTTTTCCCCCTATTTTTACGCATAGAGTTCTACCCAACTGGCAGGCTGGCTGAGMGCTACTCGTTCTGGAGAAGATCAGGATGGGCCTGATCACCACAGCCTATACTCTCATCAGATAAAATATCAGTGAGGAAGAGGAATGAGTTTCTGGATTAGATTTTGACATGAATAAACACTTACACTATAATTTGCCAGTCTTTCAGGAAACTGCAAGTATTTTCCCAGTGTCAGATGTTCATGCAGATAATGCATAAATAATGACTCCAATTATGTCAGATATTGCAATGAGCAGAGCTCTGGGCTTTTGTTCATAAAATCTGAAAAAAAAAAAAACCAGTGTTTTCACTTTTTTTGCTCTTCTCRGTAGATTCTTCACACTGTAATTCAGTGCTTGGTCACTCCACCTCTGTTGAGAGCTCTTCTYTCTCTTTCTGGAATCAGATGAGATGCTTTTCTCAGCAGGTCCTTGCTTCTGCAGGCAACACAAAGTTGGCCTCCCCTTGAAAGAGCTGGCTGTGCTTTTCCCYGTCTCACTGGCAATGAGGATTTCTGGCACACAGCCTATGGCTGTGCTGTTTCCCATCTTCACCATGAGGTTGGAGCCCAAGGTACATTAGATTCTGCAGGCTGGGGAGAGCCAGCGTTTTGAGGCCAAAACATCTTTGTCTCTGGAAAGGGAGGCATGTCCTATCTGCAGGAAGGGTCAAATCACTCCTAATACCTTCCTTGCACTGTGAACCAAAAGGTAGGTCCGCACAGCCTGGCATGTGGGCCCTGTCCAGCTCTGGGAGAGATGAGAGATGTGTCTCCAAGGAATCATCTGACCATCTATCCATGGGCAATCTTGTCTGAAGCACTGTGTTCTCCTAGGTGGAAACAACAGGCTGATCTCCATCCCGTGAATCCTAGCAGAGGATCCTGGAGCTTCCTTTTCTTTCCAGAGATGAAAGGAGGTGTCAGCTCCATTTGCCTTTGCAGCACATGGCAATGACATTGCCAAGGCAAGAGCATGACCAGCAATACACTCTGACTGATGACTGCAGTGGAAATCCCAAGGCAATCCTCAAGTGGGGTGCAAGGGGGCCTTCCCAGGGACTGGGAGCTCTAGGAGATAATCTTGCCCATCAAGACTTTCACCCTGTGCTGAAGCACCGCTGTTTTTGGTAGAAAATCAATGACAACGTACAGTGATTTATAGACAGAAAGAGAARAAGGAGAAAAAGAAAGCAGCTACAGCATGGAGTACCATGCAGAGAGAGGCCAATGATGAGGAATGAACACAGCACTCACATTTGGTCAAGAGATCTTCCCAACAGTCTGCATTGGCTGCTGCTTCCACACAGGGCTTTCCATTAATGCTCAATACTTAGATCTACAAATTAAGCAGAGAAAAAAAAAAAAAAAAAGAAAAGAAAGATCTTTTGTTTTCAAGGCTTTAAGTAGGTGGACAACATCTCCCAGGATGATGGATGCAAAGATGAAACCAAAAGCAGGTACCAACTTCACATCAGCCTTAACCAGGATCCTGAAAATTGCRTCTTTTTTCTTGTCTCTCACTTTCCCATTTCCCTCATTCCTTCAGATTGTCRGAAACTGGCCATATTTCACCCATATGTGATGCCTACAAAGTACAGGAGGAACTTCACAGCAGGTTGCAAAGAGAGGATGATGTCAAGAATGCTTTGGTAAGGAAAGGATATCAATGAGTGCTTTGGTTTTAGCCAGAGACTGCAGAGGGGAAGAAAAACCTCCAAAAAGAAAGAAATAAAAGAGCTAAGAAAACCCCACAAATTTCCATTTTCTTGTTGTTTGTTTTGWAGACAGAACCAGTAGCCCCACCTATAAGGAAAGTTGTCTGACACTTCCATTTACCAGGCTCTGTTTTCATTTGCTTCTAGCTTTGCCAAACTCAAACCCTTCAGGCTGAAGTTTCCTAGGCCAGCTGCACATCGGTCCAAATAGCATCCCCATTTTTCAAGACGGGGCATTTCCTTTAAGGGAGCTCTACCAACCTTCTGCTGGGGCCCAGATTCTCACCCAGATTTGTCTTCTGCAAAAACACAAAAAGCTGCCCAGATGTGGCCAGGTTATAACCTCTGCAAAAGCGAAATCYGTCTGGCATATATGGCAGAAGAAAAGAGTCTGCMTTTTAATTCAGTCTTTTATAGCCCYGTGTAAAAGGAAAGGAGCTCAGCCTTGCTCTGAAGCATGGAAAGGGTTAATGTTCAGCAAAGCCACCCTCCCCCAGACCCTGGTGGAGAGCTGGGAGCTTTTGCTGGGATGTGGCAATGCAATCACTGAAATCCACACAGAAATTTACCATTCCAGGCCAAAAAGGGGATCTGTTTTCTCTCTACTCACTCTCCTCCTTTGGGGAACTACATGCCAGGAACAAACCCAACCGACATTAGTCTGAGCCCTATGTGGAGAGCAGGTTGAATCGAGCTCTGCATACCTGATTTGTCCAGAGTGAAACGAAGTGTCCTCTCCTGCCAAAAACTTTTGAGAAAGTATTTGTAATAATCAGTCACTCTGCTCTTTTAGTGCTTGCCAGGATAGCTTTTACCACGTGGCTGTGTGCAGATCTGCRTGTCCAACGTGGCCAGGTATCATTCAAGCACCCCTCGCTCAAGACTGTGGCACACCGAGCCATGTGGATCTTCTCCTACACCCCTCTGCTCTTGGTGCTGGGAGATGGAGGAGGTTTTTCTTGCTGTACTCAGGGCAAGTGGGGAAATGCCAACCCTCAACCATTGCAGCAGATCAGGAGAAGCCAAGGTGGCCAGCACTAGCCACGTAGCAGGGGTCATGTTGGAGATGGAGTTGACTCACAGCTCTGCACCAAAGAGCAGCAGCAGGCACAGAGCTTAGGATCCTCATGTTGAACCAGAAACCAAGACTGAGAATCATCTGCTGGCCAAGGGCTACTGGGATTGGTGGCTTGGTTCTGCCTCCTGCTGACCCAACAAGCCACAAGCATATCGGAAGCATGGCTGGGACCAACGACATGGACATCATCGGTCATAAGGATCTGAGCCTGGCTGTGACAAGGATCTCTGATGGTGGTGGGCACGCTTCAGAGGTTTCTCCTGACCKCAGTGAGGAGCTACGCTGATGTCTCAGAACACAGAAGTAGTTGACAATCTTTCTGTGCAGCCTGGTGTTGGTCTGAACCAAGGCTCCTGGCTCCAAGCAGAAGGATGAACAAAGACAAGCAGCCTCCTCAGCCTGCTGTGGCCACCCCAATGGGAGGCCAGGACAGGCCATGGACACGCAGAACAGGCCACTGTGCGGGGACCTGACAGCCAGCTGGGACCCAAGGAGAGGGCCAAGGAAGGTGAGGAACATTTGGCTGGTGAGCAAGAGCTCTCTCTTCTTATACCAACGTTCAGCCTGTTCCATTCTAGAGACAGGAGTGTGAAGCATCCCRTGAGGATCCTCTGGATGGGCATTCACCATCTTATGTCCACGTCCTGACCCCTTGCAGCTGGGATATTTCCCTGTCGAGCTCCACCTAGCATTTAACAAACTCACTTGTTTCCTTGCAGGAAGAGCAGCAGCAAGAAGGGAGTTTCCATTATTTTTATGCTGGCCCAATTCTGATCAGAGGAGGAGACTGATTATTTCTAACCGGGAAGCCAAATTCCATCTTGCTGTGGCTGTCCAGGTCCTCCTAGCACCAGGCATCATCTTTCAGCTGCAGGGCTGCTCTGGGGTGGGACCTGCAGGCAGTCAGCACATGGTCTAAATGGACCAAAGGAGCTTCAGGCAAGCCAGAACCGCAGCCATGACACCGGAGAAAACTGGGCAGTTAGAAACCTATGGAAGAAACAACTGGTAGCTGCTCAACCCAGACCTTGACCACAGCACCGGAGTTAGCCCCCTCACCTTGGCTAGGAACACTGAGGTCTCCATGATAACTGCACTTCTATATTTAACCCCAAGTCCATGTGCCCGTCCAACCTTGGGGGTTGTCTCCAGGAAGGCTGGAGCAGAGCTGCYGAGTCAGCTCCAGGACAGTGGCTCTTACCAGCTGAGATTTCTCCCATGWCTCCCAGATGAGCACTCACAGGGCTTGCCATGACCTGGTCCTCTCGGTGCTGACGAGCGTGGAGCCTCCAGGAGAAACTGCAGTCAAGAGAGACAGCGCGAGATGGCCAATCCTGGAAGACAGAGAACATCAAAGTAAAAAAATACTCTAGATAAAGCCTGCTCTGTCAGAACCACAAGATGGAAAGAAAGAAGATATGTGATTTTCAAAGAGGTAAGAAATGAAGGGAGGCAGAACAGCCTCGATCCAAGCACTGTCATGACAGGAAAGGACAGACGTGTTGGTGGCTAATGAGTACAAGGAGTAGAGCTGAGAATGGAGAAAGTCCATAGGCTGAAMCACACCATGTCTGTGAGGACGGCAGTCATGACTTGCAATAAGGATCTAATGGGACCTGACTTGGTCACCCTAACTTCTTACTACAGTAAATGCTAACCCTACACTTGTCATGAAAGGTGGGATTGCGTTGCTGTTTGCGAACTGTGACTTTCCTTCCTTCCATCTATAGCTTTACCACATAAATGCCTCCAAAACACTTACTTTCCAAATCAATTTCTTTAAAATTTTAAATCTTTCCAATCACGCAGGAAGTCATGTCGTCARAACTCCAAGGGAACTAAGGGGAAAGTACTGCAGCAGCATGACCCTGTCTGACAGTTTGGGGAGGTTAGCAAAGCCCACTGCTTGCTGCATCATGCTGCACTTTGACAACAACAGAAATCACCATTTCAGCTTCCATTAGACTCCTGTGGTCTCTCACTTTCAGTGGGCCTCCTCCCTGCATCCATAGACACTACATAAACCTGTTCTTCTCCACTGCTGTGAGCCATTACCTGCACTAACAAAATGAGATTTTGCATTCATGCTGGCTCACACTCCATCTCAGGGGCTGTGCAACACCTACAAAGACCTCCCACCTTGAGACCTGGTGAGTTTTTCAACATTAGCCCCAGCACAGCAACTGCCTTCAGTCTGAAGTCTTCGCCTCTGTGTCTCCAAGAGCCAGCAGAGAGGCACAGTGTGTGCACAGATAGGAAACAACTCTTCTTCGAGCAGGAGGTGGGGGAATRTTTTATGAGAAGCAGTTACTGCCATTCTTAGAGGACTTTGGCTCTGAGCCCCTCTGCCACATTCTTAGGAGAGATCATATCAAAAACTATTTTTACTAAAAATGTAGTGGTAACAGGCTCCAGATGTCCATTGTTATGTAATAGGGTTTGCTTTAATGGATCTGACTTCCAGATGTTCAGTTTGGACTCGAGGCATCTGCTTGGTCCGTCGAGGAGCGGGCGAGAGCAGCCAGCCCGGTGGAGCTCTATCCGTGMCCCGCAAGAGGGGGCAACTGAATCCACTGGAGACAGGATCTTTCCTGGCACTGAGCACTTCTTTTCCTTGCCTTTCTTTCCGGAAAAGTGTTAGTCATCCTGGGCAGCCACCTCAAGTCCTGCGTTTCATTTTTCTGGGAGGTCAGCCGGAAGGGTCACYGAGCACTGGTTTGCTCAGTGCTCTGTGGAAAGGAGGTTGTGGACAAGGCTGGGGTAAGGAGGCAATTGCTGGGAGCACAACAGCCTCCCATGAAGCAGCCAGGACCATCCATAGGTACCACATCACCATCACATAGATGGGAAGAATTGCTCTCCCTCATGAGAGAAGATCCTTCTTCAGAGCCTAGCTAATGATTCACAATATCCACAGAGTGAGGCCAGGGAAGCTGGAGGAAATAAGAGGGGCTGGGAATGTCCTCACTTTGCAAGGTCTATTCTGTGGCTTCCTATCTGTGAGAAAGACCTCAACACAAAGGCTAGTAGGAGGAAGCAAGGAGACAGCTGAAGCTGAGAAGGAAACATTTTGGAGCTGGAAATGGAGAGAGACCATGATGGGATGTGAGGAAGCACACAGCCACACCACAGCCCAGCGCAGATGGGTGGCCTATGCAGGGAGCCTACCCAAGCTCTCATATTCCTTTCCTTACTTCATTATTAACATTACGAGGTCAAATCTGGGCAGAGCCCAAATGCAGGTGGAGGTGAGGGGCTGTGGAAGCGCTAACACGTTATCCCTGGCATGAAGAGGAGAGTGTCTGGGGAAGTTTCTCCTTCCCTCAGGGCAGGTCTGGGAGCTGCAAGAACAGGGTCCTGCAGAGCTCCCAGCACTGCTGAGCCCTATGGACTGCACTGCTGAGATCCAGCCTACAGCTAATGCTAAGAAATTCAGCTGCTCACCCCTTTGGTAGGAAAGGCTCCAAGTGCAGGATGGAGCGGATGTCTGGATCCTCGTTGCTATTTGGACAGGGGGATGAGTGGTGCATGCTAAGCTGGGAGAGATTTGAATTCAAATTATGTGGCTCCCTGCCATTGCTATTAGCATCTGCTAATAAAATGCTAAAAGTTATTAAGTGCCCGGATCCAGGAGGGAGATTTAAGGAGGATGCACTTGGACTGAAGGCAAAAAAAGGTTAAGTGCTTTCCTGAGAACACAAAAACGTGAGCGGCCGGGTGGCTTGACTCTCCGAGGAGCAAAACCAGCCGCTACCTGATTGCAGAAGGAAACAGCTGGAGATGCAATATCAGCCCTATCACCCCTCCCCACCCCGGACACCAACACACTCCTCCTAGGAGCAGGAGCTCCAAGGGGAAGAGTCAAAGCAAGGGGAACAGCAGGAAGAGATGGGCACCCAGGGGAGCAGGGACAGAGCTGAGCTCCCTGCCCCAGCTTCACCCCCTGGCTTCTGTCCTGATCAGCATCTGGCCTTTGCCTCAAGGAGAGCAAGAACAGGTCGTGCACTGATAGCACTGACCTCCCTCCCAGGCTGAGATTGCCAAAACAGGTCAGGCAAAACTGCAGCCAAAATCCTCTCTCTGGGCTTGCCTTTTTTTTTTTTTTTTTTTTTTTT
>NW_020455532.1:8986188-8986252 GCF_003342845.1 Nothoprocta perdicaria
TAGAAATGAAAAAGATGAGGAGTAAAAATCCACTGATCAATCTGACAGGTCTAAGGGGGAAGAA
>NW_020455532.1:8986326-9013412 GCF_003342845.1 Nothoprocta perdicaria
CAGGCAAAACTGCAGCCAAAATCCTCTCTCTGGGCTTTTTTTTTTTTTTTTTTTTTTTTTTTTTGTCTCAGTTTGTACATTTTAGCATCAATAAATGAAAAAGATGAGGAGTAAAAAATCACTGATCAATCTGACAGGTCTAAGGGGGAAGAAGAGCTGCACTGGGTGCTCTGGTTCAACTACAGTCTTTTACTCACTCTTAGACCTCCAGAGCGGCTGGTGGAGCTGGGCTCGCTTTGCATTTCAACCATGTGCTCATCCTGGCAATTTGTTTTTCTTTCACCTTTTTGCAGGTCAGGGTCTCTGCTCTACACACGCAGGCTGCCTCAGCCACGAGTCAAATGGAAATCCATCTGCTAACACGCTAATGGAAGGTTTTCATGCTTTTGCAAAGGATGCTTTCTTTTTTTTCCCCACCCCCTGCTCCTTTCTTCCTATGGTCAAGCCATACATGTGCACACAGCAGAGCGCCAGAAATGTGGTATTTATCAAAGGTGCATCTCCCATGCTGACATCGGACAAAACTCCAGCGAACGAGTGAGTGGAACAGGGTGGAGGGGAAGACAGGAGAAAAGAGGAGAGCAAACAGAGAGGCATAACTGAACCAGGAGACAAGCGGGTGGAAGGTGTGGAGAGGAGCCCTGCAGAACGGGGCTGAGGAAATGAAGGAATGTTTCAGGTCAGACCCTCCTCCCCACAACAGCGCTGTGTAAAATTTGGAGATTAGGTGGAAAATCCGTGCACAGGGGAGATGTAGGCCTTTAAGAGAGCACCTCTTCAAACAGGCCAGCTAATGATCTTGAGCAGAAATCCTAACATAAAGTCCTCTCATTTTCCTTCCACTCTTCTACCCTTGCCATTAACCCAAGAGAGGTGACAGTCCACAAGGCCTCCAGACTCATTGGAAAGGCTGGGGAGCACAAGAGTGCCAYGGACCCACACTGTCTCCCCCAGCCAAAAACCACAGGGACCAACACACCTCTCCAATGGGGCCTTGAGGCGCATCTTGATGGTTATTTAACCAGGACACCAGCAATCAATCCATCCAAAAGCTTTCAAAAAAAATCACAAGGCAGGGGGAAAAATTTCAAGACACAGTGTGAGGGGTAAACACACAACACTGACAGCAAACTGTCAAGACAGGAAGAAAATACTTGCTGATGTCTTGTCTACCCACTGGACTGGCAGAGATAAGACAGAGAAGAGACTGAATTAGCTTCCTGGCTTATCCATTGCTCTTTCTTTTRTAGTGAAAATGGACTCTAAACATCTATGAACATCTGTACCCTTGGGGGAAGGAAGACCTAATGTCTCATTCAAAGGGGCTGAGTAGATGTGAAGAGACAGGCTCTCCAGGAACTTTGCAAATAGGAAAACATCTTTGCAAGACTCCTAGCAAGCTGTCTCTGCTGAATACACCAATGCACATAGAGAAGATGCTATTGGCCTTGAGCAGCTCCAGCCCCAAGTAAAGGGCTCTACAAAGTGGCCCCTCAGGGCCACGCGAGGCAAGTGGAAGAGAATGTCATGAAACAAGGGTTTAGACCAAGGAAAGGAAAGCTGGTGTCCTAGAGGACATTCTCCCAAGTGCTGGTTACAGAGCAGGTATTAATGAGTAGGTCAGACAGGCAGCAAGTGCTTCTACAGATGGACAGGGTCCCCAGAAGGTGCAGTAGCCCAGGGCAGGAGAGCAGAGCACCAYGAAGGCCGCACACTGCCGTGTGTTGAAAACACTATTGTTAATTATACAATGGGTTCCTTATGCTCCCTGGAAAAGCAATGTGCCAGAGGACTTCCAGCCAATTCATGTTTTAGGACAAATCAAGGCAATATATTATGGTACTCAGCTCCTAAATTTGGTAATTCTTTAGCTGGTGTTTTCAGATATTTGTGAGCTGAGTTGGCCAATGCCACAGAGAAAAGTGATGGGGCAATTACCCTAATTAGGAACAAATACATTACTTCTGCAAGTTATTTGGTGCTTGGAAYGAGCTCATCTCCTTGCGTGACTACTTTGCACAGAGTTAACCCCCACCGAGACYTCGGGGAGATCATTTCTGGGGGGAATGGAAAGGGAAGAAGTGGTGCSCATCAGATTGCTGGGGTTAAAAGCTGTGCAACACACAATGCTTTTCCAGGAACCAGCATCAGGCTCAGCAGCTTCAGGGGCAATAGGCAGCGTTGTCCCTTCGCGGGAGGCCAGGCCAAGCTGCGTGTGCGGTGAAGGAGCCTTTGCCCCTTTGGGATTTGAGTGCCGGGGCAGAGCTGTGCTGAATAGAAGTGTCTGCTGAGTCTATTTCACATTCAGACAAGCAGGGCAGAACTAAAGAAAATGCAAATAAATGAGCTAAAGAATTGGAAATGCTGCATGGACTTTAAGCCCCAGCAGGGATCTTGTTACAGGTGTTGGTTCAAGCAGCAGCTTTATCAGGTAGATGAGAAAAGTTCCCCCTGCTCCAACCCACAGGCACAGCCTGCAGGCTCCTGTAAAGGGCTGCCAATGAGACCCCACACGTGATCAGACCTATGATCAAGGCAGCACATCTTGACAGAGCTGCTGTGAGGCAGCTGAGCTGGAGCAACTCCCAGTTTAGAGCAAAGGAGAGGTCAGGGAGGGTAGACAATCCTCCCTCCCTGCAAGCTGAGCAATGCAAAGGTGACTTTGAGGTGGGCCGATGGTCTCTGAGCCCAGCTGTGTGATGGTGTCTCCAGGCAGTCCCTTGGTCACAGTTACTTCCCAAAGCAGGAGCACACTGTAAGGACACACCACAGCCTTTTCCTCCTTTCTTTTTCTGCTCTTGATATCCAAATTACAGAGGATGGGTAACAAAGCTGCACCTCATTGCAAGGCAAAGGGCTGCAGCACCTCTTCCCTAGACCCCACTGGGACCAGGGCACAGGAGACATAATAAACATCATCTTTTCCTTGCTATCCTCACCTCAAGGGGCTATGACACAGGATCTGTTAGGTTGCCACCATTAACTCACCTTTTTCTTCCAACAGAGCTATCCTCATCATGGTGCTGCCACAGTTGCATACATCCAGGGGACCTCTGGCAAGAGCAAGCAGTCTGAAACCCCTGACCCAAGAAATATCCTCACATTTTGACCATTTTCCCAAGCTAGCAGCAGCTGCATGTGCCTTTAGGGGCAGGAACAGCCCTCCTGTCCTCCAAGATGACACCACCAGCCATTCTTGCCCGCACAGACCACAAGGAATTCACACCCAGCAGCTCTCCCACAAAGCAGCTCTACCCACAGCCTTCCCAGAGAGCCCACGAGCCAGCAATTTAACTTGTTCAGGCTGTCACATGACATCACTTAAAGTTAATGAGGAGCAACACTCAGCCTTCCCACAGCCCTGCTCTGCTCCCCATTACAGAGYTCTCAAAGTTCCTGGAGGTGTTAAYGGGGCAGCTGAAACAGGGAGCACCTGGAGCATGGGCTGKGGTGGGTGCCCTGTTCTCCATGCTCTGGTTGGGGGTATGTCACACAGGTGCCATCCACGTCCCTGAGCTCGGCTCTGCCCGCTTCCTGGGGACACGAGTGCTGCTCATTGCAGYGCTGCTGTTTTCCCATGCATTGCTCTGCTTGGGTGAAGGGAAGGATGCTGCTGGCTCCTCCTTCCTCTCCAGAGCCTGCCCAAGGTGGGTGTATGGGTGCTAATGCCAAAGAGCAATCCTGGGAATCTGGCAAAGCTGCAGCTATCAGGCTGTGCATCTCAGCATCATTCTGGGACTTGCTCAGCATGCCAGATGTGTCCAGTAATGACCAGACACTGTCCCCGTGGTGTCCATCATGCAGCAAGGTGGACTCARACCCTTCCCTGCGCCTTTCTGGCCCTGCCCAGAGTCAGAGCCACCATTTCCGCAAGTGTGTCCCCTTCGGCTGGCCCCATGGCTCGCCCCAGGCTCTGCGCATTGATGAGGGCATTGCCCGCTGCATTGCCAGAGCCCCCTGGGGACACTGTTACAGCCAGCCTGGCTTGGATCACCTGCAGCGAGCCACCTTGCCCAGCCATGGCCAGTAGGGTCCCTGTGTCACCCCGCTYGGTGTGGGCAGAGCAAGAAAATCCTGAATCTCTGCAGAAATCCCCATCTTGGTCCGAGCAGGACAGAGCGGGCAGAGGCCGGAGGAGCTGGTTGTATCCACAGCCCCTTTTTTGTGTGTGTGTTTTGTCTTTCCTTCTTCTTTTCCTGCTTTCTCAAAAAGGGCCCAGATGCCTTTATTTTGGCTGGGATCCCCTGGCCAGCAGCCCAAGGAGGCACCAGAAACCATGTGTGCGCGCGCGCAATATTAATATACAGAAATGGAAGGCAACCAGCACATAAACATTCTTTACYGTTTGGGTCACAGCCCGGGGATCTGTAAGAGCTTTGTGCTGAGTTTTGAACACAGACTAAATAGAGAGGGAGCGAGGAGGGCAGTGAGGGTGAGGGGAAAGGTGAGAGGACGAGAGGAACGAGGATGGCCAAGGACCTTCTTGGCTCGTTGAGGGCAATGGGGCAGAGAGCAGATGGGGACGGCCACGTTTGCGGTGACAGCAGCACAAGGGAAGGCACCGGTGCAGGGCTGGGAGCTACTGGAGGCCACTGACAACTGCTCCTCAGAGACGGTGGGTGAAAGCCCAGGGCTTACAGCTTGTTCTCCTGCCTTGGCTTTTTGCATTAGAACAGAAGAAGGCATATAAATAATAATAACAATAAAAGGCAACTTCCACTGAGGGCCGAAAGAAGCAGGATTCCATCGCAAATCTCCTAGAAGGGCTTAAGTGTCTACTGGGGAATAAGGAGGAGGGGGCTACGCTTGAGCATTTCTCCATCAGCCAGGGAAAATGACAGTCTCTGCAGAGCTAATGAGACCCATCTGGGGCTCGGCTGCAGCCGAGAGTGTTAAATCAGAAACTATTCCGTCAACAGCCAGTTTGGCCAAATATGAAACATTTACAGGGATTCAATGGCCGGTGCTGGTGACGCAGAAGCCAATAGTCTTGACTTCTTTTCCAGAGCCTCCAGAAATATATTYGTCATTTTGGCCTTAAAGGGACAGGCTGCGCTTTTTCCAGGAATCACAGGGCACTAGGCAGAAYCTTCCTGAGAAATCCAGAGCCCGGCAAGGAGAGAGATGGCCAGGCTGGTTTAAGCCATTGGTTAATGCTTGCGAAGGGCCCTCAGGGCACGCGGACCTGCCAAGCTGCTGCACATGACGCATGCGAACTGGCCATGTCCTCCCCAAATGTTTTCCGTGGAGATGAGCTCAGATCGAAGGCTGGGCTTTCGCACAGCTGAGCACAGGCCACCGTTGTTCTTGTCCTGCAGCCTTCACCTGCATTGAATACGTGGAAACCAAATGTAAAGACACGGCTCGTGTGGCCCCAGGACGCACTGGACACGGYGTGAGAGCAGGGCAGGCTTCACCAAACCTTTTCCCAGAGCCCTGCCCCAAACAGGGTTGACTGGTATCCACGTTTTTTTGCTTTATAGCATATTGAGCCTCTTGATGTACAAGCTCATTGCAATGCTGGAGCCTGCAAACGCATCTCTGCACCCTGATGCTCTCCAAGGAATAAAGCAGCCTGTGGGGAAATGGTGCCACGTTTTCTCCAGGCCCCCAGCCCCTGTGGGCAGCTCCTGCTTCCCAGGGCACCAGGCATCACAACAGCTTGTCCCAGCCCTCCTGCCAGCCTGAGCCACCATCATCCCATCCTGGAGGGGAAGCAGCGCCAGTGACGGATCCCCAGGCACAGCTGATAAGCAGATAAACCCTTACAGTGTAGAGCAAGAATCCTCGGGGACAACATAGAAGGGGAAAAGATTGGCAAAAAATAGTATCAAATAAATGCAAATTACTCAGACAATGGGACAATAAATTTTGTGGAGCTGTATTTGTCTGCAGCCAATTAGCCCGTACTGTTATTTGGAGCAATGCAGCTCCCCCTCCTCGCCCAGCTCTGACCTTTCAATGCACAGTGAAAGCCAGGGAAAGGATCAGAGCTCTGCAACAAAGCTGAAATTTGGCATTCCTCAAAGAAGGGATCAGGCAGGCAACAGCYCGGGCCTATTTTGCTGCCCTGGGTCTGTGCCTGGAGCCTTTGCAGCCTAAATATACCAGGTTCCTTAGACATTTTCCCTGTCTTGGAGAGAAACTCCTCCTCATCCTGGTCATCAGTGGGTCACATCCTCCACCAGAGGAGACCCATTTGTTTTCTGTCCCCATGCATGCTTGCACCTAACCTTAAAAAACCCTTAAAACCCTTGCAAGCAGGTCCACATGATGACTAGCCACAATTTCCTCCAGGTAGCCAAGACGCAGTCTCATTTTGTCCAACCTGTGGTTAAAAGTAATGGGTCCTTTTGCTTGGGGATGATGCTCCAGCCCAGGTGAGGGGCACATTGCCTCTGCAGCAGGCAGTGCTGACCAGTGAACTCCCCAGGGTGCCTGGCATTTAAAGCCCTAGTAGGTGGTCGTCTTGGCACAGCTTTTATCAGGGGCCAGGGAGCTGCAAAAAGGTGCCCAGCATCATGTTTATCTGCTGTAGGCAGCCTGAATTCCCACTACCAGATAGCAGGGAGCTCTGGCAGCGAAATAATCCTGAGAGTTCTCCTACGAAGCAAATTTGGGGAATTAACAAAGCACAGGGAGAGCTTAACCCAGCCTGGACTCGGTGCTACCCATGGGCTGGCRCAACGAGAAGCAGGACAGGAGACGCCTGCAGAGCACCCTGAGCAGGGCAATGCCCAGGTGCAGCCACCGGAGTCGCGGCCGTGCTGGGCAGAGAGCTGAGCACCCCGTGCACCCCCAAGGGTCTGCCCCATCGCTCGTGCTGGCGGCTCCCCCTTCGACATGTTTCCAGAGGCGGCTCCAGCATGGAAAGTTCTATTTAAAGACCATTTTTCCCTTCTCTCTTTCCTCTTTTTTCCTTTTTGGATGACAAGCTGAAGGCTGTAAACTGCAGAATTTCCCACCTAGTTGAACTGGAGGAAATGAAGCTGACCAAAAGTTGAATTTACCCCATCGTGGCAGTAACTGCAGCCAGGTTTTGGAGACAGGCAGAGCAGCTGGAGAGAATGAGCTGAGCCGTGGAGCGAAGGAAGAGGGGGGCTTTGSTTCCCAGACCCGTGCCCAAGCAGCACAAGGTGCCAGGCTGTGCCTGCAAGGCGAAAGCCACCCCATGGCCCATCTCCCCTGCACTGGACATCCCCCTTTCCCTGTCATCCCTCACTAGGGAGGAGCGAACGGTCCTCATCCAAGGAGAGGATGGAGCCAACGGCATCATCACACCTCTCCGGATCCTGTATCCACATGGATCGGTTGTGTCCAGTTATCCATAGGGAAAAGGGGCCAAAGGGCCAGCCAACAGCAGAGAGAAAACACAGGATCCTGCTCCTTGAGTTCTTCCCATCAATTCAAGGGAAAGCAGGCGTGTAGGTAGGAATATGTCAATAAACATCCTATATCCAAGGAGAGATGAAAGGGGAGGCTTCCATTACATCGGTGTTGCAGAGTACTCAGAGCTGCCCTAAAGAGTTTCTATGAAATACATTTTTCTTTTTTTCCTCATCAAAAAATAACACCCAGGTTGCTGGGGAAAATGTATTGATTTCAAAGAATTTTCATTAAATAAATATCCCAACTCTTCAGCAGTGAAAATAATCCGATAGAAATCTGAAAGAAATGCCAGAGCATCCTGCTTGGAGATGCCTGGCACTGGAACAATTAGATTTTCTGTTGTTGTTTCTAGGATTTTTTTTCAAAGAAATTTCATTCTGGTTGATATAGGCTAAAGGTCGGCGCTGAAAGGAAATGAATTGTTCAGAATTCATCGGATCGTGCTGGGATGTGGTTCTGAGCAGGGTTTGTTTCCACATGCTTCTGGGAATGTGTGGGTCTTGGAAGATCTCTGAAAGAAGGGAAAAAAAAGACAAYCTGGATCCTTCCAGATCCAAACGCATCCCTTCTGGTGCCACTTATCCAGGACCTCTGTTGGGTGGTTGTTGCCTTGGCAAGGTGGAACCAGGAGCATGGATGTGGCCACACTGCAGCTTCCCCATCCGGGCCCATGGGAGACGCTTCCCATGGGAGAGGGGCTCTCTGTGCTCGGGTCTCTGGCCGGCACTTGCCAYCGGGCCAGTGCAACACATCCGTCTGTACGGATATGCTGTTGGGAGCCGGAGCGGGTCCCCGTCTCCTCCTGGCAGCGCATGCCCCATCACACTCGGCTCGGCTCGGCCCGCGCCGGCAGGGAGGTTAATCAGCTCTTGGGAAACCTCTCGGAAAAGCAGGCGGGGGGCAGGTCTCCAAAGCGCCAAGAGGGAGGGAAAATGCATCATTATTTCTCCTCCTCCAGCTCTCCCCGCTGGCGGGGTCACCGCTTTCTGGGGGCGACACCAGGAAGTCACTGGGGTCCCTTGGCGGGGGCTGCTGGGGACCTGGCAGCCCGGCGGGGCCGTGGCTCGGCTGGTGGGCCGCACACGGCCGCGGCTCCCCCGGGGGATTAGACTAATGGGAATTCCTTCCCTGCACGGCGCTTTTCCAGCCGCGCCAGCACGCACAGCTCGAYGTGCGCCGCGGGAGCCTGCTGCAAGAAGCGGTCGGTTCGTGCGGGGGTGCTGCCGGTGCCTCCCCTGCTGCAGGAGAGCTGCTCCCAGGAGGGTTTGGCTCCCCGGGAGGCAGGTGAGATGGAGCCGGGCGCCAGAGAGGAGCAGCGAGACCCTGTGTCCAACTACTGCTACTCAAGACAGGCAGGACTCCGTGCCAGGAGGGCAAGAAACAAGACTCAGTGAGACTCGGTAGCACCATGAGCACCAAGCATGCAGTGAAAACAAGTCCCGAGTCCATCCCATGGAGGCTGAGAAGTGCCAGTGCAAACACCTGGGGCAAGAAGCCAAGCGCAGCTGAGGGTTCGCTTACACCGGCCCTGCCAAGGGGCACAAGTCTGCGCCCTAATCCGGCTGCAGGAGTCAGTGGGTAAATAAAAGGCATCCGCTCCTCCTCCAGCCCTCACCACACCGAGCGTTTTCAGGCAATGGCATCTGACCAAGACCCAGCAAGTGCTAAAGGTCAGGGCCTGCAGGAGTCACTAATTCCAGCAACTGCTGGGGCAGTCCTCACAGAATCACAGAGTGGTTGAGGTTGGAAGGGACCTCTAGAGATCATCCAGTCGAACCTTCTTGCTCCAGCAGGGAYACCCAGAGCACAGGGTGGCATCAGGTGCTTTTGAAGACCTCCAGAGAAGGAGATTCCACAGCCTCCCTGGGCAGCCTGTGCCAGGGCTCTGTCACCCTCACAATGAAGTTCTTACTTGGTCTCCTGGTGCAGCCAGGGGGCTGTTGTTGGGGGGCTGCCAGGCTCCCCGGGGTACAGCACCTCAGCAAGACCAGCCAGATAATGGATCTTGGACCGGTTTGTGCTTTGCAGGGAGAGCACATCAGGTCATTCTCCTTGAGGGGGAGCTCATGGCCATTTCCCTGTGGTTTTCCCTCATTCTGGACTCTGGGTAGGTTTTGGGATGCACACTATCTGTTCTCAGAGGCAGTGCAGAGCTGAGAAATTCAGACTGGGCTGGATGCTCACATGTCGTATGCCCCAGCTGGGTCAAGGCCAGAGGAAATACCCTCCTATAGCTGCCTCAGAGACTGTTCAAACTCAACTCAACCTAATTCTCTTTTAGAGGATATGCTGGCACTTGTTGCTTGGCTCACCCTTGTGCTGTGCTTGTTCCATGCTAAGATCAGTGACATTCTCATTGCTCCCCAAGATCCTGTTTTTATTCACATAGGAACATAGCTGAACAATCATCTGCAAGTGCCTTAGGTAATGACACAACCTTCTAGAGGGCATCAGATGCACCTATAACAGCAGTGGTACCCAAAGCGAGACTTCTCTTAGGACAAAATTCTTCCCAAAGGTTGGGAACTGCCCTGGGAAAATTTCCCTCTGGTTTTACACACTCGATCTCAGTGAAGGGGACTTCTCAAGTCAGACTCTCCATGGTGAAAGGCTGAAATGCAGCAGCTGTGCCTCAGCAGCACTGATGTGCTCTTGCACACTGCTAAATATTAAGGATCTRAGACTAAAGAACTAACTTCCCCTCCAAGATCTGGAAGCCACTCCGCGCAAAACAGTAAGCTTTGCATAGAACAACAGCRGGAGAAAACATCCTGTAGGGCAGGAGCAGGATGGTGATTAATCCTTGAAAAAGACTAACTGACATGACCATCAATAACTACAGTAACTTGTTATGGCTGCCTCATTCCAGCAGGATTACATGCCTGAACACTCCTTAAAACATCTAATGAATGTCATTTTGTTTTTACTTTCAGTGCTCATGCAAGTGGAGCACTCAACAGTGCYGGCCAGGAGCATGGTGTGAGCTGGCAGGACTGCTCTGAGCTTCCCACACACGGACCTGTCAGCGCACCTCCGCACTGACCTGCAATATCCTCACTGGAGCCCCACGCAGCCCTGCTCCTGGATCTCCTCCTGGCCAGAAATCGCCTGCTGGAACTTCCTTACCAACCACTGGTTCTCACCAACTTCAGTTGGCTTTGAAGGACATCTTGCTAGAGGACACCTACCCCACAGTACGCACATCTTGGCTCACACCACTCTCTTTCCAATGACCTGAAAACAACTTCTTAGCCAAGCAGAATGTGGGTCTGGTTTTCCAGTCCTGTCCCTGATTTGGAGCTTTCTTTGGTAATGCTCAAGTAAGAGGATGGCAAGAGCATGAGTGCTGACCTGAAGTGTTTTTGTTTGCTCCTTCCTCAGACTTCTCTTYGTCCTTATGGAGAGAATATAATTAAATAGCAGAGGGCTTCCTTGAAAGGCAACAGAGCTTGCTCTTCTTGGAGCCTTGAGCTTTGCAGGCATCTGCAGGTACTTYCTCAATGACAAGGAAGAGATGTAGAAAGACTTTCCCAATAAGAGCTAAATCCAGGGATGCCCCACTGCAGGAATGCCACTTATCTGTGAGGTGCACACTAATTCTGGCTCCTCCTAATTTTGCTGAGTAATGTTATTTAGAAAGGAAGAAGAGTGGAAGCAAGCTTGCAAAAGACCTTTTTTTTTGCACTGCAAACTTTGTCATTTTGACTTCCCGAACAAACAAGCCATGATGCATCCAAGCTGTCCCTTGGCAAGCTGAGAGCTATGAATCAGTGTGGAGCTGTTCACTCGACCTGCTTCCACAGTGAGTCTGCAGAGAGGGAGAGAAGCTCTGAGCAAAGGTTATGTACCGTTCCAGTCCCCATCTCCAAAGGATTACTGCTCCATCCTGTTCATGCCGTGCAGGGACAGTATCAGTCAAAACAGTGGGACGGTTGTGGCTACTGTGTCAAATTGTCCCCAAAACACCTCGAATTATTTTCATCAGTGGAGCTGGTCAATAGTAGCAGGAGATCTGGTCTCAAGTTTCATTGAGGACACAGAAGATTTTCAGCCCCCAAAAGGCACTGCCAGTAGCTGCCTCTCTCTCTCTCAGACATGGCCTTAGGGAAGGGATTTTTATTTTCTGTCAGAAACGCACTCTAGGTTCATACCAGGATTTCCAACCCAGGGGTAGCCAGCAGTCCTGCCTTCCCCACTCACATTCGCTGCTTTTCAGGAGGCTGGAAGCGCCGCTGACTGYTTGCCTGCTGATGCCACGGGAGACACGCCGGGCCCCGAACAAAGCCTCTCTGAAAAGCTTGGAGACACTTTCTGGCTTCACGTGCGCAACCCCACCGACGGGCTCTGAAGAAAGACCACAGTGCTGAACGGGAGATCAAAGAGGAGCTCGCCTGCCAGAATCCCACCCCGCTCCTCCCCACATCCTGCTGCGCTGCCAGGATAAACTGCCCCGTCAATTACTTACTCTATTGCCTTAAACACGAGACCGGCTGCGGAGACGCAACCCGAGCCCAGCCCCACGCGGCCGCTCGCACCTGACCTCCCCCTATTTCCTCACCCCTCAATGGCTCCGCTTTTCCTATTAGCAGAGGACCTTTTTGCCGCTTCTTCTGCTYGGAGCCTCATATTTCAAATTCCTTCTGAGCTGTATCTGGTTTTCATTTGAATGCATTACATTTAAATATATATATATAAAATACAACAGGAAAGGATTTTCAAGGTAATAAATGGAACATGCGAGCCTAATTATTCAGGATGATCCAATGCAATTCGGTAAGTCCGGCGAGTTGTTTATACTGGCAAGAGGAGAGTGAAATATCATTGGATATGGTCGTTACTCTTATAAGATTTCAATATATATACATTGTCAGGAGCCTCTGAGTTATGAAGTCCTCCTTGCTCGAGGAATAAACATGTTGGGTAGTGATCCTGGAAGCAATCAAAATGCCTGCAGCTCAGCGACGGTAAAGCCCCTCGCCTTGGTGAAATCTGGAGTCAGGCCTGAACCCGCGGGCTTAGGTCGCAACCCAAACGTCCAAGCAGATAGTTTGTCTCACTATGAGGCCATGGGCAGAGCTCAGCAAACGAGCAGAGACAGAAATATGATTCTTGGCAGTTCAGATTGAATTACTGGAGCTGTCTATGAGTGGCCCCACTGGTCAAATAGGAAAAGACAACGCGAGGGAGCTGGTTTTGTTCTCAATATGGTTGGGAGGTCCTGAAGGGCGTCTGCTCCCGACTGGCAGCCCAGAAACATCCCGTAGAGACTTGGGCTTTGCAGAGGCAGCTCTGGAGGCATCTCCCCCATCTCAGCTGCTGGTTATTGCTGAGGATGTCATGATGGAAGCTCCTCTAGCTGGTGATCCCAAAGCAGGCTGTGGTAGTCTAGCATGAAGGGCTGAAAAGGGCCGGCCTTGGTTCCTACCTTAGATGTGCACCTTCTGGAACTTGAGGAATCTCTCATGGGTGGCAAAGTCTGCTCCTGCAGAGACCAGGACAGTCCAGTGACGTGGGCCAGGTCAGCACTTGGACAGAAAGAGCTAGAAACACAACAACAACCTTTCAGCTACCACAGCAGGCCTCCAGACACATTAAAAAAAAMCACTTTTTTGGTGTTGACACACAAATTCCACCAGTAAACAGGGGCGATGACAGCAGATGTGCACCCTCAGCATGCTGCTGAGAGCAGCACTGTCCTCACCCAAGCCACCTCTGAAGGACATGGGGCCATTGCAGAGCACAGGGGAGCTACAGAAGAACACGTTCTTCTACTCAAGATATCACGGCTATCGTCTTTGCAACAGCACATCACCTGTCCCTGCAACTAAAACCCTACCTGCTCCTGACACAGCTGCCCAAAGGCACCTGGAAAAACTCTGGAAAACTCTGAAACGCTTCTGAAGAGAGAGGAACCCAACCTTCAGCTGGTTCCGTGTCCGGAGGATGTAAACCAGTCCAAAAGACAGCGTTTCTGTTTGAGGGAGCAGTCAACTTTCCGCTGAGTGCGCTGAACCGACAAGCAGCGAAGCTTTGCCTGTTTACTGCAGAGCGCAGACTTCGTGGGCCGCATGGCTGTAGGTCTCAGTGGGGCTCTATTCACTTTGATTTTACCCCACGGTTAACTAGACCCCAGTAATTATTTGCTCTTAACAAGGCTGTGTTTACACCTCTGAGAAAGGGTCAGCTCCTGACTTGCTCACTGTGCCTGGAAAGAAAGTATTGCTCATGGCAGCTAGAGAAGCCAAGTGACTATAGGGGGGAAAGATGCAAAGAAAGAAAGAAATTTAAGTAGGAAAGATGATATTAAAGCTCAGATGAAAACTATCTCTCGTGATCTTTGACTCCACAGCTTGAGCTCTCCCCATCAGTCCTTCCACCCACCGTGTTCCAGTGCAGCCAATGAGAATGGTCCTAAGAATGTACATAAAGCTGGAAGCTGGGACAAATTGATTGATTTTCTTAGCTCCTGGGCTATTAAACGTCTGGACCAGCTAATTTTAAAGCAAACAAGCAAAGGCCAAATGACAAATCGTTTGGGAGGCCCTTCAGCAAGAAGATGGAGTTTTATGAGCATCATGAGTACTGCTGTTGGCATTAAATCCGTAGACATGGGGGAAAAATAAGACCTGATTTATCTGATGATGGCGAAAGATGTTATCCAAGCTATAATTTATTGATCGTTGCATTCTCCTGGCTTTCAAGGCCTCTTTCTTGTGCATATGGAACGTATACATATTTTTCTTTGTATATGAGGCTAAGCCCAGCAGCGCTCCTGCGTTGCAGGACTATGAGGAATTTTTGCACGGTCTGCTGGTCGTGGCGCAGTAGCCGGGAATGTCGGCAGGCAGCCAGGGCAGCCCCCTTCATGGGGCAAGACAGGACATCCCATGCAGGGATAGTCTGCCGTGGCACAATGATGCTGCTGGGGTGGCAAGGAGCCCTGGACTTGACACAGCCAAGTCCTTCCTTAGCCATGGGGGGGACACGTGTCCATTCCCTCCCCATTCCACTGAGGAACAGCAGATCCACTGGGTCCCTATGAAGCAGGCTTTGCGACGTACTGTCTCTTTTCCTAGAAGCATCCYGAATGCATTGATGTGTGCAAGGAATCACTCCGTGCTTGCAGGGAGTGCTGGTCCAGGAGGGCTCGTCTAGGTCCAGTGTCTCTATTGGGATGTCCATGGGCACCTGCCCATTGCCCCCTTGTCTCTGGGCACCACATTATCAGACTGCAGCCTGTGGAGCCACATTGACCCTGGAGAACATGATTTGACACAGGATCCCTTGAACAACCTTGGCATGGAAAGCCCAGCTCGGGCAGGTTTATGGGATGGAAAGGAGAACAAGGATGAGCTGCTCTCCCAGTACAGCACTGCCATGCTCGATACCCTCCAAGTGATCATCCCCACGGCACAACAACATCTCCCAAACACTCCCCAACACAGCCTGCTCATGGTTCTCATTTTCCAAAACAAACAAGGGCGTGGAGTCTCCCTGAGCCGGGCCTTGCAGAGCCCAGCTGCTTCCCTCACCTGGCCAGCAAAGGCCAGGCTTCCTGCTGCAAAGTCCATGTGGTGGAAGCAAAATTCAACATGGCAAATGAAGAGAGGGCAGCCTTGGCCTCTCCTGCCCCCGTGGACCCTCGCTGGAGCTAGAGGCTTTCTAAGCCAGTCCATCTGGTGAGGAGAAAGCCAGGCTCTGAAGGGATAGCCGGAAATAACAGCAATTCATGCAGTTATGTTTCCAGATTTTTTTCTCTAACCATCAAATAATACCACAAAAAAAAAAAAAAAGGAAATAGRAAAAGTAATATATGGACCAGAATTTTTAATCCTCCTTGCTTTCCCGGAGAAAGCCAGGGCCTCTTTCCACCCTTTAACTCACTCTGTTAGAGCCTCTTCCAGCCGACTCGGCGAGCAGAGCCCAACTGCTCTGCAAGCTCTCTGCTGCCCAGAGGGGCTGGGTAAARGAGAGAAAAATCAAAAGAGAGGATATTCCCCCAAAACACAGGTCCCACGGGAGCGCCGATGCCCAGCGACATTGTGGCTAATGCTCTGGCCAGAGGCTGTTTCTCCACGGTGTCCCCAGGACTAACTCACTAGCAAAGACCAACGTGCAGCCCAGGTCAGAGCCTGCCTTGCTCTGGGCAGCGCAGAGGCCACGTCCTCAGGGGACACCAGGCAAGGGACACCAAGTTGGCCCTTGGCTGGTCACTCACTTTGAAGGCGAGTGCAGGACAAGGGTGGGCAGGAGGTCAGCGAGCCCAGGAGGTGCCCACCGAGGCACTTGGCACCGCTTGTTCTCCCTGATTTGGGAAGCAAAGGCGGCTCGCSCAGACCACCCACAGCCCCTCAGGGTGGCGGGAATGATGAGGCCAAGAGGGACCTGYCACCCTGGGCCTGTCTGGGCCACAGGCTGCCAAGCTCTTCTACACCAGTTGCATTGCACGTGGTGATGCACAGACTGCTCCTCTGCTGCTTCCAACAGACTGGGGACATCAGGGAGACAGGAGGGCTAAATCTGCCTGTGTGAGGATGCACCACGCAGCTCTTCATCTAGCACCTGGAAATGAAGAAAAGRATATGGAGTGGGAGCAGGGAGGGCTGAGGGATCCTGTCCTTCCTACCACGTTGCGAAGAGTATCAACAGCAGCATCCTCCCACGTTCACGTGTGAAAGCTGCCTGTGAGACAGACCACACGCTATGGGTCCCCATGTCCAAACCTCCTCTTGGTTAATGACCCCTAAGGGAACTTATTTAACGAGCAGGATGAAGCATTGTCCTACGGTGGCTTTTGAGCTTGTGGAGAGGATGCAGCCCCGGAGCAGGGCAGTGGCGAAGGGTGACCTGGGGACAAGGGTCTCCTTGTCGTGACAGCCGYTCGGGGCAGGATGCAGGGAGAGGGGCCTGGCTGAGCCCGGGAGCTGGCACAGGACACACAGCCCTCCCCAAACAGGAGGATCTGGCTTGGTGCTCCCGGCTGTTTCCCCTTCTCAGAGCAAAATGCCCAAGGACTTGCTATATTTAGAGGCTGGGGTTTTTGGGAAACAGAGAGAGGTTTGTTCCAGACTCCGTGTTCCCCTCCGGACATGGTTTGCAGCCTCCCGACCAGCTCCGTGGCCCTGACCCGCACCACAGCCAGGCACTCACTGCTCAAACCACCCCAGCGGCTTTCACACGGCCGGGGCAAGGGAAGCGGCTCCGGAAAACTGGCCAGGAGCCAGCACATGGATGGGAAAGWGCAGCAGAGGCTGACACGGGCTGCCCTGGCGGGGCTGGCACAGCCCTGCGGGCCGGGACTGCCTGTCCGGGCCTGGCASAGAGCACCAAGAGCAGCACAGCCAGCTCACGGGAGCGGCTTTCCTGGCTCAGACAGGAAAAAAAAAGTAAAATGCAAAGGGTTTTAACACATGCATTGCTGAGCACCTGCCACCGTTCGCAACGCTGCCCCCAGCTTGCAGGGGTGCCCGGCCGGGCTCCCCCACAGGTGCCCAGCAGGAATAGCAGGAGAAACTCCAGCTCCCAGCGGCGGGAACAGGCAGGAGCGACCACCACATGCGCACCCACCGCCCCATGATTGCAGCCACAYGCACCCTGCCTCGCCACGGAGCCCTCTCCACACGCGGTGCTCCTGCAGAGCCCTCGCCAGCCCGGCATGGAGCTGCTCCTGCTCCGCATGGCAAGATCCACAGGGAATTTGCAGCCTGCCCGCGTCTCCGTAGGGAAACACCAGCCCTAGCAGCACACGGAGCCCCAGCCCCCTTTCTCTTATACAGCATGAATATTTATTTATTCACCAGCCGCCGCTTCCCTTGCTCTCGCTCCCGGCACTGGAAYTCTCCCTGGAATTCCTCGGCGTGCGGCCGCGCACGGGGCGGCCCGGGAGCAGCCCCCTTCCCGCGCGCGGCCCCCGGCCCTGCCGCCGAGCAAACATTGTTCCCCGCACAAAGGCGGGCATTGTGGCRGCCGCGGAGGCCTGAGCCCCGCGAGAAGGGGGCAGACGGGATGTGAATATAAATCCTGTAAATATTTTCTTTAAGGTGCCGGGTGTAATCCCAGGAAACGGGTCCGTTCTCGCAGCAGCGCGCGGGGCAGCTCCACAGCCTCTGCTGTGAGTTTCTCCCATTGTGGAGGCTGGGGAGCCCTCAGAGCGACCCCAGCATCCCCCGGCTCCCAGGGCTGATCCCTCCTTTCCGCTTCCAAACATCTCGGTGATTCCCGGCTCATGGAGCCAGCCCTGATGCTGCCCTGCACAAGGCGGTGGATGGAGCAGCTGCCCGGCAGCTGCTCTCACCCATCSCCTGCATCTCCTTCCCTGTATCCATCCCCGGAGCGGCGGCTCTGGGAACCCCTCCAGAGGTGCCAGCGCCAAGGCAGGAGCTGCGCTCCCAGCCTGCTGCAAAAAGAATTTCTCACCCTAGGGAATTCCAGGGGATTTAGCAGATATTGCCCTGGTTTGTACCTCTCTTTGCTCYGCTTCTGATCGCTTTAAGCACTTGCATAAGCCACGAGATATTTCTTTAAGCACGAGGAATGTGTCGCCGGCCGCTCGGTGCCCCATCCTTCCCCAGGACAAGGGGGCTGCCGCTAAACCCCCTTCCACACCAGGCACCGTTACAGGGCACCAGGGCTCGGAGCAAAGAGATTAGAGGGATTCGGGGAGGTCCCTGGGGACCGGTGTGCCTAACCCTTTGCACACCAGCAGTCAGCAGCAGGATGGCCGGCCGCTTGCTTTTCCCTCTTGTCCTGGTCCCCCATTGCTGGCCAACATCGGATACGAGCTGCGGGGCCGCGGAGACCTTTGATCTGCTCCGGGCAGCTGTCCTCAGGGTCTACGTCAGGGGCCAGGAATGGCCCTTCTGGCGGCTACTGACAGAGCGCACGGCAGCGGCCACAAATAACCACRGCGCCGTGCCCGCGGCGGGCACCAAGGGCGCTTGCATGGAACGGGTGGTAAAAATAGGAGGCAAAGGGAAGGGCACGGGAACAGACGCAGCGCTTTGGAGGCCAGGAGCGGCCGCCACGGTGCTTGGCTCCRTGCAGGACCAAGCAGCATGTGCCAATGCGGCGGTGCCAGCCCCCAGCGGCTTTCCAGTTGCCCCTTTGAGGTTTTGCACCCTCCTTGCTCCTTTTCCAATCTTTTCCCAGCGGATGAGCTCACGCCAGGCTCCACCAGCTCACAGCCCTCCACGCTGCTCCTCAGGGCATCTACCGCTCACCCCGACCATCTCGAGATGCTCCGCAGAGCTCAATGCAGAGCCCCAGGAGAGCTGGCACAAGCGCTGCAGCACCCGGGTCACTGCCCCATGCTCAGATCCCGCCGTGCGCCCCGGGGACACACTGCCAACGCCGGCAGCATCCGGCTGCCTTCGCTCAGCGCCCGGGGCGCTGCAGATTGCCGCTGATACGGCCTGGCGTTTTGGCAGCATTTTCTAGGACAGTTTGCACAGCGCCTTCCCTATACAAAGGCCATGTCTAGCCGCCGCGCTGCAGCTCGCATTTCCCCCCCCAAGTGAGGAATTCAACCGAAAAGTAAACAGGAAAAAGCGTTACACGGCGCAGTTTATAAATATATACGGGATTATGTAGGCAGGCCAAYTTGCACAGATGCCGCGTACGCGCCGCGCTGCTCCGGAGCCACCCCGCACGGATGGGAAACGGGGCCGGGTTCCCGCYGCGTCCGCCTGGGGAACAGGGCTGGGAGCCGACGGGAACGAGCCGCACGTAGCGCCGCGGGAGCCAAGGCCTCACGTTCCAGCTCGGCCGCGCTCAGCCTTCCCCCAAGCCTGGAGGGTTTTCGCTCCGGATTTCATGGGGATTTCGGCCCGGGACCTGTCGGGGCCGCGGGACAAATGGTCCTTTGTGGAGGGTGAGGGGAGGTGCGCCGGGTCCTGCTGGATTTTGGGATGGATGGAGCACAGGGACAGACCCATCCCTGAGTACACACAGGAGCTGGAACCAGCAACACAGAGATGCAAGTTCCAAAACAGATTGATGCAGAAATAGATTTTTTTCCCCCTTTTTCTCCCCCAATCCTGTCCCTTCCTCCTGCTCTCTCCCTGGGGCTGAGCCCAGAGGTTTATGCAACCTGACAGCCGAGTGACTTGGTCGTTCAAAGCAACATCTTAATTACAGGACACGGTGCTGGCACCAAGAAGGGCATGGGGCTCTGCAGGGTTAAATCCTGCTCCCTTACCTAGGGGGACTAATTTTTATTTTTCCCACCCCAACTTGCTGTTGGGATGGGAAGCTGGTGCAGCTAGCCCAGTTCAACATCCATCGGAGCRCGTGGAAAAACCACCCCAGAGTCCAGCATCATCCATGACCTCGTGGGATTCGCATAGCTCCAGGGAAGGAAAGGAAGCTTTAAGAGATGATCAAGCACCTCCAACCAGGACAGGGTGAAGAGGGAGGCCAGGGCCCAGGAGGTTTCTCGTTTTCCAGTGACCCCTCAACAGTGGGAGAGGAGTTTTGGCTGAATCCTCTTTCAGAGGCAATCTAAGCATTTCCCTGACTTGCTGTTGATTTCACAGAACAAAGCTTGTCAAACACAACCTGGTCAAAATCCAGCCAGTGCTATTATGGGTTTTTTTTTTTTTTTTTTTTTTTTGAAAAAGCAGTCAAGGAATTTCATTCGAGCTCATTCTAAGGGGCAGGGCTGTGCTTTTCCCACCCAGCTGCCTGTTTGCTTTCAAAAATGGGTCCAATAAACACACACGTGTCAAGCTCCCCCTCCAAAAAGGTTGGTTTCTGGAGCAAACAGTGTCTTGGACTTATTTTGTGCAAAAGTGTAGGATTTTGGTCAATATAGAATTTTGCTTTTTTTTTTTTCAGTCTCCTACTAAACCACTAACTCTGGGGGCGGTTGTAATACCCGAACTTCCATGCTCACCCAAARGCTGCAGGAGCAGTATGGGGCTTGGGACAGGGAAGCAGTACAGGAGTTCAGGATCAAACCCCAAAGGGAAGGGAGATATTAATGAAATAATATCCTCCTGTATTATCACAAGGAGGTAGAGAGGCTTCCCCTCCTGCCTCTTTACCCTGTCCAAGTGGAACGTGACCGCCACGACAGGGCTGGAAAACCCAAGCACKACACTGCACTCTGCAAGTGTGCGCAGTCCAACTGCAGCAGATCGCAAATTTTGGCAGATTCCTAAGATCAGGAAATTCTTTGAGCGCTCGGGAAATTCTCCAAGACCAAACGCGAGCTGTTGCAGGAGATAKCGAACTCTCCTCCTCTTTCTTTTTCCCTCCCAGTGGTGGGTCCGGGGACCTTGGCGCACGCGCTGCTGTGCAGGGGGTTAGAGGGACCCTGCCCAAGGCGAGGGCAGCTGCTCGCAAAGGGGAACCAGCAGAGCCAAAAAGCAGCCGTGAGCTCCGAGCAGGCCTGGAAGCAGCCCAAACTGGTATCAGTTACGCTTTCTTCCCCTCTCCTTTGCATATGCATTAATAGCTGTGCCTCGTTTGTGGCTGCTCCCCCTCGCACGCACGGCACGCGTGTCGCCCGGAGCTGGCCGCGCACAGCRCCCAAAGGGCCCCTTGCAGCACCCGCTGACAGCTCCATCCCTGGAGGGACGGGGACAGCAGCGTTCCCCTGGCACCGCTTTGGCGGAGGGCAGAGCGCTGCGGACGGCTCGGGAAGCTGGCGGTGCCTGCAGAGCCCTCCGAGCAGCGCGGTGCCGCAGCTCGGCAATCGCTTCGTGGGGATCAAGGACGGGGCGCAAAGGAGGACGCGAAGGATAAGGCGCACACCAGAATGTGAAGGCTGCCGTTAACGCAGCTGCACCATGGTGCTGTCTTAAAGAATAAAAATAATAATATAATAATAAAAATTGACATCTATCACCATGCCTGAGGTGGCAAGGGAAATGATGCCACCGTGTACATCAAGTTGCCAAGGTTTTAGGGCCAAATTGATAGATTGCTGTCACCACCTCAGAGGAGCGGGAGGTGCTGGGCTGTGTGGGCTCCTGCTGACAGGCACAGGTGAGGAAAAGTGTCCTCCGCACCAGGCTGGGCACTGCAGCTGCTTTTGCACCAGAAGAACCTGYCACTCTGCTCCCAGAGGGAGCTTCTTCAGGAAGGAAGAAACTTCAGCGAGAGCAAAGGACCTGGCCTAGCCCTAGAGAAGTGCTCACTCGCACTGCTTTTAGGGGTTCTTCAAAACACCAGGATAGGGTTTCCTCACCTGCAAACCCACCCCCTGTCCCTGGGACAAAACACTTACCCAGGAGAGATGGAAAGCGTTGCCTGAAGCGCTCAYGCCCAACCCCTGCGATGGTGTGGAAATGATTGGATTATTTCGGTAGCACATGAGGTCATCTCGTCGTGCCGAAGACGAGCTCTCCTCAGCCTGGCAGCACAGCCGGGACGCAGCACGGCGCCTTCTCCGAGTGCACCGGGCAGGCCAGCAAGTAGCACGAATCCACCCAAACCTCCCAGAGCCCGGGCTCTTCCACCACTGCATCCAACACGTGCCTGACCATGCCCTGCCTTGCCCCCAGGGTGGCCGTGGCTGACACCCTTTCCCCATCCCAGAGCTTTTCCCARGGCCCTATCTGCTCCTCACCAGCCACAACCCCTCCACTTGGCTGCACACAACCTTTTATAGCCATCCCAGCTCGTTCCCAGCTGAGCCCGAGCTGATGGGCAGCAGCTGAGATRAGGGCTGCTGCTCCCAGGTGCTCTGCCTGCCCTGGAGCAAAGCTCGAGCCTAACCAAGCCCCTGGCATCATGCTGGGGATTGCCCCTCCATTCTATCTTCTTCAAAACCCGCGTGGATGCCACTCTGTGCCACGTGCTCTAGGTGTGCCTGCTTGAGCAGGAAGGTTGGACTAGATGATCTCTAGAGGTCCCTTCCAGCCTTGAAGATTCTGTGATTCTGTGATCTTTGCCACTAAGTCTTCAGCCTCCCCACCTTGCACGTCCCTGCTGCTGAACCCAGMTTGGGGCTGCTCCCAGGGCCCTGGCCTGCTCCGTGTCCCTAAGCCAGGCCCTACGGCTGTTCCTGGTATTTCTCTCTTCCCCAGGATCCTGGCAGAGCTGGGAAACGCTCTTCTGAGCACATCACCCCCGTGCCACACACAGACCCCCTGCCTGCCCCTTGCCCTCGCTAAATCTCCCCTTTCAGCCTCCCCGTGTGTTTTCCTGGAGGAGGGATGCTAGCGGACGGATAAATAAAGCAACCTGAGTATTATTTTCCCGTTCGGAGCTTGTTTAACCTGTGGTTGACCCCTCGTGGCCCTCCCCAAACCACAGCCCCAGTGTGCGCTGCCGCGGCCGCCGCCGCCGCTGCTGCTCTGGCATTTTCATGAATGGCCTTGAGCCCAGGGAGAGAAAACAAAAACCGAGCGCGGATTTGGAACAGCTCCATCCCTTCCACCGCACGCGCTAATCTTGACAAATGATCAGCGTGTGGCTTTCGAAACCAGAGATAAGGCTGTCTGACCACTTCAAGTCACCACATTTTCTCACGAAGAAAGCGAGTTTGTTCTCGGCCCCCGGGCGCAGCTTCCCCCGCAGCCTGGGCAAGCCCAGCTGCTCCCGCCGGGGCTCTGCTGCCGCTGCGGGGCAGCGGTGCCGCCTTCCAGCCACAGCGACGCGGGGACACTGCAACGGGGCAGGGGGCTCATGGAGAGGAACACCTCAGCAAGCTCCAAGACGGGCACCCATGGGACGTGCTCGGGCTTTTGGATGCCCCCGGCCGCCCCGCAGGCACCTCCTGCTTGCGTGAGCAGGAGAAATGGGCTCCTTGGGCTGGGGTCTCCCTGCTGTTAGGAKACCTCACTCACTCGGTCTTTTACCTRCAGCCCTAGGGAATTTGGGGATGCMTCTYGCTTGCCTGGCTGGACAACACAGCATTGCTCTTCCTCCCAGGGCTTCTCTTCCTCCCGAGCAGCGARCTGGGAAAAAGCTGGGATGAAGCTGCAGCATCTTCATAAAGACGCTGGAAAGGCAGCAATAGTCTTAAATGGATCCCATTGGATGGGCCTCTTGGAAAACTGGGCTTTTCCCCACTCTCACCCAGGTACCAGCCCATTGCCAAGGGCAAAGGCCTCTGTGAGTGCCAAATCTAGGAATGTCTTTGATCCAGTGGGAACAGGGAGGAACTCTGCCTTTAAATTAGGCTGCTCTCTTGCCTCACCGCATTGGGAAATGAATTTATACTCAGAAGAACTCAGGCTGGGAGAGATCTTGGGAAGTCATCCAATCCATTTCCCTACCCCAAACTGGTTCTGACAGATTTTTTTTTTTAATCTAAATTCTCCATTAAAATCTCCAGATGGCTCAATACAGTCTTCTCCAGAGCTGCATTAACTTTACTAGTAGAAAATTTTCTTATTAATATCCAACTAAAGTTCCCTTGCTGCACTCTGCTCCTACCCTTGGCAATACAGGGGACAACCGTGCTCTCAGCASTGACCCTCCGTGTGTCCCGCACTGCCCAGCGTGGTGGTTGTCCTTCCAGACGTGGTAGCTCACGTTGAGCTCGTGATGTGCTCTGTGCCTGGCTGCTTTCCTGCCGAACCACTGAACAGCCTGGGCCTCCTTGTCCTGACAAGCGCAGCTGATCTGTCCCACCTGGGCTTGTTCTCCATCCTCCAAGGATGCATGTCTTGAAGAAAAGTCTATTTATTTCAAATTGCTTGGCCAAAATCAACTGACTGGCACCATTCYGAACCATTCGGGCTTGTTTGCAGGTTGGGCTCCTTCTTTCAAGGTGTACAGTCTCAGCTGCACCAGCTCCAGAGCAGTGTGTCCAGCTGCCTTGCAGAGCAGGGTGCTGGGTGGTGGTCATATCRTAGGTGCCCAGGTTGACCCAAAGCCCAGTGCTGTGAACTCTGCTGTTTTGGGGGTCCTAYGTATTACAGCAGGAGCAAAGGAGCTCCCAGGAGTCCTGCCCTGGACCTTCCTACCACTTCTCCTGCTGTATCATAGGTGGTGTGAGCGCTCATGTCCAGTGCGCTGAGCTGGTGGGCCCTGTGCAGACACTAAACATCGTACCCAGGTGGGAACAGGAGGTCAGGGGCTGCCAGCTTGGTGACCCATGAAGGGAGGCAATTATTCAGCTGACGAGGCCATGCAAGTGTTAATTAAAACCATGTGAGGCAGAACGGGCCACTGTTTGGTGTCATCCACTTGTGAAATCAGCCTTGCGGAGGTTCAYCCAGCCCTCCCAGGAGACAGAGGCAGCTGCTGGAGCACATCTGCACCGATACTCGTGTCCTCCTACTGAATCCACTTTGCYGGGTTCCTCTTCAGCTCTGGGCAACGCCCCTGCTTCTCTCCCTGCCTTTATCCTTCCTCCCTCTTTAATCTCCCTTTTTGACCAAATCTCAGCTGGATCTTCAATGGAGAATCTCCATCCATTCACCTCTAGACTGGCCCCAAGCATAGCTGTGAACAGGGGCATAAGACAGTTACACGATGCAGTGAGCAAAGACTAGGACAGCCAAAAACTRTGCCCTAAAGGTGACTGGTATGAAGCTTTTGGGGTCCCCTTCAATGCACCCCAGGCAGGACCTGTTTGCCTGGGTCTCCCCTTTGCTAGAGTGAGGTGATAGTGTTGAGTAGAGCCTGATGTGCCCACTGCAAGGTAGTAAAGTGAAACCATTGCTGTCCCACTGGATAATAACAGTCTTGGTATCCTGCAGGGCAGATGAGATCCAGCTCTTGTGAGTAGTTTAACTCTGTGAAAGAACCAACTTCTGGCAGCCCAGATGGAGAACAAACATCCTAGTCACATACTGAGCTGCTGCAAGAGGGTARGGCTGGACACAGCCTCCAGGGTCATGTACCCTGGTGGGTGTCGTTCATAGGGTCTTGGATTGACTAAGTRTCCAGATTTAATCTTCAGCATCATCTTTGGTATGATCCTCTTGATTCTCCAGCCAAGAACAAGAGAGCATTTCAGGGATAATTCGGGATTGCAATGGCTTCTTCTTCACTGCTCAGCGCACACTTCATGCTAGATGAAGACGTTTGGCCTTTTCTCTGTTATGCCCCTCACAGGAAGGGGACATGACCACGTCAGGAGGATGGCTTGGGAGGAAGGAGTCTCCTGTGTCCACTCCATGTGGAAGTTCTCAGGAGCCAGGTTCTGATGCTTCAGGCCTAGCAGGCCTGGGACTAGCCAGGCCTTGTTGCAAGATGAGGACAACAGTTGCACGGCTGCGCAACAGAGTCAAAGCCAAGCTGCTTGGTGAGAGGTGGGACAACGAATCCTGATTTCCTGCCACTCCGTGTCTCATGATTGGGGTAGCTCATGGCTAATACAGCATATGAAAGATTTTCCTATAGGTTAGGGCACTCACAATGGCTTTCTTCAGGGGGATTTCTTGATACCTGATAATAGAGCTCATAATGAATCCATTTCCTGGTCRAGGACCCAAGCTTGGCTCTCTACCTGCTCAGATGCCTTTTAATTTTTCATAAAACAGTAAATAAAATGGAATTCAGTCTCTCTCGTCAGAGTCACCCAGAGGTTCCAAAGTTGCTAGGGCTGGACAGCACAGACAGACAGACAGGTACTGACACACATCCACACACCCACAAGTGCAATTTCCTCCCAGACTCAGACCAGCGAGAATGAATGAGCAACCTTAACTTTGCTCCGTTGTGTCCAGTCCTTACAACACAGTCTTGAAAGGCAGGATCAAGGGCTTTTTTCTGCAAGTGTGCAATGGCAGATGCTTTCTCCTGAAGCTTCAGGCTCACACATGTGACACACTGTTATTAAAAGTGGGTCTTGCTCTCTGCACACAAAGGAAAGCTGTGTGTGAGGTTAGTTCTCAGCTTTGGCATCCAGCATTGAGCCACGCAGGCTCCGTAGACCTTTGTTTGTTTTTATGGAGTTGCTTATAGAGCATCCCTCCTGCAACATCCCTGAGGACCCCAACAGTCAGACACACCAGCTGGATGAGGACTGCTTCATGCATTGCCAAATACACCCTGCAGAAATCGTAACGCAGCCACCTCCGGGGTGTAACCCAACAAACGCTTCATGGCTCGCGGCAATACCCTGAAGCAGCCTGGATGGAGACAAGGGAACGCAATCAGAAAGGTAATTTAAAAGGATGCATTGGTTCATTACACAAACTTCCTCCTCTCCGTTTCCTGCCTCGTCTTTCCTCCCCTAGCGTGGCTCTCCAACGGATTTTCTTCTGCCAGTGTTTTTGTATTCACGTCAGACCCAGCCAAAGGCTCCTTCAGCCTCAGAATGGCCATTTGTCTCAGTATCTTATTGTTTCTCTCCTGGAAGGTCGGAAAGGGGCTGGATTTTATTCCTCTGTGGTTAATGTTAGTCCCCAGTGCCAGGACACGGTAGCAGCCACTGCCAAAGCTCGCCTGCGGTGTAAGGAGGGATCTCTGCAGCACTCAGGGCAGGTTGGAGACCTCAGCACACCTTCGAAAGCCACCTATGAGGAAAGGCGCTTGGCTGCGTGACAKTCACAGGTCCTCAAAGAAGGGCCAACAGTTCTTTCCATCCTGGAATGAGCATGGAGAGAGCATGAACGGGACATGTGCCAGYGCACCCGTGGAAAGGCAACCCGGGAGCCTCCAGGCAAAGTGCGACAAGGGACCATGTTGGCTCCACTCCGGTGCCTTCGGGCGCCGTCAGGGAGACCCGGGAGCTGCGGGGTGCCCCGGGCCGCGCTGGCATTGGGTGGGTGCTGCCGCGCGTGGGGCGCGCG
>NW_020455532.1:9013722-9040878 GCF_003342845.1 Nothoprocta perdicaria
CCCCCGGCTCCGTCGCCGCCGCTGTCGCCGCCGCGGGACCATGCGCGGGGCTCGGGGGCCGCGCCGCCGCGGGGCTCTGCTCGCCTGCCTCTCCCTGGGGACGCTGCTGGCGCTCGCCGATGCCAAGGGCACCTTCTACCCGCCCGCCGCCCCGCTGCCCTACGGCGGCAGGTACAGCCTCTACACGGCCGGCTCCAGCCCGCAGCTCGGCCCCGGCAAGCCCGTGGGCAAGCACAAGTAAGAGACCCCCGCACGGTCCGTCCGATCCCCTCAACTCTCCGCACCGGGCACCGGCCGTCGGGTGCTGCCCGCGTGGCGGCGCTGGCGGCCGTCGGGGTGCCGGTACCGGCGCGGACCGCGGGCGGCGGCAGCTCGGCGGGCGCCGCGGGGCCGGGTCCGTCCAGCCGGCACCTCCGAGCGGGCCCCGGCTGCCAGGCGCGGGTGGTGGGCGCCGTTCACCGAGAAGCGGCCCCTGCCCCCCCGCCCCAGGGCACTGTCCGTGGGCACCGGCTGTGGGGACCCTTGCTGGGCACTGGCCGTGGGTAGCAGCCAGTCCTGGGGACTGGTGCAGAGCCCTGGAGCGAGGTGAGGGGCACCCCCCCTGCATGGAGTAAAACTGGGAGCACTGGGGGCCTCCTCAGTGCGAGTCCCCTCTGTGGGGTTGTATTTCCATGAAGGAAAATGTGGTGTGGGCACCCTGGGGAACACACGAGCTGCAGTCCTGCGTGGGACAGGGCTGGGGTGTGTGTCAGTGCGAGCAGGGATGTGTGTGTGCCCATTGATGGGGTGAGACGTGTCCCCGTCCTGCGGGACACAGACCTTTGGGGACAGGACAGAGGCACGACCGTGTACCAATGTGCACATGAAAACACAGCTCAGTTCGGAGAAATATGAATTTACTTTCTGGTTTGTAAAGCAAGGGCTTGCTAGAGCTTAAATATGTTTTAAAGTAACCCAAAGAGCCCAGGCAGAAGAGGAATGTGAGCTCTAAGTGTCTAAGGGACTTTTTCCATTTGATCACAGGGAGCTCTACTGGCGGGGGGCTCCCTTCCCGCGGAGCTTGTTCACTGGGCTCGTTTCTGTCCCTCCTGAACAGGGAAGGATGTGGTGTTAGGAACAAGCTGAAACACATAAGGAACTCTTAGAATGAACAATACTGGCAATGCCAGTGAAAGGTTTCCAAAAGCCGTAACATTTTCCAGCTGCTCACTCTTAAAACATCAGGCTGGAGCTATAAAACTGCTAGCCACAGGTGGGTGAGAAGGAAAAGCATCTCTGAAAAGGAGCGAGCCAGACCAGCCCTAACCTCTCTGCTAGGTAGGCACAGGAGGCAGTGTTATTTATTACTAGTGGCCCCAAAATTGGCCTGTGTTGGCTACTAGCTTGTTTAAAGAGGGCTTTGCAGTGGATGCTGGATTTATGGATAGATGGTGATCCTGTATTTCCATCCACATGCACACATGACCCTCCTTCCCTGCAGCTAGGAAAAGCTGCTGGCCTTAGTTCCTGAACAGCCCTGTGTAAAGACAAATGACTCATTTCATGGAGTAGCGGGGAGCAGACCTGACCCCTGCCCGCGCCGTGAGCCCGGCAGCCGCCTGCCAGCGCAGAGCCGCGCGGCCTCAGGAGGCTGGGAATGCCGGTCGCTACCCGGGATATGGGACCGGTGGTGGACAGGRGGAGGGGAGTCCTCAGAGAGGGGACCTGGTTGTCCCATAGATCCCATAGATGGGAATCAGGGGGTGGGATCCTCATTGTGAGGAGCTGATCTCCCAGTGAGGGCAACCTGAGATGAGATGAGCCTAGGAGCTGCAGGCCCCGTTTATGCCCTGGTTCTTGCCCTGTGCAGGGCTCTTGCAGTCCTGGGGGGCTCATGGCAAGCTGTGGTGTTGGGGAAAAGTTCTCCAGTCACAGGCCATCAGGTCCTTTTTCCCTCCATGGCCATCCTGGCAGGCCSCAAACTTGCTCCCTTCCCGGGCAGATGCAAAGCCAGTCCACACTGTGCTGTGCTTCCATCGGGCCTCCTTCCTTCAGGGAGGCTGCTCAAGCAAGCTCGAAGCAGAGGGCTGCTGCTGGAGGGCTTCATGCACCCATGTGCACARGACACACAGGTTCCTGCTTGTGTCCTCCCTCATCCCTCCCTGGCCTTCTCCCCAAGCCCTTCTGCTCCAGTATAACTGTTCCCATCACTTTTGTTGCCAGCACCTGCTGGAGGTGACTGAGCATCATCTGGACCGCCTTGGTAGCAAGAGGTAGGCTGAGACCCCTGCGACTTGTGTCTGGGGAGCACCCAAGGCTGCTGCCCCAGGTCACACCAGGGCCTGCTGGCTCTGAACTAGCACGAGCAGCACCAGGGGAGCTGCAGCTGCTTCCCAGCCCGTGACCAGAGGCTTGTGCAGCAGCAGAGCCACCTCGCAGGGGAAGAGCAGGGTCCTCCAGCATCGCTGAGCAGCACCCACGCACGAGGAGCTCGCTGCGGCCCATCTGCTCCCGCCTGCCCACCCTGCGTCCCGCTCTGCTCCCGCTCTGCCATCTGCCACATCCATGCTCGCTGTCTCCGCGAACCAAGTGCATCCGCTCCCCCCCGCAGCCCTGCCTCCAGCTGGAGCCACCTCGGCCTCCATCTGCCCAGCCCCGTCCCGGGGGGCTGGGGGCAGCCCTCCCCCATGGCCTTCCTCCCCACGGCCTTCCTCCCCTCCTCAGCACACGACGGGTGCCGTCCGGCTCCCAAGCAGGTCTGCACCTCCGGGTGCAGGCAGGATGCCGGGAGGGAGCAGGCTCTGCTCCTTGCTGGAGATCCCCGTCTGCTGCAGGAAGACACGGGTGATGCTGCATTCCCAGGGAGCTGAAGGAGGTTCCAGTTGCTGTCCCATCGGAGYGGGAAGCTGTGGTCCTGCGTGTCTCCACTGTAGCTGTAGCAGCACATGTGTCACCACAGCAGCATCCTTGGGCTTCTCAGGCTGGGCCTTGGCTCCGGCTGYGCTGCAGGAACCAAGGGACCCTCCATCCCTCCGGGCACTGCTGGAGCTGTTTCGGAGGAGCTGCTCCAGCTCTGCCTAAGCCTGGCACGGGGGGGATGCAGTGGTGGTGCCCACGGCAAGGGCAGTGCACGTGCAGAGCACTGTTGGTCTGAAGGGAWCTGGATTTCCCAAAATTACAACCTGGTAAAGAATCAGAGCACAGCATGTTTCCAGCACCAGCACCTGATTCCTCCAGGGAGTCTCCGTGTCTGGGGGGCTGGCAGTGGAGCAGCCCTTGCCCAGCTCTGGAGCTGGAGGACGGTGGAGCAGCCCATGCAGAAGCCACCAGCTCAGAGGGACCTTGAGGATGAGGATGCTGCTGAGGTCAAGCAGAGCTGTGCTGAGGGGTTTAGGGATTTAGCTGTGCTCCTGTAACCCAGCTGGCAAATACCTGGATCTACCAAYGCCAAGGAGGAGGCACCTCAGGGCTGGGATTTGCCAACATGACACAAGCCAAGGCCCAGCTGCCAACAGGCCTGGGCTGGCACCTGGAGGACAGATGGCAGCGGGTGACAGGGACTGGGCAGGGTTGGTCCATCTGTCCATCTGGTGCTTTCCAGAGCTGCTGGGGTCAAGGCAGGTGAGAGCTGAGGACCGATGCAGTTCAGTCAGCCTGGCTGAACAAGCTGCATCTGTCTGATTGTGGCCTCCTGCACCCAGGAAGCAACCTGGGCATTTGGGGACCCTTTGCTGTGTTCCCAGCCCTGCGCTTGAGCCCTCTTGCTGTCCCTTCTCTAGGTCAATGCTGGCCGATGTCCCATCCCAGCGGCTGGGAGGGCCTTCTGGCTGCCTCCTCTCCAACATATTAGCAGTATCAGCCCTGGCAGGCAAAGCAGGGGCTGGGTTGGGACCRTCGCGCCCCTGGGGTGCTGCTCTGTGTCCTCACGGGCCCGAGGGGCAGAGGGTGACAGTGTCTCGCTGTGCTCTCCCCTAGGAGCTACTGCGCCTACGTRGTGCAGCGCAACGTGACGTGCGCGCTGCAGGACGGCGCCGAGAGCTACGTCAAGGCCGAGTACCACAAGTGCAGCTGGGGACCCAAGTGCCCCGGCAAAGTGCTGTGAGTACCCGCGGGGTGTTGGGGGGCACCGCTYGCTTCCCCGGGGCCCTTCCCTCGCTCCAGGTCACAGGGATGCTCATGGGCCCTGGTAGGACAAGGCACCAACAGCCCAGGCTTCCTGCTACCTGCCTTTGGACCACAAAAGAAGCAGCGCTGTCTCCTGCCACAAATCCTACAGTTTCCGCAGGGAATGTGGAGGGGAGCACAGCGCCCGAGCCCCCCAATTTGGCAGAGGTAGCAGCTAGATGAGAGTGAGAAGRAAAGGAAGCGGAGCCCGTGCCTGGGGCACAGCCAGGGCTTCCTGCCCCGSGAAAATATTTGCAAACCGCTCTGCCACCTAATAAACGCTGCTGGGAAAAGCCCTGCCGGGTAGGAATGGGGCCACGGAGACAGTGGGGCTTTGTGCTCCGCCGCAGGGCCTGGCACGCGCGGCTGCTCCGTGCCCGACCCCGCGGCCCCCAGCAGCAGCCCGAGCGCCGCTGCAACCGGGGCCTGGAGGGGCTTGGGGCAGAGCTGGCGGGACAGGACTCGCCCCGCGCCCGGGCTGGTGGGCCTGTTTGCTGAGGGTTTCTTTCCTTGCTYGGCGGTTTTGGATGTCCTGCAGCCACTGGGTCCTGCGGAAGAGACCTGCGGAGCAGCTCCTGGCAGCGTAGCTCGCCCATCACAGCATTCCTGGGGACGGACCCAGAGCAAGGGCCTCTGAAGTAGCCCAAGGGGCTAAAGATGAAGCCTGTTCCTCATCACGGTGGCAGCCAAAAGGTGGTGCTGAAAGGCTCAGTGTCCCTGTGCGGAGGTGGCGGGATGTGGAGAAGATGCACGTACCTCCAGTTGCTGAGTTCAGTTCAGAGTCTGGGCCATACTGGGCAGGATGGGGCCCCAGGCTGCAGCCCGGACAGCTGAGGAGAGGCCAGGGCCAGTTTTGTTACCATCAGTGGCAGGTTCAGCAGCTTCTTGCCTTTTCTGCAGGCTGCGGCCCTTCCAAGCAAGTTTCTACAGCTTAAGGAAGAAGGAAAGACCATAGAAACTTGGATGCTTCTGTGAAGAGGAATAATAAACAGAAGAGTTAGTTTTTCCAGCTACTGTATCCACTTTTCCCCGTCTTTTTTTCCTTACACCCATGTAACTTCCATATTGAGGACCTCTRGCACCTCATCCCAAGAACAGGAGAGCAAGAGTCCTCAGTGCTAACCACTTCTTGAAGTCTGGTGCTTCCAAGGACACAAACTCACCTCCCCAGGAGTTTATTTTCCCTTATTGTGCTTATGCTGGTAAAGCAGCGTCTTCCAGAGACTGCAACTTGGGGCAGGAGCATGGAGGAACCCTGGGTCGGGACCTATGGACTGCCTGAGCTGTCCACTAGCTCTGGGGGTCTTACTCCCTGGACCCATGTCTACATGACAAGACTGTCGGTGTCTGTCTCCTCTGAGGCCTTCTCCTGGGGGTGTTGGAGAATAAGGGCCAAATTGTGTGGTTTTTTTCAAAACAACAAGTGTCAGGATGTTTATGCTCCTTTGGTAAATTTAGACTGGAAACTTCCAAAAGGAGATGAAGGACTTTTCATCAAAAAGTATTTCAACCCTCCTAAAGATCTCAGGCAAGAAGAGAATACAGAAAAAGGATTTTTACCTTCCAGGAGATGCTCAGGTCAATCCAAGCTGGAGAACACACCCACAGGCCACTGTCCTAARCTAGTGAACTTCCACACTAGTGGAAGGAAGGAGTTCCATGGAAGAAGTTCCATTAAAAACAAACAAATGAACAAAAAAGTCCTATTAAGCCTTCTGCTCASTCCCCCACAAGTTCTTAAGCAATGGCTCTGCACTGTTGCTCTCTCCTCACACCCCTGTGGTACCCTCAGTCGTGTCTAGTTTATCAATAGCTTGTCGGGGAGAATTCCTACCCTTGCTGCACGCAACCCTGGTGAGGGTGGACAAATATCTGTGGTGTGCCCGTTAATGAACTGTGTGCCCAGAAATGTTTTGCTGATGCTCCACTGCGCAACAGTGGAGAAAGAGCTTCTTGAGGAGATAGTTAACACTTTGCTGATGAAGGACATGTGTCTTGGCCCAGCTTTCCAAGATGCCCAGYTGTGCACAGCCTACATCACCCATGGCCACTGTCTTCTGCATTACTTGGAGTCTAGATTGTTTTCTAAACTGTCTTCTCTTTTCCTTCTCTCTCCTGGAAAGGTATCGCACCTTCTTCAGACCCAAATACAAGATTGGCTACAAGACAGTGACGGAACTGGCTTGGAGGTGCTGTCCAGGCTTCATGGGAGAAGGGTGCCATGACAGCCCAACTGACCAACCTGGCCTCCTGCCCCAACATCCCAGCCCCAGAATGCCTCCTGGGCAAAAAATGTTCCCAATTCCTCGAGTTCCTCCCCCTCCAAAAAGCCACCCTGACCTGTTTGCAGGACCAAAGAAGAACCTATATGGTGAGACCTCGCTCATACTCCACATTGCTAGATCATTCCAGGAAAGCCTATTCCATAGTTCTCATTCACAAGCCTTCCCATTTCTTCTGTTCTAGTACAGGGGACAAATTAGGCAAGCTTTGTTAGGGACCTGCTTCCCGATCACAGAAATGACATTTCATTGGTTTGAGGATCACTTCCCTTATTTTTTAAGTCTTTTTTTCAAAATATACCACTTCAAACTTGCCTTTCATCACTGCTTTGAAACATTTCTCCCTCAATTTTAGGGTAGCTGGAGTGTTTTGAGGCAGCTCTCCCACACTGTCCTCAGCACCTGCTCTTGAACCTGGGAACAGAGGACCCCATCTCACACAGCGAAAGCAAGAGGGTTTTCCCCGTCCCCTCAAGACTGTTCTCGTTAGTGGCATCGGGGGAGAAGCGGGGGGATGTTGATGTTTGGGTGAAATGGCAAGAGGAGATGGAGCAGGAGCTAATGTTAATATGGAAAAAGACTCAAGTCAGGAAGACAGCGCAGGACAGTGGCTGAAAGCACAGGCCCTGACTGTCCCCTCCCTGGTTCTTTCCCTGCACAGGCAGGAAGCTCCCTGGCCTTTTTGGAGACCGCCTGGATCGGCTGGAGGAGGAGGTGAGGCGCCTCTCCCAGGCCTACGACAGCCTGCACACCATGGTGAGCGGCCTGGGCGAGCGCCTGCGGCTCGCGGTCCGCGAGGACACCACCAAGATGATCGGCTCCCTGATGAACAGCCCCGGGGTGCCCGACTCCACCGTGGGCTTTGGCATCATTCCCGACGGCCTGGTGGATGTAGCAGACAAGGCCGACATCGGCACCTTCCCTCCCATGGGGGAGATCCTGACCAAAGTGACGGAGGTGAGCGACGTGTTGAAGACCAAGGCGGACTTGCTGCACGAGGTTCGTGGCATGGTCCTGGACCACGATGGGCAGATCAAACACCTGCTGGAGTCAGCCCAGCCCTCGCCACTCACCTCCATCGACATGCTGGAGGAATACGTGGACACACGGCTGAGCAACCTGCGTGGAGAGCTGCTCGATGGCTTTGAGAAGAAGCTGGGGAAGATCCAGACCACGTGCGATTTCCGGCTCCAAGAGGTGAGGCAGCAGTGCGAGGAGGAGAAAGCTGCCAACCTRCGGCTGCAGCAGACGCTGGATGGGAAGGAGTTAGAGATCAAGAAAGAGATCTCCCAGCTGGAGACCCAGATCCAAGGGCTGACAGTGGTGGAAAGCTGCTGCAGCAACCTGGACTACCTCACTGATCGCATGAACATGCTCGAGAAAGGCCTGCACAGCATCTCTGAGTCCCAGAAGAACTTACACTCACGGATGGATGGAGAAGTCTCCACTGTCACCCTCGAGAACCTCTTTGAAGGCCGCTTTGAGGATCTGGAAGCCAGACTCAATGCTACGGAGAGGGAAACAGGGAACTGCTGCTCCAGTGTAGAGGACAGCATGAGAGGCACAGTGGTAGCAGAGGTGGATGGCATGAGGACTGCCTTTGAAGACAAAATGCAGACCTTGGAGGACAGATTCATGACCATTGTGGGGGAGCTGAACAACGTCAGTGCTCCTGTGGGCATGGATGGAGCAGTGGTGCCCGTGCTGGAGGGGGAGCTCGCTAGCATGAGGAAGCGTACGGACGAGAGGCTGGAGGTGCTGCAGAACCGCCTCGTCACGCTGGAAAGCACTTGTACCCTGGGCTGCACCTCCGCTTCCAAAGATGTGGAGACCTTCCGGACAGAGATAGAGGACTGCCAGAACAAGAACCAGGACCTGCTGCTCCGCATGGACAGCAATTACGACCTCCTGAGCAAGCTGAAYGCCACTATCTTGGAGATCCAGCGGCGAATTGAGGAAGAAGCATCTGGAGCTTTGCAAGGGGAGATCACCTTGCTAAAGATCAACCTGAATACCATGAGCAAGTCCCTGACAGGGCTCAAGGACTCGGTCTCCCAGTACTCGGACACTGTGGCACACGTCAACTCCTCACTGGACGAGCACGARCGGAAAATCGAGGATGAGGTCCACTCCATCCAGGAGAAAGTCAACGACCAAGGCTCCCAGCTCTTCTTCAGCAACCGGCGTGTCCTGAACCTCAAGGGAGACTTGGAGAGACTCAAAGCCAGGATCGTCAGCGACCTGAGCTCCTGCAAAAGCGTGGCCCATGACCTACAGCGGGAGATYGCTCACTTCGATGAGCGGGTGGCGCAGGTGGAGAACCTCTGTGGTAGGCTCGGTGCCGTCACAGGAAGCCTGGACATCATCAGGGACGAACTRGAGAAACACACAGGCAGTCTGTGGGACTACATGGACCATATGAATGGGACCCTGGCTGCCCACTCTCAGGAAATAACAGGACTGAAGGACAACCTGCTTGACTGCCAAGCCAAAGTGTCCGAGCTGGCCGAGCAGGTCAGCCACTTGGAGGAGCAGGCAGACACTAAGCAGCATTAGCCATCCTGACACTTMTTTCTTCTCCTCTCCGCCTTGAAGAACAAAATTAACTTATATCACACAGACTTGCTCCAATGTGACGAGGGTTCTTTGGATTTTTTTTAATTAAAAGATAAATTAAAAGCTGCTACAAACCCTTCTTCCCCATCCCCCTTTTTAAAAAGATTTACCAGCCCTACTTTCCCATTACTGGGCTTCCCTCCCAATGTTCAGCAGCTGTACGGACCCCGCAGAGCCTGCACTGCGGCTGGAGGTGGTGGTTTGGCTTCTGGACTGATGGGTCCAGAAGGGCAATTCAAGAGGAAGCTGGAGGCGGGCATTTTTTGTTGTTATTTTGTGGATTTATCACTTTTTGAAGAATGAAACTCTGTATTTGTGAGTTGGGAAATAAGGTTTCTCCGACCTGAAGACCACCTGCATCTTAAGCCAGGGAGTAAAGAGAGCCAGGACTCCCTACAGGCAGCAAAACTCACCCCAGCAACTGTGGCTTTCAAAGAAAACACGGATTGTCATGTGCCCCTGGGAACTGTATTCCCCTCTGAGGCATCAGCCCTCCTTGTGTAAGGTAAACCCATTTATACTGCTCATTTCTTCATGAAAATGCACATGCACTACAGAGCATATGAGGATATGCATTAGGAAGATACATATATGTATATATATTTTGAACAAACCACGGTCACAGTGCTTGTCCAAGTATGAAGTCTTCTAGCGGTGCCCCCACCTCCCTTGCTCTGTTTTGGAAGACCACCCCAGCAGCTAAGAGTTGCCCCAYGCTACGTGCAGGAGGACACCCAGGGTACCTTGCTCTCTGGTCACAGCTGGGATAGGCATGAAGGGTTGTGGAAATTCTGCATCTTCCCTGGTGGCCCACAGTCCTTTGGATGTTACTRAAGACACGTGCGGCTGTAAGGTGCCTGAAGAGCGCCTGTCCTGTCCTCCAGYTCTGGCCTTCTTCTGTTTTAATTGCTTGAACTGTGAACGTGGGTTCCCTCCTGTTGTCACAGGGCAGCGAGGTCCAGCTGTGAGGAAGCCACCACGTTCAGCCAGCACAGGAGCTGGAAGCTGCTTCCTGCCCACCTTCACCCTCTGGTGAATGCCAGGGAAAGGGAAGGCAGGGATCGCTCGCAGCCTTGTTGAGGAGCAAGCCAAGACCTCTCCTCAGGACAGCCATGGGGAAGGACTGACCCCCAATCAGGCATCCAGGCTAAGCTGGCAGACTACAAGACCTGTGTGACTTCCCCATTTCACTCTGCTTTCCCATGACAGGGCAGACTGGAAGAGGCCATACAGGTGCTTGAGAGACTCCAGATTCATCCTGGGAAGCTGGTGCCTTTTCCCCACAGCTGCTCTCCACCAAATCCAGCTCTTTGGAGAGGCCACCTCTGCTGCTCAACCCAGAGGGACCATAGTTCCAAAAAGGATGAAGAAGAAGAAATTAAAGAGCCTGCATTTGACCAGCTCTGGCACTTTATAGCAGAGGAATCTGCCTTCCTAYGGGCTCAGAGATGCAGCTAGGAGCCTCTCACCCCACCGAGCCTCCAGCCCCACAGCCCACGCTTACCCTACCCTGCATCCTTGCTCTTCCCCACCACAATTACCTGGGTCAGGATGCACTGCAGGAGCAGCGAGCACCATGCACAGCCTGCAGCACCTGCCCAGGGCTGCTCTCATGGGCACAAAGCAGCAGTGATGCCCAAGACAGTTGCAATAGAGACAACTTGTGCATCCCCAACCCCTCTTTCAAACAGAAGATTCCTCCCAACACTGGGAAGAATGATAAGGATCACCCAGTCCTGCCAGCTTGGTCACCTTACCCTGACAGGGGTRGACTTAGCCTGTTGGGGCTGAGGATGGTCCAAAATCCATTGGACCATCATAGCAAAAAAGTAGCAAAATCCCTTCACTCTGCTCTAGAGACTGCCAAATTGGGGCTACACTGTCCCTACTGATCCTTCTACAGCTAAGAGAGGAAGGAGCTGAGGAGCAACACCCATCTGCCTTCAAGCATCACACAGAAACCCCTGTTAGACCACAAGGATGGTTTKGGGCTCAAAGTCAGGGTTTCAAGCCAACCCTCAGCACTGTTCAATGACCTGGAGAACACTCAGCTCAGAAGAGACCCGTGCATCTCATCACAAAAGGGATTAAAAAGGCTGCAGCAACCAAAGAAGAAATAACCAAGCCCCAGGTATGGGATTGTCAGGCAGGCCAGTAAGCCATAGCTTGGGCTGAGGACRAACAGCTCCATCCAGCACCAAGGAAAGGGGATTTTGGTAACAGAKCTAGGACAGGAGCAGCCTTCCAGAAAATGGTGCTATGTTTGGACTATTCCTGATGTTTCACTTGAAGATAGGGACAGTTTTTAGTTCAGTTCTCAGCTATTCATGCTTAAAAAGTGAAATGAACTCTGTAAAATAGGGCATTTTTTTCTTGTGCTTGTAAAGAGGGAAGGAGACTGGCCCCGTGTGGTTGTTCTTGCACAGGGCAGGCCTCGAAGGTGGGTGGAAACTCATCTTGGAAAGAGGCTGTGTTTTATTGTTTTTAAAGCTTTGTACATTTGTTCAGATTTTAAAAGCTGAAAGACTGTTTGTATGGAAAAGGAAAATAAAGTATTTCTTGCTGAGGTTTCCAGCATCAAAGTGACAAGTATGGCTTTAAGAAAAAAAATGGGGTTAAAAAAAGCATAASACCTTTAAGCCCTTCCATGGGCCCAGAAGGCTGCAGGTTTCGTCTCCAGCAAGAGACACCCTCAACAGAACGCTTCAGGGAAATACACCTGCCTTGTACAAGGACTCAATCTGGTTTCCCCCTTCCACCACAGGACTTGAGGGGACAAGAGACAGCTTGGATTAAGGCACTGTTTATTAATGCTGTTAGTGAAGAACACTTAAACGCTGGCAGTTTCCAGCTACCTTTCCGAGTTGCTAAGCCATGACACCTTCACTCCATCAGCTACCAAACGAGGTAGCTGGACTGTCTGGAAASACCAGTCAAACCAGAGGTAGAAACAGCTATGCGAGGGGCTCATCAATAAATACAGCAGTGATCCATCACCTTTAAAAAACAGCCACGCTTTAAACATATAAAGAACATTAAGAAAGCACCTGGATTAGAGAGAGTTTCAGTTTAGTAAATCAGTTTTTCTAAAGATAGAGTTCCCCTACCCTTGAGGAGTATTTCTAGTGCAGAATATAACCCATATCAGAAGTGCAGGACACCTGAGCAGCACACAGCAGGAAGAGATGCATCTGTTGCACCTAGTTCCAGAAGATGYTCATGGAGAATCCTTAGCCTGGTGTCCATGAGCAGCAGGGTCAGGAGAGATCTTCCAAATCAATGAGAGGCAGAGGAGGTCTCCAGTAGGAGAAGTGGCTGTACTCRGGACACTCCAGAGCAGCGCTCCCACGCTGCCCTAGAGGAGGGAAGATCAGCTCCACCAGCTCCGACAGCCGCTCATACCTATGGAGTAAAAAYGGAATTGCAGCAGCAGTGGATAAAATGAAGCTTGAGGAAACGTCAAGCTTCATTTATCCACTGCTGCTAAAATTCCATTTTGACTGCAGGGGTCTTGCAAACAGGTAGTAGCTCAAGCTGATGTTATTGCRTTCCCCAGTCCTTGCTCAGTCTGTAGTCATGTCTAGCACTGCCATCACACAAGTCCCCTTAGCAGCCTGCACAGGAGACAGGCTAATTAAGTCCAAACTCTTGCCCCCTTTTTTAATCCCACAAGACTCTTCCTTGTGTGAAATCTAGGTTAACCCAAAGGTGTTAAGGAGCAGGGAAACAGCTTACGTTGACTTGTGGGTCTTCATGAGTTCCTGGATCAGTTCTCCCTTAGGGTTGACAGTAAATATGTGACTTTCCAGTAGTCCTACTTGCTTGTAAGCATATACATCCTACCAAGGAAAGGCCAAGAAGAAGTGTGAGCCACTATGTGACACTAGCCCTCCTAGCTTCCTCCTCCTCATTCCCAAGGGACCCACTCACATTAGGYTTGTTCCCAAAGGCTGCAAAGAAGGGCTGCTTTGAGGCAAAAAGGTTTTGGATATCCATCAAGCAGGCAACCTTGAACATCTCTGGCTTCTTCTCAATCACCTCCCTGCAGCACAAAGGACAGGAATGGAGCCCAGGTCAGGGTAGCATTGCCAGGCTGGAACTGTGGACAGCCACACTGGGGCTGGAAGGGTTTTGAAGGGCAACAAACTTCCTGCATTGCAAGAGCTTCACCACAAAGCTTTGGGGAGAGCAGGCCAAGGTCTTCCTGCTGCCTCCCATGAAAGGCATCCAATACTACACAGGCCACATGTGGTTTAAAGCTGGAACACCCCTCAGCTTTAGGGCTGGGAAAGAGGAAAGTACCATCACTAGGGGCCAGGAAGGTACAGGGAACAAAGAAACTGGTACCTGTGGAAGGCAGAGAAGAGGCTGCTGGGGGCCAGCAGGATGGGGCCCTTGGGGAGGGCGCAGCCTTGCTCGTTGACCCATTTCAGGTAGCCTTTGGTGATGTGTGCCATGCCTATTGCTCTTGCTGAGCAATAGAGGAACTTGTAGCCGTTGCTGGAGGGAGTGCAGAGAACCTGTCAGAGCTGTGTTCTGCACAAGGCACCCTCTGAACCCTCCTGCCATCCTGTTAGGGCAGAGGGCATGACTGGATGCCTGACCTARCCAGAACCTGCTTGACCCCTTGACAGCCCAGCTTTACAAGTGCTGCAGCCCACTTGCTCAACAGAAGCCCAAATGAGTCTTCATCATTGCTGYGATCAGAGGCAAGGAGCCCAATGGCATCTTTCAGGCCATTCTTAATACTATCAYTCATCACCCAAGTTGCCTTTCACTATTTGGTGCCCATCACACCCAGTACCCCACAGCTGCCTCCTGCCCTCCAGCTGCACAGATGGAAAGGACTCCCACACCAGCATGTGACAGCACTTTTACTAAATCCTTGCAAACCTAGTGCAGTTTATGGGGAGCTAGACACGGTCCCTACAATCCCTCTGAGGTGTCAGCCTTGCTAGACTAACAGCTTAGGCAGACACTATGCTGCTCTTGTGGGATCAGACACTAACAGATCCAAGGTGCAGGTATAGCAACAGAGGGGCTCAGCCTGGCTTCCCAGAACACAGTAAAGTAGTCCTGGTTCCACATTAAGCCTGACTGAGCAAAGAGCGAGTCGACAGTGCCTCTTAGTGGCCAGAGATCCCAAGTCAAAGAGACAGAGCTTTACGCTGAGCTCCTGCACATGCTGTATCCACAGCCACAGGGACCCAATATCAGCAAGAGCTAAGACAGCTCTAGACCTCAAGGCAGGTACTTGGCACTAGGCTTCCCTTGCAGCACCCTTCCACCTCCTATCAGYTTTAGGGTGCTAGCAGACCCAATACCTACAGGTGGATTTTGTGGAAGAGCTTAGCAATCCCATGATGAGTCCAGTCTTTTCCCAGATGTGGCAAGATGTGTCCTAGAGCATCTGACCTAGCAGGAAAGGGAGAACGAGTTAAGCTGATCCAGCCAAAAGGCCATGGAATTGGTGCCCTCCTGGCTGCTTATGCAAGCCTCAAAAGGACACTTTACTCTGACAAGGGCAGCACAGGCAGGGAAGACACAAAAGGATGATTTACTTGGTGATGGTGCCATCAATGTCCGAGATCACCACCTTGTCATCCCAGTTCCACAGGTAGATGGTGGCCTCACAGCGACACGTGCCCTGGTACTGAGTTGTCACACTGAATGCCACCTCATTGGGGCCATCCTGCAGATTCAGTTTTTCCTGAAGAAGAGGGGGAACACCATGGAGAGGAAAAAGAAGAATAGAGGAGAACAGAGGAAGAACAGYCTACAGCAGCTCAGCCAGAAAAATAAAACTGTCCAAAGCAGAGTCCTCAAACAGAGTATACAAGCACCAGTTCACTGCCAGTCCAAAAAACCAAGGCCAAGACTGTCACTCAGCCAGGCCACAGAGGTCCTAGGTCTCTAAAAGCACCCTTTTAGAGGGTAAACCGAGGGCAAAATACTTGGAAGTCCTATAAAAACATAGGTCAGAAGTGGAAAGTCTCATGAGAAGACCATGTTCCCTCTACACAAAGAGAAGCCAGTGAAGGAGGGGAGTACGCACAATTTGTTTGGAGGAAAGACGAAGAGATTTCTTGTAGGTTGGTAGAGATTTATGTGCTGATGCATCCTTTGCTAGAAGGTCCCCAACATCCAGGGGCTCATCATCACTGGACAATATCTCCTCCTCCTCCCTACATAAAGAAGGAAAGAGCCTTTCTACTTTTCCATGGAGGCCATGGCTTTCCTCAGGAACACAGGCCTGGAGGGAATCCAGAAGGAGACTTGGCCTGGGATCAGCCAAAGTATTAACAGAGATTTTTGCCCCCACACACCAAGTAAACTTYGGAATATCTGCCCATTAAGAGAAGATCAAGTCCCCTATAGACATCCCTCCTGCCCTAACTAATGCCTAGCAGCAGGAGAAAGGCAAGGCACTCACCTCTGCTGAACAGAATCCAGCTGCAGTGTCTCCACATCAGCCTTGCCTGGTCTTGGTTGTGGCTGCAGACAGAGGGGCACCATTAGTACCTCACTGCAGTAGTCAGGGATAGCAGCAGAGGCCACTTTGCTTCACTGGCAATTGGAGCAGTGATAGTAAAACCCATGGCAATGCACTCCCCACAGCTGTTATGGGGACATGCCGCATGGATGTCACATGGACCAGGGAGAAGGACAAGCTGGCCCTGCTGTAATCTGCAAAGCACGTGAGCCTGCAGGCATGCCTGGACTCCATGAGGTCACAGGAAGCCTCAGCACTGCCAGAGTGGTCACTGGGTGCAACTTGGGCACTGACAGACCTGAGAGGACCACCTGCAGTAGGCACCTTGCCAACAGGTACYTCTCACTTCTCCTGCACTCACTCAGGTCAGCCCCAAGAACCTGCTGCTCTCCTTTCTCCTTATGCTTGCTGGTGGCCAGAACAATTCCTGGACTCAGGGACACGTCTGCCACAGCCACCACTACAAACATACCTCCTCTGTGGGAAATTCTTGCCTCCTCCAGGAGAACCACCACCTGCTGCTCTTCTTTGGCATCTTCTCCTTCACTAGTCGATCAATGGTGCTCTATGAACGTGACAGAGCATTGAAACAAGTCATTCTCCAGCACAGAGGCGCTAAGATGTCCAAGAGCCTTAAGGAAACCCTTTCTTAGACTTTTTTGGCCAAATCATTTAAAGGGTAGGATGAGCTCTTTTGTCCTGTCGTGAGCYGAGACAACTTGAAGAGAAAGGTACCACAACTGGTCCCTTGATACAACTTTGAATAAACACTTAAACACACACACCCCTCTGGAGGCCCTATTCTACAGTCCCARCCAACTCCACATTGCTCTGATGCAGGCCCATGCAGGTCCCAAATCCTTTCAMATATCCAAGTTATCTTACTCCTGCCTGCTGTGCACAGATATGGCCATTTCATTTTTAACGATGATATCTGCTTTCCATGTTTCAGTAGAAGCCAGAAAAAAGCCACTCCCAAGGTACAGCCAAGGAAAGGACAGATCATGGAGCCCGTAGGGTACAGTAACCCTCAGCTCTGCCCCAGATGGCTTACAAAGCCTGGGGGAAAAGATTAGGGCTTCAAAATGCAGTGGAGCCACCAACAGGTATAGACTGTGTGTRTGGAATGGGTGGGGATGTGTCACTGACCGCAGGGATGTTCTTCTGGAAGGCCTGAAGAGAAAGGACCATGGGAGCAGCCACTGCCCAGTTGTAATACCTGAAACAAGGAGAGATGGAAACATCACAGCACACACTGAGCAGTCTCAAGAAGGTAGYGGAGAAGAGATAGGCAGCACATCTCCACACAAGCCAGACAGCAGAAGAGGTCTGGGAGATCTCTTATGTTGTCTTGGGAATATAAGGGCAAGTCACAGCTTGGCTGTAGCAGCAGACAGCCGATCATGTCCTTTTTGGTCTAGAGCATCCCTCTAGACAACAAAACCACACTGCAGASTGCTCAGTGATCATAGGAGCAAGCAGTCTTTCCAGGATGGGAAGACATAAGGAAGAGCTGTATGCAAGTCTGCATGTCTGCAAGTGCAGCACTGGAGCTACAAGGTCTGTTTTCAGATCACTGTCCTACAGCAAGGCTACAAAGTTCCTACTACACTAGAGGAATTGCCTCAAATGGAGGCACATTYCTACAGGAACGTCTCTGCAGGGACAGAGGGGTCACACTGGTTATCTTGGGACAAAACAGTCAAGAGCAGGCCACTCACTTCTTGTTGAGTAATATCACCAGGTTTGGATCATCAATGATTCCTGGGTTTTCTGCAAACTCCTGGTAGGAGATGATGTGCTCCATGAATTTTTCTGATGGGACAGAAGCTGCATCATGCCACTAGTTTACACAACAGGTTTTGCAACAAGCAGATTCCCCTCATACCTACCATGACAGAGCTGCCTGCTGCCCCCAAGGCCTCCACATAGCGACAGTGCAATTGAGGGCATCAAGTCTGATTCCAAGTCCATGGGGCTCTCAGCAGGCAGGCCAGATGGCAGCTGGACACACAAAGTGCTGCTGGGGTCAGCCACAGGCTTCGGATTCTGCTCTGTGTCACTACAGCAAGAAACAGCAGCAGACAAATTTTAGATGTACTAGATTCTTTGGTGTAAAAGAGAAGAAAACCYCAAAAGTCTGAGTCTGGCTAGTTTAGGTCTTCATACCTTCTAGGGAAATAAAGAGCCACCTGCTCCTCATGCAGTCTGGTGAGGTCTTCCAGGTAAACATCACTTGGACCCAGGTGAGGACTTTTTTTGATGGATCCTCAATGCAAAGAGGAAAAGAGTTTAGCTGAATTAATTTTCTTGTTAGAATTGAGAGGCTGGAAAGGCAACAGCCTTTTCTTCTGTGTCCCACAGATATGTGGGAAACAGAAGGGGCATCTCTTCTACTTAAGAAACAGTACCAGCAACATCCTCACCTTGTCTCTTCTGGCTTTCCAGGTAGGGTTCTGGACACTCCAAGCCCACCTGCCTCAGGCCAGCAGCTCCCTCAGCAGCCAAGGGCTTAGAGTCCAGTTGAACCTCTGGTACAACACGCTCTTCTTCCTTCTGTTCCTCTGTTCCCTGCTCCTCTTGAAGGACAGAGGAAGACTCTGCCAAGCTCTCAGCCCCTACAGTGCTGGGGATGTCCTGCAGGCTGTGGGAGCCATCCCCTTTCTGAGATGTGGCTTTCAGCTCAACAACAGACACAGAAGACGAATGAGGTGCATCCTGCAGTCCCGCTGGGCTTGGAACACCTCCCAAGCCTTCAGAGACAGCAACAAGGGGGGTTGTTCCATCCACTAGAGCTGGTGCCATTGACGTGATAGCTGCTGCAGTAGAAATGGCCTTTATGGACTTGGCTGATTCAACTCGCTCCGATTTATTCACCTAAGAGAAAGTAGAGGAACACATTTAAGTAAGTAAACCAAACCAAAGTATCAGGTACTAGAGGAGAGCTTCTGTGGCTACTTAGCCACAGCTTTTTCCACTTTCACTCCATGCCACCTCAGTCACTAGAGGGGGAGCAAGAGCAGACACTCACCTGAGGGAGCCTTCCCCAGGCCCACTGCATATGGGGTTCAGTCCCTAGAGCAAAACTCTCCTGAGGTCTCATCTCCAGCTCAGAGTCACTTTTGGGAGAAGATGGATGACTCAGGGAGGGGCTGCAAGAAGAGAAGGTGATATTGGACCTGTTCTACCACAAAGCTCAGAAGTTTTCCTGACACTGTAGTGACATCTAGGGATAGGAGCCTTGTAAAACTGATTCCCAGACAGTCTTGCACCATATCTACAGCTTACAAATGAGCAAGACCCACAAGAAGCTGCAGCCCCAGGCAGCAAAGTGATATGTCCCAGGTTGTCCAGGCAGCAGAGGCAGGGATCAGGCTGAGCTGCCCATGTACATGGTCATCTTGCTTCTGTGAAGAGTTAGGAGAAATCTCCTTCATAGGAGAAGACAGAGCTCTTAGCTTTCCTTCAGCCACATCTTATCAGGCTGAGGAACAAGAAAGTCTTCCCTTCTTGACACTTTCAAGTATTTTTTCCCTAAAACCTGCCCTACCTCTCCAAGTCATGTTCCTCGTTCTRGCCAAACCCCAGCAGAACACCTTTCCTGTGTCACCATTACCTGTCCACAGAGGCCAGCTCCCCATCAGAATAAGGGTAGATCTCTTGAGCCTGCAAGGACCCTGCTGCTTCTTTGGGGAGATCCAAAAAGGAGAAATACACTGAATCACTGCAAAAGATGGAGGGTAGTTATGCAGCAGTTGGCCCTACTCACAGATGCCAGCTTCATCTCCCATAAAACTGCTAATACATCAATTTCCCATTTCCACCACACTTTTCCAGGCCTCCACTCAAGGTGTCCAAGTAAGAACTTTACAGAAGGCTAGTGCTTGACTCAGAGGAACTTACATAGAGAAAAGGCACGTTTCAGCCCTGCAGAGCATCAACAGGTCAGCTTGAAGGCTTAAGTCCACTGTGTTCCACTGCCCACATAACAAGCTTACCTGGTGGTTGGTGGCCTGCTCTCTTCCAAAGACATTCTGCTTTCAGTGCCCTTACAGCCTTCCAAGTTGGACTCTGCCACCTCCTTCCGCTTGGGCTTCTTCTTGCGGCGCCTCCTTTTACACAGGGTCACTTCAGGGCTTGAGGCCTCCTGCCCCTCATAGGCCTGAGTTACATCCCCTGGGTTCTCCTCCATGGGAATGGGGGAAGTGCAGAGACGGGAAGGAATACTCCCCTGAAACACAGACGTTAAACAAGGCCTTCRTCTCAAACTCCTTCCTTTCCCATTGCTCTTCTCTACACAACTCAACCATCATAGCCAACACCACTAAGCCTCAGTCTTTGGAGTGGTTTTGTGGCCTGGCCTAAAGGAGATCTTTTGTAAACACAACATAGTAAAATACAAATATCCAGTCATAAGGAGACATCTTAGAAGACAAAGAAGGAGAAATAGGCAGGAGATGGCACCAAGAAACTAGTATTATGGAGACTGCTGAGGGAATTTGGCTCCTGAGCCCTCTGCTTGCTACAGAAGTAATCATCTCCAATCCAGTCTAACCCAGTCCAAACTAACAGCGACCACAAGTCAGGCTGGAAGCAAGTTGGCTGAGATTTCTGGAAGCAGCAGTTGGTCTTGTCCCACTTCCAGTGGAGCAGAGAGACTGCCACAAGATCTAGCTCCTTCTCATCCCTGTCACAAGATCCCTCAAGAGACCAAGCCCAGAGGTATCTGCCTGCCTGGCCAGCAGTTATGTCCAGAGACAAAAGCCCGAGATGAAGATACCTAGTCTAACACTTCCTCTCAAAGGACTTCACAATCAATGCATGGGATCTGGACTGTGTGCCACCTGGAGGTAATTTTCTAGACATACATTGCAGCTAATGAAGCCCCCAAAGAACAGCAACCCAAGCCTGGCCCTTCCATCTGAGCCCTACACTTCCAGGCAGCCACAGAAAGAGAGAGCTCACACAACCTAAGGGCTCCTCAGGCATCTATTTCCTTCACAATCTTCATATGCGCCTATTGGTCACTTCCATAGGTTCACGTGGTTCTGATCCTTCAGGCCACCAGCCTGGGCTTTGTAGGATTCTGCACTGAAAGCCCCAGTCCCCTCTGTAGATCTGCCTATACAAATTGTTAGCAAGAGATGCACTGGATCCGCATCACAGGAACCTGSAGCAGCGGCCGAGACATTTGCATTCATTTCTTCACCACCAACCTCATTCTCCTCTGACTCCTGGACAAAGAAGGCTTCTCCATTATCACCCAGCTTCATGTGCAGGTCCACAGGCTCCCCATTGATTTCAATGTCAACCTGACAAAGGACACAAGAAGTTCAGCCATCCACAGCCACTCACTCAGTGTACAAAACAGCCCTTCCCATGGGAGGSGACTGGTTAGGTTTGCTCAGAGAGCTGAGGCAAGGGACCTATCCCTATTTCCCTAGGGAGMACCATCGTCTTTGAAAGAGGATGGCTTCCAGTTGGGTGCACCTCCCTTAAATTAGCAGACATCCCTTTCAGGAGGCCCCTTCCCTCAAACAGGACTCTTTGTAAACCTAGACATTAGTCTTCCCTCCCATAGATGACTTCTGCTCACAACAGTGTCCCTTGGTTAGGTGTGCCCTCTTTGGCAACACCAAGAACTCTMCATAAATCATAGGTCTTAGGATACCTGAAGTCTATTTCTCCCCTCAGCCAAGAAACTTGTTTGTACTACCACCAAGACTGTGACAGAGGACAGAACACAGTTCTACTGAACTTGGATTCCTTCCTTTGGGTGTCCCTTACTCTAAGTTCTCCAGGACCCACCCTGCTAGGGCAGGCACCACTTACCACCTTCTCCGTCGAGCGCAGCACTCCCAGCTTGCCAAARCGCACGTGGAAAGGTGAGCACTGGAAGGAGTTATCAGGCTGTCTCACCACAATGACATCGATGCATCCTGTCAGAGTGGCTGGGTTCAGACCCCTGTACAGCTCCTTCACAGTGACAAAGACGGTCTCAGCAAGCTGCCCCACATAGTTCATTGTTTGAGACTGTAGCCAAGAAACAGGAAGAGACTTGGGTCAGGGGAAAAAAAGGACTCCACCAACCAGATTCCTGGCAKAAACTGACCCATGTAAGTAACTTCATTTCACAGATGCAAACACAGCCCCACCAGGGAGACAGGTAAGCCAAGGGAAACTGAGGCAAAGATATGAAGGGACTCAGTGGAGGCCATTGAGACCAGGGAGCTGGTGAGCACCAGTAGATGGAACAAAAGCCAAAGCACTCGCCATCATATCTGGCTTTGAGGCAAGATTCCTTTGCCATCAGGCTACACCAGCACACTTGCCCTTAGGAGAGCAAATAYTATTGCACAACCACACCTTGCAACCAAGTTAACAAAACATTCCAACAAGCACCTGGTTGGAGACATCCTGCTCTGAACTGTCCTTAAGAGCTCTGGGAAGAGAGACAAGAGGTCCAAGCAGCTGCTACATACGTCACATACTCATCATACTCCAAGCCCAAACCTAACACTGCCCCCTCAAAGGTGCGCACAACCAAAACGATCAGATGCAGCCCTTGTGAAGACCAGAACACTCTGGTTGTTGGTCTTTGGCCATTCCCACCATCAAGCAGCTTCCCAGGGCAAGAGGCTGCTGCCAACAGCCACAGGCTGACCCAGGACTTCCAGATGGCACCCAGCACTGCCACCAGCCAGCATGTCCTGCCAGTGGCACCTCAAGGTCTCCCCAGTACAAGGGCTCTCCTGGTCTTGTCAGTTCTCAGCTGGGGAGCAGCAGTGACCCAGAATGGGGATGGAAGATCAGGTGGGATCAGGAAGAAGAGGGAACACAAAACACACACTTGAACCTTCATCTCACCCAGAGCAGAGCCCAGACCAGGGAGGAAGAGGCCTATTTCTGCAGGCTCTGCAGCACTGCTCTGCATGAGAGCACCTCATGAGGCCTCCAGTCACCACCACAACCGGACAAGCAAGCTCAATGTCTTGGAGGCCTGTGCTGGGGCACTGCAAATAAGCCAGGTTCAATCTGCTCCCTCACCAGGGCACAGCTTCAGTAGGACAACCATCTCCACACCATCACGTCAAACCCCAGAGCAAAGCCACGGCAAGTAGCACATCCAAGCACACAGGGGCCACCTCCAGCTTCCAGAGCTGCCACCTCTGTGCCCACCTCACCCAGGACGGTCACCGTGCTGGAGTTAAAGCAGCTCTTACTCCTGCAGCAGTCACCCAACAGCACGGCGTGCCCAGGGAGGCCAGCACGGCTCCCAGGAACACGGAGAAACCAGAGGAAGGCGCCTGCTTACCCAGAGGGACAAGGACAAACAGAGGCTGCCCGCGGCCCGCTCCGCCCTGGCAGGCACCGGCCGCCTCCGGCCCGTTCTGCTTAAGCTCCCGGCCTCGCTGCTCCCGGGCATCCCTCGGGCCGCTGCCAGGGGCAGCTCCGCTCCACGGCCAGCTCCATGATCCCTCTGCTCCTCTCCTGTACAGCAACAGCGGRGAATGAGCCAGTTCCCCAGGGACTGGGCAGGCCCTGCGCGGGCCGGGGCAGGCAGCGGCAGCTCCAGAAGCTTCAGTGGCTCCGTCAGCACTGTGTGGGACTCGTGTCACAGGATGAGGCTCCCGCCGCACAGTCCTGCTGAGYCCTGCTCCCGCTGAGCCTGGCTTTCAGCCGCACGGAGCCAGGCAGGGCCCRGCGCTGCCTTCCCGTGGTGCACGGGGGACACCAGGAGGACAGTGTGAACACSCGGGCCAGCCCCACTGCTGGCAGGCTCCCACCCGGGGTTAGTCCAGGATACACACCAGGATGGGCCTGGAAAGCACCCAGGAAAAGAAAAAAACAGAGAGGAGATACCTGCACAGCCCAGGGAGCTGAGGGGGTGGCAGACACTGGCAACGAYTCCCTCTCAAGCAGCCCCACATTGAGAGAAATGTTTGCAGGACCATCGCAGCCCCAACAAAGCACACCRCAGAGCAACCCAGGGTGAGAGACACTGCAGACTGGTGGGTCTRGACCAGCCACCACCGCTTCATGTGGCTCCTTCACTGCAGGGCCTCCCCAACATGCTCGTGATGCCCCAAGTAGGCACCAAGGCAGGTTTGGGAAATGACACAGGGCAAGGGTGGAAGACGGACCAGAGTCCTGGAGAAACAGCCACGTCCATGGGGTATGGAGAGACATCCCCACTGTCCCAACTACCACAGAGCCTTAATGGCACAGACCTAAACCAGGGCACCCCTGCAAAGCCCGGTGCTGTTGCAGATTCTACACAAACTCCTCAGCCAGTCCCTGCTGGGGTGGCAGATTCAGGAGGACACTAGCAGCTCAAGAGCTCTAAYGAGCCTTAACAGGACACCTAGCCCAGCACATATCTCACCCAGGAAGAGGCAACAAGCCTCACAGACCCCCTCCGCAGCCAAAAAGCCTCCCAGAACAAACAGGGCACCTCACTAACACGTCACCTGCTTGCTCAGCTCCTGCAAGAGCAGTAGCAACCCAAGCCTTCTTTTCCTGGGCCAGTGTGAGCAGATAGTGAAGAGGTAGCCCCACAGCAGCTTGGTCACACCACAGCAAAAAGCCACCACCACGTCCACCCTGCCGAGCCACCCTACCAAGAGACCTGTCCCCATTACCTGGGCAGCAGGGTAACTTCAGGGCACCCTCAGGTCAGGAGTAAAGCTGCCCCAAAAGCCCCAGGAGCTGCCCTCTGCAGCAGCACCACCTCACCCTCAGCTCCTCCTCTTTACCTGCCTCTTCCTTCCTCTCACCTGAGCAAGGGGAGGGCCCCGTCTCCTAAATACCATCAAATCCCAGGTGCAGGGCCTCGTGCGAGCCTATGAGGGCTCCGGGGGAGGCCCGAGGGTGGATCTGGCAGCAGCTGCCCCTGATGACGGAGCAGCTGTGTGTCAGTGCAACCCGCTCTCTGCAGCGGCTCTCGGCAGCGCTGTCAACTGTCATTCCCCGTTGGAAAGACTCATTCCTTCCTTCTTCTCTCATTCACTTCCCAAACCAGAGTTTGCAGGACTACTGCAGCAGGACCTCCCAGGCTGGAATTTCCAAGCCATGTTCTCCTTTCTGAGACTTTCGGACCGTGGCAGATGGGGCAATATTTGTGCTCATGTAAGATGGTGGAGTCCAGCTGTGGGAAGTATCTTACTACAGAATCTATACTGGATGCTTATTTCTTCTCCTGCTGAGCTTTACACAYATGCCTCGTCATATAGGTATGGATAATTTCTGGCTTGCTTCCTTAATTGCTCCTGGCCATACAGGCTGGTGCATTTAACAACACTGGCCAGGCTTGGAGTTGGAGGAATGTGGGTTTATCATGGCTTTGGCATGAGGTTTTTACATGCAGGAATGAGTCTTAGCTGGAATCCGATGTTCTGGGGTAATTCTGGGGATATTTTAGCTGACCCTCAACAGCTGTAGATGTGAGGGTCAGTTTTGGTGGGCCCTGGGGCAGAGATCTCATGGTGGCGTCTTCTCCTTTTCCTCTCCCATCCCTCCATCCATCCCGGCTGGCTCCTTGTGCCCCCAAAACACTCCGGGGTGCAGGGGACCCTGCGGCCCCACATCCCTCACCCTGGGCAGCACCCAACCTCTCCACATCCCTCACTGCAGCTTTCTGCTCTTTTCTGGTGGGAGCAAGGGGAATGTGAAAAAAGGAAAATGACCCCTGCACACCAAAAAAGAAGAAAAAAAAAATAAAAAAGGGGCTTTATGAAGGCTGAGCTTTTCTAGATCTTAGTGGGCTGGGGAGAGCCCAGCCTAGAGGGTGGCTGCTTAGGACCTCCTTAGTCACTGAGGAGGAGGGCCCACAACACCCCCGCTGTCCCAGCTAAGCGAGGCTGAGCTGAAGAAGTGCCACGGAGGCACCGAGAGCCGCGGGCTCCCACGCAGGTCCTGTTGCCACCCGGCGGGGCAGTTTGCTGAGCTCTCTGCTCGTGGTTACCAGCTTCCCATGAGCTAAGGCTGATGGATGCAGGTGAGGATGACGGCAAGCTGACGAGTCAGAGATCCGTGTCACATTGTGGTCCCCCCCCCAGGTTAGTGACCAGGCACTCGCTCATTCACAGCCAGCAAGGAGACTGGGAACCAGCTTCAACCTCAGCCTAGACCTGCTCCTGGGCACTGCAGGCTGTGATCCCTCAGGCACCGTGGCTGGGACACCTTGTCACAGCACTTGAGCTCCGGCTCATTTTAGACCAGCGCTTGGCAAGCAGGCTCCTTGGCCGGGGGGGGCCTGTCCCCAGCCCCAGCAGGGCTGCCAAGGCCACCGGACACCGCAGGAGGCTGCTGCTCAGCTGCGTGTGGCCTCTTGGGAGCAATYCTGGCCTCCCCCTCCAGTGCTGTCCGTCCAGGGATTCCCGCTGGGCGGGATGGTTTGGATGGGAAAGGGCTTTCCCAAGCCCCCGTCTGCTCCTCGGACCGATGAGGCAGTGGGGAAGCCCGGCCAGGCCGGCATTTCCTGCCACGCTGTCAGCTGGCCTTGCAGGGACTCCGGTTTCCTTCCTGGATCAGCACAGAGCCGCGGCACTGGCGAAGGAGGTGACGCAGCCACAGGGACACAGYGAGACGGATGCATGGCATCAGTGCCGCCGGGTGGGAGAAATTCCCAGCTGGCAAAAGCAGAAGGCAGCGGGGCTCAGCCGTGCCGCCTGCTCGGAGAGGGATGCAGCTCCCGGAGCCTGGCCCTGCGTGCCGGCCTCGCAGCCGGAAAAACAACAGCAACGCACAGGATGTTTGGTTTTCTTTCTTTTTTTTTTTTTTTTTTTTTTCCCCATATTCCCAGGAGAATCAGGTCAGACTGGCCTGGCATGTGATGGAGTGGGTGGAAAAGTCGTTTAGCCTGAAGAGAAGGAAATGAGGAAACGTCACCGCTGCTGCCCATCGCAAGCGCGATGCGCGGCGGCTCAAACCATCCCTCTGGTTTGCGAGCGCCCTTGCCAAGGGGCCTTCTGACCCACCTCCCGTTTCAGACCTGCTAAAAGTCCCCAGTTCTTCCCTGAGCACAAAGGGCTCAAGTTTGCCTGGAAGCAGAAAGTGGCGATTCCTCCCTGCTGCAGAACGGGGGGTCCCTGCGCTCTGCCCCGGTGCAGGTGCCACCGACCCAGGCAGGCTCCATGACTGAAGCCAACTGTTCCTCGGGGTTTAGATAAATTGCATCTTATTAACAGCAAAATAGGCCTTCGAGCAGCAGCCCTGGGTTCAGGGGAAGGGGCAGGACATGCACACTGATGCAGCGGGAAAAACCCCAAAGTTTTGCCCAAAGCGGGTGTGTCACTTCAAGCTCTGTGGTACAAACTGCGCTGCACTGCCCCGCGCTGCTCGCGGCCGACCCCACCGCCGGGCACCGCCGGGCACCGGCCCCGCGCTCCGCCGGCCGCTCAGCCCTCTCCCGGTGCCGGCTGCTCGCCCGCTGCTCGGGACCCGTTCCCATGCACGGGCTTCGTGCACGGAGCCGCTGGGGCAAGGGCCAGCGGTGCCCGCGCCCCTGCAGGCGCTGAGCGCCCTGCCCGGTATCGGTGCTCGGTGCTCGGTGCCCAGTGCCCAATACCCGGTACCCGGTGCTCGGTACGCGGTGCCCGGTGCTCAGTACCCGGTACCGGT
>NW_020455532.1:9041113-9041662 GCF_003342845.1 Nothoprocta perdicaria
CTCGGTACCCGGTGCGCGGTGCCCGGTACCCGATACCCAGTACCCGGTGCCCGGTACCCGGTGCTCGGTACCCGGTGCGCGGTGCCCGGTGCCGGTACCCGGTGCTCGGTATGCGGTGCCGGTACCCGGTGCTCGGTACGTGGTGCACGGTGCCCGGTGCTCAGTACCCGGTACCGGTGGCCGGTACCCGGTGCTCGGTACCCGGTGCTCAGTGCCCAGTAGGGGTACCCGGTGCGCGGTGCCCGATACCCGGTGCCCGGTACCCGGTGCCCGGTACCCGGTGCTCGGTACCCGGTGCGCGGTGCCCGGTGCGCGGTGCCCGGTACCCGATACCCGGTACCCGGTGCCCGGTGCCCGGTGCGCGGTACCCGGTGCGCGGTGCCCGGTGCCGGTACCCGGTGCCGGTACCCGGTGCTCGGTATGCGGTGCCGGTACCCGGTGCCCGGTACCGGTGCCCGCGCGCGCCGATCCCCGCGCAAGCGCGCGCGCCGCCCCGGCTCCGCTGACGTCACCGCCGGGCCATGGAGCCCCGCTGATGCCACTGTGTGT
>NW_020455532.1:9041973-9131096 GCF_003342845.1 Nothoprocta perdicaria
CGCCGCCCCGGCCGCTTCTCACCCCGGCCCGGCCCCCCTTGCGCCGAGACCGGCCCGGCGGGCTCCGAATCGCCGGCTCTCCCGGGACCCGCCGTGCCCGTGTTGGGTGCAGGAGGGCGCGTTAGGGGCTCCGGGGCTCCTCCCGGGTTAGGGGCTCCCCTCCGGGTTAGGGGCTCCGGGTGGCCCCGGGCGCGGGGCGAGCAGGTGGCAGCCGCTGCGGGACGCGGGCAGGGGACATCGCCCTCCCGCCGCGGGCAGGGCAGCGGGGACGCCGCGAGCGCTCCGTGACAGCCGCGGAGCGGATCCCGGGCTGCCCGCTCCCCATTCCCAGCCCGGCGCTGCCCTTCCTGCCGTGCCGGGGACGGTGGTTCGATCAAACGCCCTTGGGCTGCGGGTTAAAGTCCCGCCGCGAACGGGGCGCGGGTGCCGCGGCCTCCCCGCGGGCTCCTCCATCCGGAGGGATGCGGGTCCCGCGGGATCGGGGGCGCCGCCGGCGCAGCCCCCTCTCACCCGTGTGGAGGGACCACGAAAACGCGTGATCCCGCCGCCGGGATCAGCCCCCTTCCCGCCGCCGGGATCAGCCCCCTTCCCGCCGCCGGGATCAGCTCCCTTCCCCGCTCGGAGCGTGGGAGGGACTCGTTGCTCATCGGCTCTTGGAAAACTCAAGCAACAGATTTTTTTGTAAAGGATTCTCTCCTTCCCGAGCTATTGGGAAGCTTTAGGAGGGAGCTTAAATTCTTYAGACTGACCGATGCACCCGGACAACACCCCTGCAGGGTGTTTTTCCTCTTGCACTTTKGCATTTTCTGCCCCGAATAAAGTAGGTGCCCGCCTGGCCGCGAGTTCCCATCCACGCGGGGCGGCCGCTGCGGCGGGACAGGGATGGAGCAGCCCCTTCCTCCGGCCACCTCCTCCTCCGGCAGCCCCGAGCCCAGGAGCGCCCTGTCCAAAGACATTTTAAGAAGCGATTCGCCACGGGTATCAAGCCAGGAGTTTACTTCATTATCTGGAACAGCTTATTTTAAGCCAATTTCTCTTTAAGAGATGAAGAGGGGGAGGAGAAACAAAAACAAAACAGAGCAGAAGAGCAGAAGCAAACAAACTGGAGATTGCATTTTGTTTGCTGTAGAGAAAAGCTGCAAGTTAGTGATAACTTTATATAAACTCAGTCGGGTCTGTGACCTTGATGTATTGTATAACTTGGGATCCGTGGCTCAGAAAAGGGAGCCATTTGTCTCAGCTTGTTGTTATTTTCTTTTAATTCCTGGCACTAACTTGCACCGTGTCTGTGCCCGCACGCTTGAAGAGCCCTTACCCACCTTTGGGGATGGGATTGTGTTTTATTTCAGCTATTCTCTCCAAGGCTGGGTGCTCTCTGGCTTATCTTAATTACATTATAGAGGCATTGGAGCTTAGCACGGATTTCTCTGGCAAGGTTCAGCTGCACCGCCCCAGCTGCAGCAAGGAAGTCGCGGCAGGTCCAAGCCCCAATGACACCCCTGGTAACTCATCTCTATCTGTAAAGCACTTGGGCTTCTGACCTGCATCAGTAACGTGCGGAGGTTGGTGTTGGCTCTCTGAGACCTGGGGAAACCCAGAGCCGCAGCGGGATGACAGGGAGTTAAGTAGCCCTGGGTCACACATTGTCCTTTATACAAATATTGCCGCCTATACCTGGCTTTCTACATAGGGGGAAGGTTTTTCTTTCCCCAGTTAGTCCTCCTGTTCTTCCCCTCCAAAAATGAGGAGCCTGTGTGTACACGAGCTCCGCTCGATGCGTTATCCTCTGCCTCCGTTACTATGGTGTGTTACTATGTGAAAGCAGCTCCCTCTGCTAGTCTCGTAGCTACTAAAATATCAAAAACTTGGGTTTGCAGTTGCTGCTGAAGGGGTAACCCRAAGACGTGGGCCTGGAGCCACCTCTCGTCACCTCTTGGCTCGTGGAGCAGGTCGGGACTGAGCATCGTGCTGCGCAGCAGGGCGCCTGGCAGAGCTGCCGTTTCAGTCCTCCGGGAGCCTTTTCCCGTGGTACCAGCAGAGAAAAAACAAGGAGGATGCTGCCGCTCAGAGCAAGGTGGGGTTTAGATGTGGGGTTTGCAGCRTCCGAATGCAAGGCCGTGTCTGCAGAGGTGGAGAGCCCTGTTTGTATTCAGCAGGAGTTGTGGATGCTCCGGCCCCTCTGGGGACCGGGCTGCTTGTTTGCTGTCAAGCGCAGGCAGGGCTGGAGCGCTCAGGAGGCTGTTGGGAAGGGAAACAAATAATTTAGAGGCTGAGCAAATCCATGCAAACAAAAGGCAGAAGATGGGAACAGACATTTCTCCCCACGCCGCTCGCTGCCACCCTGTTCTGCCTTTTCAGCTTGTGTAACTGTGAGCAAACTCGGGGACGCTGGTTGCTTTTAGCTACAGCCTCCTGTCTCCCATCCCCTTTATTCTTTTTTTCTCTTCTATCCCATAAAAAGGCAGGAGGGGGATTTGTCTCATGCAGAGGTGGTGGGAGTGAAGTCTCCGTTTGCTCCCTAGCAGTGCAGGTTATTGTCACCTTGTGCTGGGAGCTGGCCTGGCCTTGAAACACGGCTTGGTGCTTGGATGGGCAGGAGCCACGGACAGATCGGTTGCTGCAGAGAATGGTTCATCCCACGCAGGCTCCCAGTCTCTCCTGGACGTGCTTCTCTCTCTGCTTTAACTAAATGGGAAGTGTAGGGTGGCTCGGCTTATTATCAGCACTTGTTCTAGGTGGGGTGAGCCTAGGTCCTTCTGGAGAGGCGAGTTTGGAGCAGGCTCTGCTCGCTGGTGCCTGCAGCACTGACGGTCTTCAAGGGCTGTCAGCCCTTGAGCTGCAGCAGCTCTCTTCCTCTTCCAGCTGCGATGACTCCGTTTGCTTTGTTGGGTAGGAGAGGGGCGATGTTTCTAATTAAAAAAAAAATCTTTTAATTCTCCCCTTTTTTGTTTGTTTTTTCTTTTTTTTTTTTTTTCCTGGACRAATGTTCTAAATAACAATGCAAACCGACTCCATTTGTGTTTTAAGCATGAAGCAAAAATCACTTGAGAAGCCTTGGTTGGATGAGGACTCGGCTGGGTTTAGAGGAGCTGGTGATGACACATGGCACCAGAGTAGAGCCAAAGTGGTCGGTTTGTCACCAGATGCAGTTACAGTAATTGCAGTATGGCTCATCCTTGCGTGGAGGACATTTGCACTCTTATATTTAAAAAAAAATCAAATTAAAAAAATGTTTTTCCTCTTTCCAAAGTGACACTGTATGTGGATTTCCTCTCTTTTCCCTACATACATGATAGCAGTGCATTTAACTGAACTCCCTTTTCATCTGTGGCTTCTTTTCCTCCTCCTGCATTATTTTTTTCAGAAATACAAACCACTTGAAAATCGAACCCCTAAAGTGTGTTCCTGTAGAGTTGAGGCTTATAATGCTCCACATACTGCGTGATAGCTCTGCTCTTAGTGCTGCAGCCAGACCCCCCATGTGGGTTAGTGCTTACTTGGAAAAAACAGCACGGAGTTTAAGGTTGCAAAAGTTTCCATAATTGCTCCACCCAAATGCTCCCGGCCAGTAATGCCCAGAAAAATCAGCCTGGCCATGGGGCATCCCTTAAGTCTTTTCTCTGAGCAGTGAGTTTTGTGGAGGAGCTGCTAGGGATGCACGTTCTGGCTCTTGGTTTTATCTTACTTTTTTTTTGTTTGTATGGTTTAATATTGGCATTCTTGAGAGGCCCCTGTGAGAAATAGGGTGGAGGAGGAGTTTGGAATTTGACTTACAGATTGTGCTTAGTGATGAACAGCACCGAGGTGCTCTTCAGTGAGGTGAATATCTAAATATTCAATGAGACGAGGCGTAGATGGATTAGTTAAGGTGGCTTTCCTGCGAGGTGAGGAGGCTCTGGCCTGTTGCTCCATCACTATATTTTAACTCTTCCTTTCCTAAATAGGTGCCTTGAGATTATTTTCAGTCGCTTTCCTCCTACAAGGCACCAAAGGATCAGTTTGTTCCTGTGGGAAAGATGAGGATGGTTGTTCATGGACCACTGGATTTGCCTGTGTTGCCTTCAGCCAGGCTCACACGTTCTCTGCTATGGTATTTCCTAAATAAAAGTTTTCATGAAATGTCTATTTTGAAAACATATCCGGCAAATATTTATTTCCCTAAGGTGTCAGGCAAATATTATACTACTACTTCAATGGGTAACCATTCAATTCCTCCCTCTCCCACTGTGTTTCTTTTTAATCATAACCAGTGCTGTTTCCTATTGTATATAAAAATATATGCAATAGTAATTGTATGTAATCAGTCAAACAGTAGGTCTGTCTTTTCTGCAGGAATTCCATGCATCTCCTGTAGATACATGCTGTGCAATTGTAGTAGTGTAAATCAGGAACTTATTTTTAATATATATAGAGGGGAAGAGGCATCATCAGCTATTAGCAAAGGTAGAGCTTAGACAAAGTGCTGCTGCTTTGAGAGAGCTGCCCTGCACAGCAGAGTGACCTTGTAATAGTGGATTGCCAAGAGGAGAGCATGTCTCAATTAAGAAGGTCTTTTTCTGGATTGATGGACTGTCTCTAAACTATGTGTGTGTCTGTGAACATGATTCCTTGATTGCMATCTCCCAGCTGGAGTGATGAACAGGTTTAAAACTCCATTTTTTTCCCCAAGGATCCAAGCTGCAGAGTGAATGGCAGYGAATCCGTCTTCAAAGAGGGATTGAGACTTCTTGAGTGGTCTTAAAATGGTATAAATAAAGAGTTTAAGCAGAATTGAGGTTAAAGTCTTGGGTGCTTGATCTATAGATCGTGATCTCCAGATCTCCTTGCGGTAGCAGTAGCAGGGGTCTTTGTGGTAGCACATTGAAGCATATGGACTGTATTTTGTGTAACACATGATAAGACAGAGTTGTCTTAGATGCTTCTGGATGTGTTATATATTTAATGACCTGCAGTTTTGAGTCTCTGCTTTAAGGGCCCAGTTATATCTCTGTCTGCTTGTGTCTGTGCAGAGAACAGGGTTCAGCACCCAGAGACTTGCCTTGGTGTCCCTAAGTGTTGACTTGGGGGTTGGCTGGGTGGTCTTGCCAGCGAAAAGGCCTTTGTGGCCCTTGGTGCTTAAATGATATTCCAGGCTCTTTCTGGCCGTCTATGTAGAGAAGAGTGATTTTTGGCCCTAATCGGTGTTTTAGAGGCCATCGGTTCATCCAGCACCTCGAGCATGACAGTTTTTCACTGGCTTTAGACACCTTGACCAGCCAGATGTGGTATCTTCACGATGGCATGAACACCTTTTTTGGAATGTGCCTTTTTTGTTGTTGTTTTGTTTCGTGTTTTTGTTACAGTCCAGGCACAATGAGTGTGTTTACTCACTGCATTAAGGTTAATTGGCTCTTACCTGTGTTATTAGTTGTTATTAGATGCAGGTTAGTCACCTGGGTGTGAATGTTAGAAGCGTGTCCTCTTGAAACACATGCGGTGCTTTATGCGAGTCTATGCTTTAAGGAGGTTATAAATATATATATGGAGACTTCTCTTCTGAAGTTTATCTTTTTTCTCTTCTTTTTGTTAAGAAGCAATTGCATGTAGAAAAACATGTAAGAAAATGGCTGTGTATCTGTTTAAAAGCAGTGAGCTGATTAAAATAAAGGCAAAAACCCTCAGTCGCATCGGCGGAGAGGAAGCAGCCTTGTGGTCTGGATCCAGAGCTAGCAAATTAATGTGAATATTTCATCAAGACCGTAATCCACCTGTCAAGCTCCTCTCCTCGGTCACTTGTGCTGCGTGAAGGGCAGTGGATATTTTAAATAACAGGCTGTGCTGGGTACTCCAGGTGTCTGGCATGTGCACTTTGCTTTACAAGGAGGAAAGAAACCGGGGTTGATGTCGTTGCAGATTTGCAGGACCCTTGCTGTGGGTTTTGTCTCGGGAGCAGATCGCTGTCTCTCCTTGGGGAATATTTAGAATTTTGGTCCTGGGAATCACTGTAGTTGTCCCAAAGGGCTGCTTTGGCAGGGAGGGAATACGGATGCTGCGTTCCTCCAGTTTTATTTTTGGTCCTACAAGTCAAGCTTTTGGTTCTAATGTACTCCATGGAGCTCAGATGTGGTGCTGATCCCTCCTATATTCCCTTCGCTCTGCCTGTGTTTCCCTCCTGCTGTAGCTGCCACCGGCTTCCTCGAGCTCCTCCGTTCCCTTGAAGCTGGTGCTGGTTGACACAGGACCACTTGGTGGTCCTGACCCCCAAGGAGGGCTCTGCTCGGGCTGCACGTTTTGCATCCAGAGCTCCTGCCTGCTCCAAAAAACCTCTCAAAGCACCCGGTTGTTGGCAGTGAGATATCAGGCCGGGCTTGTTCTTTCTCAGGTGAAAGGTTCTTGGTTTATGTGGGTCCTGGTTGTTTGAAATGGTTCTTCCCACAGTGAGGGGTAACCTGAGCGTCCCCGGGGAATGTGAAACCCGTCAACAAGACGGGGATGTCTGTGGCTGTAAAAGACTGCAGAAAAGTAAGATTCACCCCGAAGGCTCCAGCAGTGTCCCTGGCCCGGTTCCAAGAAGTCCTGCCTGTTGTTCGGATGCTGTTTTCCATCTTCTTTCCTGATCTGGGGACACCTACGTGTCTTGTGCGTCCGCAGGGCCCGTTGGGGAGCAGGAGGAGAACTGCTGCTTTGGAGGCAGAACGGAGGGGGTTGCTCAAAGGAAGCCTTCAAGTTTTCCTGCTGCTGCTTTGATATTCCCCGGCACCTCGGAGACGTGCAGTTTGTTTGGTTGCTTGCTTTCCAATTGCAGTTTTTCAGGGGCTTGTCAGGATGGTTGGAGTCGGGAGGATGGGGATGGGAACAGGCCGTTGCCTCGAGGGGCAACCACGGCGTAAACAGTGCTGCGAGGCCAAACCCACGTCCCTTAGAGCCCCTTGCTCGCAATGCCAGCGCTCTGGCACGCGTACCCGGCATGGAGACGTGACGTGGTAGCTCGAAATGGAAAATCACGGAGCCAAAGCAGGGATATTTCCACCTAGTCGCTCCGTTCTGTGCGTGGGAGCGGAGCGGCCGTGTGGGACGGCGCTGCCCGCGTCGCTCGCGCTCCCTGCGCGGGGGACGGCGCTGTTCCAGGCTCAGCAGGGACATCTCGGTGCTTCTCAACTCCTCTTTTTGCAAGCAGAGCCTCATTTCCCCACGTGAGGAGCTTCTCCTCCTTAATTCCCATCGGTGCTCGAGTGGAAAAGGGGGAAATTAGTGTGAAGCAACAGAGGATGCTCTGAACAAGCATGAAAATGGGTAAACAAGATCGCCCGGCGTCGCCTTCCCCGACCGTTCGCATTGGAGAGAGAATTCCTGTTCTGCCTCTAAACACATGGACACGCCACCCTGGGCGCGTTTGCTGCCCGAGCTGCATCTCTCATATGCAAGATGCAAAGAGATGCAAATAAAATCCCCAAATATTGATCTTAAAACGTCTTTGATTCTTCTCCCCCTTCTAATTTAATCGTTTCCCCACAGCGTGGAAAATTTCGGAGATGAATGGGAAATAATCACAGCAGGGCCATAATTAGCGTGTGACTGTCGGATGGAAAAGGCCCCAGTTGCTGGGCCGATTGGTGAATACGGGCCAGCTTCTGGATTCTCCCTAATTGCATTTTATATTAATAAGATATTGGGGGAAAGGCAGTTCTAAGGTTTTCTAGGGCTGAATGTAATGATATTCATAGTGAAAAATGGTATGTGCAGCATAACCATTGTTCTTGTAATTACAAAAAAAAAAAAGATGGCACATTGAACTGAATCACAGATAGAAGATATTGCTGATCTTGCAGCCAACTAGTTAAATTATTATTATTTTGAAAATGGGAGAAATTGCGAGTCAGGTAGTCTTACAAAGCAGTGCTTTGGAGACCCTGGTATAAAGGGCTCATGCCTGTTTCCTTTGCAGAAAGTCAAATGATGTGAAAATGCTTATTCAGTTTCAGAAAATACTCATTCAGTTTCAGAGTTGCTTATTTTTGGGGGAGGAAAGCAGGTTCTCCAGCATTTCTGCTTGCAGAAATAGTGGAACATAAATAGACATTTTTGCCTTTCTGCTCTGCCCACGGCRTATCCCACTGTTTGTCATCCCAATTGCTTCTATAGGAATGTATTTTGATATGAAGTACTTTGCATGAGGACACTGACTTGAGCAGGCTGTAGGAAAAAGCGACTTTTTATTCCTAACTGTGTGTCTGAGGCAGTAAATAATATATGCGGTGCAGAAAACATTGTGCTTCAGTGGTGCTTTGCTGCCCTATGCAAAAATAATGAAGTTCACTGGCATCYATTAATACTTAAATTAATTTCTCTCTTTGCCACGCATGCATCCAGCTTCCAAATATTTTGCTGCTGTTTTTTAGAAGGAATCAGTGCAATGAGCTCAGGAATGGCTGTTTTCGGAGCACCCAAGAGCTGGACACACTTACTATTAAGATCCAGGACTGGTTTTAGTTTGGGTTTGTTCAGGTGTTTTTTCCAAGTCCTGCCTTAAAGGAGGGGTCAGACAAGTCATCTGTTCCCTTTAACACCTGAATGGTGCCTGGTCCCCTATAAATGTGTGTCCTGAAGAGTATTCTACCTAATAATTAGTGCCCTGGAGAACCTGGGTTCAAATTCGGTGTTATCAGGTATTATCTGATAATTCATGTTTTTCCCCTCCCAGAACAGCCCAGTCAACTTCTACCAGTAGCAATTAGACTTTTGTGACTCGTTCTGCAAGTGCAGGAAAGATGCACAAAGTGACACTTACCGAAAGTGCTTGCTCTTTTTGAGGTGTTTCCGTTCCATTTTAAATTAATTTTATCAACATTTGCTAACTTGTCATATATTGCAGTGCTCAGAGGCCTAACACCATTTTGCTGAGAGATGCTGGAGGTAACACTTGCCTTTTGAAACCTGGCCCCTACGGACATTAAATATATGTCAAAAAAGGCAAAAAATCCTGGTGCATCTAGAGCAGCAACCTGTGTTAGCAAAGCTTCTTATTAAAGGGTTTTATTAAAGGGTTTTATTAAAGCAAATGGAGATCCCTGCAATGTGAAATGATCCCCAGAAAGCCAGCAAGTCTCTTTTATCCTCTATTTCTATATGGAGAAGTTGAGGTGTGGAATTGTGAGCCGGAACAGAGCCCAGGTCAGGATATGGTGCCACCCAGATGTTGTTTAAAACAGAAAAACAACAAAAAAAAATCGGGCCCAACTGCTTTGAAAACTATTTGTTATTTTATAAATCCAAGCCCTGCGTCCGGTGGGAAGGTATGCGCGTGGATAACGGTGGTATTTTCTTTGCATATTTTCCTAAAGTTAGGGACTGTCTCCAAGAAGTATCTCGCATTGTTTCATTTCCCCTCAACGCTTCGTGTTTTGCTAAAAATAAAAACTAATGTCAACAACGGTGCAGCAATGAATGAGTGAACGGGCACGTCTCGCCCCTGATTAATATTTTTTTTTTAAAATGGAAGGATTGAACTGGCAATCACATTAGGAAGTTATGCAGAAAAAAATATCTTTTAAACCAACTCACTGATGGCTCTTTTTTTTTTTCCCCCCCCTTTTTAAAATGACGTTAATCAGTTTAGAAGCTGCAAAACGCTCTCCCAAAAGAGCGAGGCAGGAAGGTCACCTGAGGTGAGTAAACAAGCTGGCCTCTAGGAGAGCAGGGAAACGGGCTGCCGACGCTGCGTGCGTGCGGACTCGCGCCCGTACAAAGTCGCCCTCAGTCCTGGAGCTGCATTGACAGGCATCACAAGCACCTTTTTTATAAGAAACCGCTAATTATAGCGTGCTGCCTCCTTAGGTTCCCCGGATCAGCTTGGGAACACTGCGGCAAAAGCCAGGGAGAATGTTTATATTTTTTTCTGACTGGTAGGGGAGCCAGATTTAGCCTGGGAGCTGATTAAGAGGGTACATAGCAGTGGATTTATATATAGTGGTGCTCTTCTCGTCGCGTAATGCAGCGTAGGGGTTAAACTCCACATTTAGGAGAAGAATTCCAGAATCCATTGGCATCGGCCGCGCTGTGACCAGCTGCTCCGGAGCAGCCCCTGGTTGAGCTGGTTGGGAAATGGAGCTGCTGGTCGCCAGCCCTTGCAGCTTGACGCTATCTCATGGTATTCGATACTTCGCTTTAAAGCCCAGCAAAGCAGGGACATAAAAGAAAAAAAAGGTCATTTTTAAAGAAAAAGACCTTCCAAGTTTTGTAGCTATGTGGAAAAGCTGGAAAATACGAATAATCAGGCAGAGAGGGGCATACTGAGATSYCCTCCTCACTCCATCTCACATTAGCCTGTTTTCTTGCTATTTTTTCTTGCTRTTTTTTTTCTTCTTTCTTCTTCCTTTCTTTCTTTYAAGCATCTCYTGACTTGGAGCCGGTCCCAGGGTGTATGGGGCTTGACTTACTGCCCCAGGAGCTGGCAGCGCTGATTACTGACAAGTTGCTTCTTCTCTCCCCCGTTTATTTATTTCTTCCCCTCTTCGTCTTACTGCCGCCTCTTGGGAGAGTTCAGTTCACATCTATTCATTGCTGAAATATTTCTTTTCCCTCGTGTTAGGGGTGCCCGCGTTGGTTTGATCGTGCGGTTTCTTTCTGGCGCGGGAGGGAAAGAGCAGAAGGACAGAACAAGAGCTGGGGATGTGTCTGTGTGTATATGTACGTGTAAAGGTATCATATAGATACCTATAGGACGTGGAGAACATGCAGAGAAGCGCTCCGGCTCATGCAAATCCTTGGAAACGGGGTGGCTCACGCTCTTAATCAAGGTCCTGGGTATCCCAGGGCTGCTGCAAACTCGCTGGCAGCTTTTCCTTAGAGATTCCTGCTGTGAGCTCAGGCTCCCTTCGGTAGGAATAACTTGTTATCCATGTTATCCCAGCCTACCCTTTCCTTCCACCACGAAGCATCCCCCAGACTTTAACAGCCCCACTTCATGGCTCCCCTGGGAATGAGTATGGGATTTTCACATCCACTTATATTTCCCCAGCTCTGCTTCAATTTGCAGTTACTTCTGTGAGGCGGCTCATCTGGTCTCACGCTTGGGATGAAAGCAGGCTGCTTTCTGCTGGTTTGCAATTGAATTGGCTCTTGGAAGGGGCTGGCATGCGAAGGGATAGAAAGGGAAGGCAAGGAAAGGGAAAAACGGGCTGGGGGAGAGAAAGACTCCTCTTTTTTTATTATTTTTAAAAATATCTTTTAACTAAGCACTGGCTGAAGAGATGTGGAGCACCTGCATCCCCAACAGGCACCTCCGAATAATTGGAAAGTACCTCCAAATAATTAGAAATCAATTGGAAACTGGAAATCACCAAATTGCAAAGTTCAGGAGTGGGGTAAAATCATGGGCTCCCTCTCCAAAAGTTCTTCCCGCTTGTCCTTCAGTCCTTGAAAWTCTGGCCCGCGTCGCAGTCGCCCTGGAGAGCTTTTCTCCTGAATGAGGGTGTCTAGACACTTATCTCCTTTCCCCRGATGAAACCCGAGCTTCTTGTGAGCCCGGGAGCTGAGGCTTTTCCTAGCCGCCGCTCCCAGCAAGAGCATCTTTTTCTTTCTCCAAATATTATGAAGCTTGTGATAAAATTGCACGGCTCGGCCGCGCCRGGCTAGGCGCTATTCCTGTGCCAAGCCCTGCTGAATAAGTCCTTTTATCACGGATTCGTAACAGTAGCTGCTGGAAAGGGGAGCTTTGCAGGAGCAACGCTCGCAGAAAAATGCTTTTATGAAGAAACACTGCCCTGCAAAGAAGTGCCTTGCAGGGGGAGAAAAACAAACCCGACATTTTTCTTGCGGTAGGGTTGTAAAAAAATGCCCATTAATTTGAGCAAATAAGAGTTTTGCTTCCATTTCGAGACATTTTTGTTTGTCCTCTTTGTACTAGCAAGCCCTGTTGTGCTGCAGGCATATTTTGGGGGGGAAAAAAGAAAAAAAAAGATGTCTAAATTCTGACTAACTAATGCCAAAATATTTGTTTTGTGCAACTCTCATTCATGTCCTCTAGGCAGAAGCTGGCCCTGTAGGAGATGGGATCAGGRCACAGCTAATAATTTGCTGGGCTGGTCGTGGAGCCGCTCAGATATTGCTGGTTTGCAGCATGACAAGGAAAGTGGCTGACTCTGAGCTCCCGAGACCAAAGATGGGCCAGTTCATCCAGCTCCAAGAAGAAACAGAGGTTAAAGCAAAGGCAAGATGATTTCTGAGGAGCAAATGCACAGCAAAAGATAGGTGAACTTGGGGAAGGGGAACCTTGCATAGGCTTCGACAAGCTTTAAAATTACACTGATGTCTGCAAATGWTTGGGCTGCTGCTTCCCAAAAGACTTCCCTAAACAGGGGGGAAGAGAGTGGAATTTTGCTCTATTTTCGGTTCTGTTTTGGGTTGTCATATACTTTCCTTAACTGCTCAGTTTCCTATGCTGCTTGCCTGCCTCTCTGGCACAGACGCAAGAGAGGAAAACATTAAAGAAGGGATATGATTATAATCCCATACCAATTGACAGGGGAATTTGGCCGGGGTTGCAGCCTGTGAATGTAATATATAATATTTTATTCGTTCTCTACAATGATTAGATTTCAAGCTGACAGTTTTAAGTGACAAATCACCTTTAAAAGATATTATACACGGTGTGAGAACTGTCAGCGTGGTTTGCCTTTGCTCGCTGCGGGTTTTGCAAGCCCCGTGCACAGAAAATAGGATTGTTTTGGCTTTAAGCGAGCCGAGGGCGAAGAGCTCRGGCTTGTGGTGTTACTAGCTTGGATTAGGGTCCCCATGTGAATGGTGGTGCTGCTGTCCCCATGCTCGTGTCCCTCTGTGTCGGGATGGGGACCTGGCTCAGACCTGCACCCGAAGGACGCATCTTGGTGTGAAGGAAGCATTTTTGGGGCAGATAAACTCAGTGTTGCTTTGATATCTGCTTTGGGTGAATAAACTCAATGTCTMTCCCTCAATGTTGCTTTGGTTGCCCCCTTGCTCCTCCAAACTGCATGTGAACCAGGCCAAGAATCAGCTGGAGAACAACTGGAGAAAGGAAGATGGTTGGGTTCAGCGGAGGAGTGAAGTGTGGTGATGGTTCCCCGTGCTGGAGGGGTCTGCATCTGCATCTGCTCCCTCCTAGCAGCACTTCAGCCTTGGATGCATCGTGCAGGAAATTCTGGTCCTGAGGCCCCATTTCTTGTGCACGAGCACTCAGCACAGCAGCAGAAGGGTGCCCTGTCCTCCAGGTGCCTGCTGTAAGGAAGCCTCTCTCTCCCCCTGCTTTTCTGACTGCTTCGATGCTTTGTCCGGGACGCAATCCCGGGATATCCCAACGGAGCTGAGCTGATGAGGCAAACCCCTGCAGGCAGTGCAGGGATGGGGTTTGTTTCCCACATCCTGGGGATGCTGCGAATGTCGGATTTGGGGACAAAAGAGACACAGGGACTCTTGTGTGTCAGCAGAAGTGAATAATCGCCCGGCCCCGATCCAGACAGCTGATCAGGGCTCCACTGTGCCCTATGTAGAACATACAGACCAGGGATCCTTTCTGCCTCCCACCTAATTTACAGCTGTAAGTAAAAATTAGATGTTTGTGTCCCTATTCTGAGCCTTCTTTTATTTTAGAGAATTTTCTATGCTGTCTCCCTGCACATCTCCCTGCTATTTCCCTATTCTGGGAGCTCGACTGCACAAAGAAGAATCCCTCACTTTGGCCTGTTCTCCTAAGAGCATCTTTATGGGCCATTAAAAGAACAGGAGAGTGGGAACCTGCTGCCCTTTTTGTATTTTCATATTTACAGTGAGAAGCTGACCACACTCTGCTGAACTTTAATGCATGATGCTGGGTGGAACCCCAATTTTAACCTGAATCTGAATAGGATTTGAATTTTTTAAACCACTGCAGTAGGAATTTTCAGCTTAGYGGGAATAAATCTGTTAATTCCTTCCCTTTATGAAGAAATAAGTAACGGGGAGACATAAGTTAGTCTGTATCTGGGTCTGCTTGCCAAATCCTGGGGACTAGGCATAAAAGCAGACCCTCTTTAGTTGAAAATAGACATCCTGGAGAAAACAGTTGAGTATTGGCAGAAAAGGTATCCTCTTATCATGTAGGCACAAGCAAAGTGATCGATTAGAGGCAGTCCATGGGACAGTGACGAGGCTGACACAAGGTCTAGAAACCCAGTTTTGAACAAGCCTGAGCTGTTTGGCTTAGGCAAGAAAAGAAGGAGGGAAAGAAGGGATGGAGGAAATAAGGTTTCATATACCTAAAGGTGCATAAAAAGGAAAAGATTGCTCTATTTTCCATCTTTGCAGTGGATAGGGCAAGAAGTCATGACATTAAGTAGCAATGAAGAAAACTCCAATTAAATACTGGGAAATCTTCTTTGTAAAGAACAACACGTTGGGGAAGAAACACCTCTAGGTAGCAGTTGCTGAAACACTGAACTTGATGGTCTGAAGAGTCAGTGGAGCATYGGTCATGGGAAGATTCAGGCTGACCAGAAGTAGCTTTCAGAAGCAGTACGATGCAGATAGAATTAATTCCTCTGTATATGGGAATTTCTAAGTGTTTTCCTGTGGTCCTCATATGCAGGACTGTCAAGAAAAGGTAAGTCTGGACAGGGCTGATTTTGATATAAGAGAAGCAAGAGATGACAAATTGCCTTCTGTGGCTTAAATTTGCAGGCACTTAAAAAGCCTGAAGTGACTACAAATGATATAAGCTCGCATGCCTCCTGCAAAAAGCAGATGGTGGCTAGAAATATTTTATGCACCTTGATTTTTAAATTTTACAGTGGTTATTTTTATGACTTGGCTTTCTTGATGGTCCAGCCTTTCCAGGACACTAGTTTGCTTGAGTTGGAAGTGAGACTGAAAGAGAGGGGTGCAAATGATGTGGCTTTTATAGCTATTGTAGATGCTTCCCTTTAAAGAAGTAACTGTAAAGACAGATCCCTCTCTCTGTGTGAAAATGGAGAAATGGAAGCAGCCACTTTAGAGGTGCTCAATGGGAACTCTTTGGTCCCTGCTTGTGCCTTGGGAATTGGGGTGTTTTAAAGACACCATCCTTGTGCTGCCTCAGGAGAGGGCAGGAAACAGCCAGTAGCTAAAAAGCACAGCAATTGTGCTAGGTGTATGCTGAGAAACAGATTTTCCAAGGAAATCTTTTCCAGGTCAGGACAACGTTGCGTGGTGTCCCCTTCCCACGCTCTTTCCTGCAGGAGTCTTATCAAAGATGCCRGCTGATGCCAATGTCTCTTTTGTCTGGAGGATACAACTGGTTTATAGACAAGAGCAAGACCTGCATTTGCACCTAGAMTCCTGGATCAGGGCTTCCTTGGTTCCACAGCAGTCAGGTAACTCACTATATTAAAACGGAGGGGAAGAGAGGAGCTCCCCTGGGAGCCTGATGCTCCTGAGTCTGTCGCCAGACACGGGGATACTCTGCTCGTGCCGGGAACAGATGGGCCAGCAGAGCCTGGCCTGGTGGAAACACACAGCCGTGGAGAGCAGCATCCTCCCCAGTCAATGTGGGACATGCAACGCAGCTCAGCTGCGTTCAAGACCATCCTCACCAGTCAATGTGGGACATGCAACGCAGCCCAGCTGCGTTCAAGACCACCTTTGAAAGCTACTAAACCAACGCCACCCCAAATTGGGCTGACATGGTATCTGAGAGAGACGGACAGAGCTTTGAACAAGGCTGGGTTTACTGTGGATATTGAGAAGCAGAACTGCTTAGCAAGAAATCCTTGCCACGTTCTCTTGGGAGTAGAAGGTCCCTTGGTTTTCATGGGAAGGGGTTTGTCTCTGGTGAAGCAGGAATCTTGAAAAAAGAATGTGTTTCTGAGCTGTTTCCCAGTCCTGGAAATAGCAGTCAGCATGAAGAGGTTAAAGCATAGGACGTTCTTTTGGGGACAACCAGATAGCAGAGTTGTTTCCTTTCTTAACCGTCACGTTGCCTGCCCTCCTGCAGAGCACATTGCATTGCGTTGCTGAGGAGGCTTTGCTCTCGACCGTATCATGCAGTTTGCAAAGACGGGAGGCAAAAAGAGGCCTAATAGTCATTTAAAACCACCTGAAATGAGGTTGCCATGTGAAAGCAAAACAGAATAATCCCTATTTCTGAGGCTTTACAGGGGGTTCAGCTTCTAAATGTCTAGACWTTATGTCCTCCAGTAGAGCAGTGCATCTCTGTGCAGGAATTTAAGCCTGCTGATGTTAGACTGGCTTTTCTTACTTTTTACCAGCCCATTGACCCAGATGGTTCAGGGCATTACGAATTTAAAACCACAGGTATATTAGGATGATTAACTATMTGTGTCAAGACTAATGTTTTAAAAGCATATTCTTCTATTTTCTTGAACAGCCACTGCGTTTAGTTTTGAGCCCCCTAGTCGATCCTGAGGAAACTGGTATTTGGAAGGACTGGCAGAAGTGACGTTGGCTTTTAGGATGTGTGCCAATAGCTCTGTGTACAGCGGAAATTCCCGATAGAGAATGACCTGATCAACCTWCCAAATGCACAACACATATTCCTGGGATTTTAATATCTGAAAAGAATTAAGAAAAAAAGTCTCTGATAATCCTTGCTGCTACAGTTTGTGATAAGCAATTGAACTGTTTCCACGTGCTGCTCTAAGGAAGCCCCAGCTCCCTTACCAGGCTCTCCAATATCTCCTGTTACTTGAAGCTGCAGCTTCAGGCAACTCAAGGAGCTAGCGAATGTCACAGTGGCTCACATTGCCACATAGGCAATCTTCAGCTCTGTATTATCAGGGAAGGCTTCACACAATACTCAGATTTCTGCCTTCCACCAGGCTGAATTTCCATTTTTCCTTTAATTTCAGGAAATACAAAGACTCCTCCAAGACTGTTATGGGCAAGTCTGTCTTCTTAACTGAGGGTGTTTCAGAGATCAAGAAAGCCTTAGACATCCCTAGATGAGTGTGTGCAAGGTATTAGACCCACCATGGCCTTGAGAGCTTTGTAATAAAGTGAGAGGAACAGTAAGTGAGGAGCCTTAGGGCTCAAAGAAAGGGAGATAAACAGCGGGGCTGCTTGTTATCGCCTGCTTTTGGAGGCTMTAATGTGGTGCCCGTTGTTGCAGGACATTTACTGAAGCTGCTGGACTACCAAACACTTAATCAGCAGTCTAGTATTTGTTTCTTATTATATGTTCAACTTTTCCTGGCCTGTAAAGCATGGTCACCTGTTGTGTCAAGGTCCCAGCACTCACCACTGGACTCTTTCCCAGCRTGTTGGACTGGTTAAGAATAAACCTCTCTTCATTCGCCAGGGAGGGTGAGGAGGGACTCTTGGGTCTCGGGGACATGTGCGCCTTTGTAATTCACAGATTGCGGATTCATGGCTGTGTTTTTCCTGGGAACTGCTGCTCTCTTTGCATGTCCTTGGTCTTCCACATGGGCTGGCAGTGGGACCAGCAGCGTGGCGCGTGGGTGAGGACAGAGGGTGCAAGTTGTCCCTGGCCAAGGGTGCGTTGCCTGCTGCACACAGGCCTGGCTGCTGCGATTCCATCCCGCTGTGATGCCTTGGGAAGCTGGGAATTACATCCGGAGAGTCGCGCAGTGCAAACAAGCCATGATCCGCCGGGATGCGATTCCCACTCTGTGGGAGAGGCTCTGTGGAAATGCTGAGCTCCAGGACCAGGGAGCGCCCAACACCCGGTGCTTAGCAAGGCAAAATCTTCATGCGTCCCTCAACACTCCTACAATTTATTTGCTTTTCTTTATTCCTTTTCTTTTTAAACTCCTGCTAGGAATTCAGGTTTGGATGCTGCAGCCGTAGTAGAAGCTCCTTGTTTATAGGAGGGGGTCATGGGGAGCCTTCCCACATCGTCACGTGTCTGTGTTAATTATTTTAATAAATCTCACAGTGCTGTTTCTTCTATTTTTTCTTCTTTTTTTTTTTTTCCCAAGGAAACAATTGTCAGCAAAGTGTATCATCAGCAGAACGTAACCTGAAAGAAGCAATTTAGTGAGCAGTAGGGTTTTGGCAAGAGGCTTTTGACTGAGACCATATGTTGGCTGAAGCAAGCAGAGATACTTTGGACTTGGTGCTGGGGGATGTGACGCACRGGAGATGAAGAAAAGTTGTCATTGACAAAGCTGTAGCACAGGGCGGTTAACAAATGTGATTTTTCCTCTGCTTAAGAATCACAGCATAGTTTTGCTGTTTTTCATCTTTGTTAGAAGTTCTGGCTCACCTTTATCCAGGGTGATTTTTCTTTTTAAATACAGTTTTCTCCCTCTGTCTGAACTCGGTGCCAGAAATCCACTTGGCTGCTTCTCCCTTTATACAGTTARGTTTAGAAATTCCGAAATACAGGGGGCTGCTTTCCTGCTCTTACCAGGTTGAGGGAATGGGGACTGGAGAGCAGCTAAGGAAAATGGAGAGGAAGCACATAGCTAAAAGTAAACCTGTAGGTTAAATATAGACACCGGCTGCAGCAGTGCTGGTCAGGTTGTTGTGAGAGCTTCCTTAAATATGTTCTCAGCTAGTTGAGGTTTCTAGTCCTCGGCCTATTTAATGAGTCAAGCAAGAAGTACCGAGAGCTGGAGAGYTCTCCGTAGCTGCTAAGGTAGCAGAGCTGGTTTGTTTTTATTTTTATTGGGTTGAGACACCACGGTTGGGTTCTTGGCAGTTGATTTGGCTTTCTGGGTTAACCTCTGATAAAGAGGARTTTCACTAATTAAGCGAAAAAAATCAGTACTTTGGGGAATGCGTTACTGAAGATTAACTACAGCTTCTCCGTGGTGAGAAGGTGGGACAAATGGAGTGATTGGGCAGGCTGCAGACACTGCATGTTGTTCTGTTTTTCCTTTAGTATTTACGAACCCAGGGTCACGTTGTCTTTCACAAGTGCAGCTGTAAATTTTGATTTAATGTGTTTTCTTCCAGCCCTGAATCYCAACCCAACTGATGCAACCCCTGGCACTTTAAAGATGCGTGCAAGCAAGGAAGAAGAACTGGAAAATGACCCATTAAGGAAATGTTCCATTTTGCAGGTATGGAGCAGCCCATGCTTTTAGCTTCAGTGCAAGGCGTATTTCTGTGTTAACATGGTTTGAAGAGGGAAATCTGACCTATTTCAGTGTAAGTTCTTATTTGTAAGTTGGTAGAATCATGTAGGACTATATTAATTTGGAGAAGGTACCTGTAAGTATAAAATGCATGAGAATAACATGCTTAAGAACTGGAAGTAAATCACTGATTTCAGTGATTGGTCATGATTAGTGATTGCAGGTTGCTGAGGGGGGGGAAGAGTGGTGAAGGATGGGGAAGGAAAAGGAGGGAAATTCCTTCTTGAAGGCTTCAGAGGGATTTAAGGGATTCTGCTATGAAGACTCTTCCAGCTGGAGGTGAAATAAATGGTCATTTAATGCTTTGCTCTGTTAAGGCAAACCACACTCTTCTCCATGGTTGGTATACAGCTTGGGTTATGCTCTCAGTGGGTATCTGAGAAAATGGACTTGGTTTTTTGCTTTGGCACGTGGCACAGGGCAGAGTTCAGGTGTYCTGAACGTTTGTACTCTTCACCTGACTCATATTAATGTGGTGCCATCAGCATTTTATTTTTCCCAACTGTAAGAATCCATAAGCTTAATATACATATATCTCCTGGAGAGGGTTTCCTGAAGGTGATGTGTTTCCTCCTTGGCTTTTGCAAAGCTGTAGATAGAAGATGCATGTTTGGAAATAACACTCCATTATTTCATTATGCCATTCTGGAGCTTTGAAGAAGAAACTGGGTCTCCTGCCAGAGCAAAGCCATTTAATCTGCAAGCAGAAACTCTATGGTTTTAAGCCATTATGAGTGGCCATTAGCTGGTGGGGAATTCGTTCACCCAGCTCGTGATTGCAAAATAAATGACAATGTCCCCGTGAAAATGGTGTTTTTCAAAGCCTAGAAGAATTTCTACCCCTCTTGTCCCATGCATGGAGACTTCTTGCTGTCAGACTTTAATAAATAGTCAGTGACCCTGTTGGGGCTGCAACAGCTGGACTGATACTGCACATTGGAACCAGGTTCCTGACACATCCCCACTTCTGCAGACTACATCTAGTCTGTGAAACTCATGGAAACAAATGGACACTGCTATGGCAATAATATATTTGGATCTGTGTGCACCCCTTAGTCTCCTGGGATTTTTTTCTCTTGGAAGTTGCCTAGCTTTTTGATTCATTGCATGCCAAATGACTCCTCAAATATATCAGTGACCCTGCAAGTACAGTGAATGCTGGTGCTCTCGTACAGCTTGGAGTTATCCTCCCATTATAAATAGAGAATTCGGAGAGAGGAGTGGGGTAAAGCTCTTTTGTAGCTTAGCTCTGCCACTCTGCCTTGTCTTGGTAAATTGAATGGGGAATTTTGGGGGAGAAAACAGGGAGAATTAAGTTTTATACCCCTTAGTGTTTGTCASTGAAAAATAGTCACAATGAGTTTGAATGATTTGTGTGGAAGGTCACTGGGTGAGTGGAATGGATTCCTTTGTGTTGCATCTGCAGAAAATAATGCAGTTTATTACTCAGGGGTTTGCACACAGAGGCAGATCAGAGCATTATAGCAACATGTGTCATCCTCTCTGCATGCTCACAGGCCGGCTCTGGCGCATGGAGGGCTTCCAATATCTGGAATTCCAATTTGGTTCTTAAGAGCTTTAAGAACCAAACGCCCAGAGTCTCGGCTCTTAGAGCCTGGCGAAACTTTCTCAACTCTTTCTATTCTCCCACCCTTCTCGATGCCCTCTCCCTCCTAATCTGTTTGTTTTTTAAAATGATTGTGCTATTGTGTGCCTCAATATGCACATAGTCTGTCTTGTTTTTCTCTTGGACGAAAAGTGCGAAGAAAATCTGTTTATGGTTTTGTTGAGCTAATTCTTCCCCACCCTAAATTTTTAAATAGACTCCTTCTTTACCAAGCTTGCAAAGCTTGCAGGATAGATTGAAGTAATGGGAAAAATATGTTGTGTGCTAACCTTCCTTTTTTGTAAAACTTTGTTTACAACACACTATTCCTAGCAGTACATTTGGGAAGTGCAGGGCTGGATGATGAAGCAAGTAGACGACTTTGAAATAAGAAAATGATTTTCTTGCATTCAGGGAGGAAATGTCTGAGTCTTCAGCTTTCAGCACTTGAACTGTGGCGCAAGATCTACTGAGCTTTGCTTAAATGTCCCTCCAGTTGCTGAACTGCCCTTCCGCCTCCGCTGATCTCCGTTTTCACGCTTTGCTGCTCGCTTGGGCGGTCGTTGCTGCTGGTTGGAGCTGCCCCTTGGGAARGCAGGAGGTCCCGGAGGGCTGTGTGAGCAGCCTGGCTCTGCCTGGGCAGCAGCAGTGAAAAACACCCTTGGCTGCTTGATATTCCAATGGATGAAGGGTTTGACATTTCACTGGTGTGCAGGGACCGCTTATTTTACCCCTTGATTTCATCCTTCCCAAGAGTCAATCCTAGGTCTTAGGTCCAGCTGAACAACCCTTTCTCCACACTCATGGGCCTTAGCACCATGGTCCAGCCCTGGGCACAGGGKTTTTTTTGAAGGTTAAGCTCAGCACAGCAAACTGCCAACATGGCCTGAAGGACTGATGCAGGAGCACCCCTATGGCTGGCAYAGGTCTTGCCTATGCTAGGAGTCTGTCTGTCCCGCCGTTGTACCCAGCTCAAACTGTGTTGCTTGCTCCTGGCCACAGGAGGTGGGAATTACAGGAGCAAACACAGTTCGCCTGTCAGTACACAGCAAACAGAGCTTTGTAGGGCACCTGTTGGTTTGGCTGAAGCCTCCAGGTACTCCCGTAACATAAATAAGTAGGAGTAGGGTTTCAAAGCAAGTACATTTTTGACATGGGTGATGTCACGCCTCTTCAGTGCGGCAGTTTAGGGCCCAAGCATCATCAGCTGCTAGTTCAGTCTTGTTGCTAGCAAAATATCCGAGGCATTTGTGCAGAACTGTGTTGGATTAATTCGGGTGAATGGCTGAGGTGCTCATCCTTACCAGGCAGTGCAGCAGCGAGGGAAACAGGACCCAGGACATGGAAAGTTTGCTGCGTTTCCACCGGGAATAAACTGGATGCTCTGACTGAAACGTCTGGTTCCAGCTGCAGCACCGAACGTGGTGGGTTTATGGTCAGGTGCTGAGGATAATAAGGTCTTCTGGTGAGTAATAGTAATAGACAAAAGGGATGGGCTAGAGCTGTCATGCTTGTGTGGCTGTTAYCTAGCTGTCATCTAGTTGTGGCTGTTATGTATCTGCTGTAGCTACCCCTGCTCTTCCAGTAAAGTTGAGATAGGAAGAAGATGGACTTGATCTTCCCAGCCCTTTACCCTGAGAGGGATTTGTTCATGTGCAAATCTGCAGCAGAACATGAAGTAACGACTGCCCCACATGCAGGGTGCTAAGCGGAGGCTTCGCAAGTGGAATTGCTCTTTATCCCTTCAGCTTGGTTGGGCTCGTTGCTGCCCTGCAACGCGCTCTCTGTGGAGCCAACCCTTTTTGGAGCTCATTAGGAAGGCAATGGTCGGGGTCAGTGCTGACTAAAGCTCCTTTCTGCCACGGTGGCTGCAGCCGAGTGTCGGGCTCTTCTCAGAAATGAGCACCAAGTTATGGACCTCCCTATTTTCCATTTTAGCTGCTCATTCAGGATGTGTAACTGTAACCTCTTCCCAGCTAGCAACTYCGGCATTGCTTTCCTCGTGGATATACAGCCCTTTTGCTCATCCCTCCCTTCCCACTCCACCAGGAACAAATCCATTCTTACGGACGTGTCTGCTTGTGATATATATACAGTATCACTTTGCCAAATAAAACAGCTTGTGAAAAAAAGAAAGATCAAGACCACTGGCTGCTTAATGCAAAAGCTCCTTAGCTAGACCCAGACTAACTGYTTTGACTTTTTTTCCCCCTATGTAGCCTGCATTGTATTGCACTAGAAGAGAATTCCATCCTGTGTGGCCCTTTCCAAACCTATTGCCTAACACTTTTACTATTTGTCATCAGCTGAAAATTATCTGGGCGCTGCAGATATCCACAGGCGTGGTTTGATTGTCTGGTGCATTAAAACTGCATCTCCCTATTGGAAAGTTTGGGTTGTGCTGTTTCTGGTTTTCCTTCTTTCTTGTGTTTTTTAAAGAAGGCTCTGTCTCTGTGCTGGATGGTTGCACCAGCATTAGGCACAGGCCAAAAAAAGAGCCGTGGTCTGTGGTGATGCTGTCTGGTTTGTCCCAGCCAGTGCTGTGTAAAAGCCATGAGCTGCTCTGGAGGAAGCCATCGGGATACAGGGAAAGGCTGCTGCTGGAAGGGAGGATGTCAGTGCAGTGCTCGGCACCCTGTGGGATGCAGGAGCCTCTTTCCTGCCCCCTGCCCCTCTCCTTGCCTGGGGGGGTGGGCAAATGTTCTCCAATTCCCTGAATGGACAAGGGGGTTCTTGGCGCCCTGGGGCTGCGGGGGGTTGTGGCTTGCAGGCAGATTTCCCTCAGGAAGGCAGAAGGTGGTGGCTGTGGCTGGGAAACGCCTGGATGAAGTGCGTTCAGTTGCTTTTGTGGGCGCGTGGATGGAGCGCACGCCGGGTCCAAGGGGAGCCCTTGGGGTCTTGATGTCAGATGAGCCCAATCCTGGAATACTCCAGCTCATCCAGAGGCACACACGTATTTATGAATGAAAAGGCAGCTCCAAGGTATGACTTAACTAACCCATAAGCTCCTACCGGAGGCCACCCTTCAAAAGAAGGCAATTAACTCCAAGCGAAAACCACCTTATCTCACCATTTGATCTCAGGTTTTACAGCCGCTTTGGTGCTGCTTCTGTCTGCTGTGCTGAGGGAGGTGTCTGTCCCAGCATACTGAGCATGCTGCAGTTTCTACTTTATTTTTCTCCAAAACAAGACTTTAAGCATGTAGGACTGGAAGGGAAACTCGCTGAGAATTTTCTGTGCCAACGTTTTTCCACCTGATCCCCTGGCACGACCTTTGCGGGCACGCTGGAAGGATTTCCCACAGGAGATGACACATTAGGAGAAGAATGTCTGATAAGCAACCAGCCTGGGACTCACAAGACCTGGCTTCAACTCCTTGATTTGCTCCAAGCTTCCTGGGACCTTGGGCTAGGTATTTAATTGTGCAGTGCTTCATTCCATGGTGCAGGAGTCTTGGAACAGAGAGAGGGCACCGGGCTGCCCTTTTCAATGGCCACTGCATAAGCACTGCAGATATATAAACATCTTACGGCCTTTCTTTTGTTCTTTAGGGTAAAGCAGAGCAAGATGATCCATTTAAACACTGTGGAGGTGTCTGGAGAACATCCAGTCACTTTGCGAGGTCCTGTGGCTCCCCACACAACTGCAGACATGCACCAGCAAGTTGCTCGCCTTTTCCTTGAGCTGAGAAACATTCCTGAGCTTTAGCTTTAAACTAAGGACCGCTGTGGGTAGAGCAGGTTTCTGATGTTCCTGTGGCCTCCTCCTCAAGTTTTCTTTAAAACTGCTCTGCTTTTGCTCCTGTTTGGCCTCTCTCCTCTAAACCTGAGTGGATGCTAGGGAGAAGCGACGACTTTGTGGATGAAGATGCTGACCTGGCTCTGGGCCCATGGAGTCATTTCCCGCTGGAACACGCAGACGTACCTTGCACAGGTTGTTTTATCTCCCTGTGCTTCTGTGTATTTGTTCCAGTGTGGGGGTAATGATGCTGACCATCTTATTTTTTTTAACTACTTCCTACATATGTCAAGAGAGTTAGGCTTTCTAGCATCATTAAATCACGTTCAAACCTCCTGTTTGGGGACACAGGCTCCTGATGGAGGCAGGGAGCTTGTTGGTGGGTAAAGATGCTTCGGGGGAATATGTGACTAYCTAGAAATAATGAAAATATCGGCACTTGGTCGTATAGTAGGGTACAATGGCTTGTGGCAAAGCAACCTAATGTCAGACTTTCAGCAGTGTAAACGGAGGCCCAACTCTTTCATCCTCATGTGAGGATTTACCACATGAAGGTCTTACAGTGCATGAAAGGGGCATGTCTCTATAGTTGGGAAATCCATCCATTTGGGGAAAAAAGGGAAACTTTGCCTTAATTTCTATTCTGCCTTATCACTGGAAGAGCAATGTGCACTCTCTGCTTCTGCATGTCACTGTCAATATAAGCCATGTACTATGTTCAATCTTCCCCCTGTCTAATGACTTTTTTTTTTTTCTGGATTGAATTGCATCATTCTACCTTGGGACAATAAGGGTCTTCTAATGGTAGGTGGGTCTTCTAATAGTAGAAGCCACTTTGTGCACCAAGGAAGGTGAGTTTAAAATTGACTTCCAGGTTTATGAAGCAAGATTACCCAGATGTGTGATTTGTGCCTTCAGTGTTTTTTTCTTGGAGGATCCTCAAGGAAGTGCTTYGGGGAGAGGTGAACTCCTATCCCTAGGGAAAATGCGAAAATCCAGGAAAATAACTGATGGCAGAGAAAGGGAAGGCTAAAGAGAAGGTGCAATGCAAGCAGTGGTGGTGAGCAGTGATTTCTCTAACCGGGATGGATCCTTAGCCTCCTAGCTCACTGCAAGTGCAGTGCTGCTTGCCGTGACTTAAATATCATTCTAAAGTCAGGCTTGATGAGTGGGGAGTGGAATCCACCAGCACTCGCCAGATGGTGATGAGACTTGTGCCCAATTTTAGAAGGGTGAAGAGAAGGAAGGGTGCAGAGAGGAGCAGCTGGCCCTTATTTTTTAGGGCTGCACCTAGCGATTGCTAAGTCCTTTCAACGTGAAAGCAGATGACTTTGAAGGGTTTCAGAAACAGAGGCATTTTAGCTTCTCGGTGCTTTGGACAGTGCTGCAAATCACTTTCCTGGCTGCCTCTGCAAGGTACGTACAATTTTATGAGATTATCCCGGGAAGAGTTGACTTAATGAAGCCTCCCTCTCCTCCTAGGAGCTCAGCTACTCTGCCTAATAGCGGCCACTTGAGTACCCAGCTTGACGTAGGGATTTGTGTGATTGATCTTAAGAGTATTCCCCTTGTGGGATTCTGCTGTGAATTGCAGCTACCTTGTGTGTTTCTGAGTTGATTGGAGATGAGTCCTGCAGACTGTTAACATTTCTCCCCCTTGTTCTCTTGATATTGTAGGCATCAAGTCGCTTAATCTTTTCCTGGCAGGTGATTATGGGCTTGTATATGGAGGGAATTCCTGCTGTCCTGAGCTTTATCCAGCTTGACATGCTGTCCTTTTGGCGCAATATCATTAAGATGCTTCCAAGCCTGCTCCTCTCCCAGCTTGAAGACAAAAGTAATTGCCCAGAGAACAAGGTTGGGTTCTGTATCTCTCTCTTGCCTTCAGAGTCTTGCTTTTTAATTAATTAATTAATTAATTAATTAATTTTTCCTTGGCCCCTAACTGGCAATAGCTAAATAACATCAAACTCTGTGGTTTCTAATGCTAAGCAGAATTAAATAATATTGAACAGCTTTGGGACTATTGATTGAGAAGGTGACCTGTTCCTGTAAAACACGATGCCACAGTGCATTATTCTGTAGCATAATAGTGTAAGTTTTTTGCTGTTGATTTTTATGGTTACCTTCATTTGTCACCCACCACCTGTCATGTTGGTTCAGCCAGATACTACTAGGAAATCCAACTTTTCTTCCTTTTTTTTTTTTAAGAAAAAAGTCCTTTTGCACTGAATTAACCTTCCCCAGCCCCCAAAGATTCAGAGATCTGAAATATTTCACTTTTGGCTCCTCGCTGCAGAGCTGGACTTGAGGCTTCTCGGCCTGCTCATGGGGTTGCACTTTGACTCCAGCAACSTCTTCTCTGGAGCTCCTGGAGACAGACACGTCCATAAAGCATTTCAGTCCTGATGGATTGCTCTTTCCAGCTGAAAACTTGTCCTCTGTGTCAGATAATTCCGAGTCTAGTCTCAACAAGTGCTTCCGGCCCCACTGCTAAGCCCAAGGAGCGACGGCTTACATGCTGTAGCAGAGGGACATGTGCCAGGAGTTGGACTGAGCTTAAAAATTTACCTTGTCTAGATGCACTTCTTGGTTTCTGTGAACAGGGCTGGGATTTGAACTGCTGACCTAGAAACGAAAGGCTCCATAATTCCATTACCAAGCCCCTGAGCCATCCAGACATCCTAATGCCGTTATGTGCAGACCGCCTGCTGACACAGCATAAACATTATTTTTACATAATATAAATTCCCCCTGTGCTGAATCTTCCTGAAGTTTAGTTTATCATGCTGTTTTCTTATGCTAAATAGAATTAATAATTTATGCTGGGCTTTTCACCCTGATGATGATGATGATGAATGTTTTAGACTGGTGTAATGAGACCCCTCCCCTCATTTCTTGCTGAAAAGAAAAAGAGTCTTTTGACTTCTGTTTCTATGAAGGTATAAACAAGCTATGATGCTTTTGATGGTGTAAATTGGGAATACTGTGATTATAAGTGGTACAGGTCAGCAGTCTGCAATAAAAACTTTTCGACTTTCCATTTAAGAGCTTGAGAAATTTAGATTCCTGAAAGGCAGCTTTTCTCCAAAGAGTTCTAGTAAAATAGATTCTAATGAAATGACAGATTTCAAATAGTCAACAAAAAGCATCATTTTGTTCCTTGGTCCTTCCCCTGGTAGGATGCTGTTAGTTTCCTGCTAGCCCTGCATCCAGTCTAGTCTAGTTTACACAATGGGAAGGATGGGATGATTTCAAGAGGTCAAAATGCAGCAGTCAGCTCTCCTTTATGCAGCATAGAGAAAAAAATCTGGCAAAAACTCTTTCCCCTTTTTCTCCTATCAATCCTTTTTATATCAACTGTCTGCATATCTTCTTTGGGCAAGTAAACCAGAGGTATTAGTAATCTCCAGTTTGGTGTTGTCACTGGGAGGGGCAAGAAGTCCTGAAACTTGCTTAACTACATGTTTTGTTTTCACTTTGGGATCCATTCATCTGGATTTTAAAAAGAAGAATTACTCAATGGACTTTTCAAATTGCACCAATAGCCAAAAGAATAAGAAGTTCTGTATCCACACAGCAAAAGTTTTGTAGGAAATGGGAAGTTGGTACTGACAGGAAGCTTTGCTTTGTGGTCAAGAATTGATAGAAACTCTTCACTCCAAGGTGGGATCGGATGTTCCCAGCTCTGTCTCCCATCTTTAATTCCATTGTGTTTCCATGATATCCATGGAAATTCCCCAAAATAGGACATTCAGAAGAAGGGCCGATAATGCAGCTGAGCAGCTTTCTTAATTCCACAAGTGGGGTTGTCCAAAGCTATTTGGCAAAATAAAATACGACCAGTCTTTCAGGAAAAAACAATTTGTGGGGATGAACCCAAAATTTCTACCCAGCTGCCGAGACCCTAAGAACTTGACCAAACTACAGCACGTGGCAAGGACCCCTGGCATGTCCCTGCCAAAGAAATACAATAGAAGGAAATAAAAAGAGATAAAATTTCTTTAAAATTTCTTTAAAAAGAAATAAAATTTCTTTTTATTTGTAGTTTGGCCATGTATATTTTTGAGACCTATAGCAAAGAGCAGAAGGTAGCTTCCATATTGCTTGGCAGTAATTGGGCAGTGTTTGCAATAATGACAGTAATTTTCTTGTTCRTATTTCCCAAATTAGCCTTGCAAGACCATGCTGAAATTTGACTTAAAGCTTTAAGTATTTGTCTCTGTTGGCGGTTGGAAATGTAGCATTAGCTCTTTACAGAAATAAAATTGTTCCTTATTGGAGCTAAATTGAATAATACGGTGGTGTTCATATCTTAATCTTCCAAATAGCACTCTTAAATTCACCACATTGGTGTCTGAAAAGCTTAAAAATAATAAACTCKATTGTATAGAGCTTTGAATACAAAGTGGAGGCTTAGTAATTGCTGGCAGTCATGGGGATACCCACCAGTAAATGGTAAGGTAGCAATTCTCCTAGCATGCTGTATTTTTGTTTTGTTTTCATGAAATTCCACATATTAAGGACTTCAGATCCACAAATTAATTAGTACATCCGTAATTTGAACTAAGGGTGGCAGGAAAGCTCAGTCCAAAGCAACAAAACCCTTTGCAGGGCCCGTCATAGCGTTTTAAAATCTCTCCCGTCTSCCCTGTGTATCTGCCACAAGCTGTTTCCATCCAGCAGCAATTCAGTAGCTTACGTGATGTTGGGGTTGGAGACTCATATTCCAGCCAGCCAGAAACACCCCCAGCTGATTTTCAGCAGAGAGCTGAAGTTCTGAAACCTTCAGCRTCTAATTTAGCCCCTGCCACCTGTAATGAGGTTGAAGATGATTCCAAAGCTTCCCTTGTCCATGGAAACTTAACGGTTTGGGTTTTTTAGTAGTATTATGAGTTGGTAAGTTGACTTCTTGGGGAAAACAGAGTTGAAGGGATAACATGGAAAGCAAGGATCCAGGTCTGGGGATTTTCCCTCAGAAGATGTCTGTAGTCCTGCTTTGCTGCCCTGCATCTCCGAGAATGAATTTTTAAACGTGGAGTTGCACAAGGCAGCGAGAGAAAAGGCCTCTTAGATCAGAAAGTGTGATTTAAAATGAAAGAGGAGGAGGGAAGAAGGAGATTTGTTTATCTAACAGTACTTGAAACCGATCTTAAATGTCTTCTGGGAGTAAGGAAATTCCTGAATTCCTTTAGCTTCCAGCAGTAAAGAACTGGGAGACTTTTAGCTCACAGCTGATCACTAGAAGATGATGAGTTTTCAGCTAAAAAAGATAACTGAATCTCCACTATGTGGATAATATATTCCAAGTGTCACTTGGAAAAGCCAGAGGGAGAGAGGAACTTGGACAAGCCAGGTTGGTATCACAAATAACCCTTGAACTTTGTTCTGTTTCTCTGCCTCTCATCAGAGTGGCCTGATGTGGTTTCACAGAAGCAATTTTGATCCCAAGGTCTCTATATCTTCCCCCTGAGATCTAGAATGAAATTCCAGATCCATTTTTTTTCCTTTTAATACCAATCCTAAATGAATTAGTGATTAATTCAAAGAAAGGCAGGGGCTTGTCCGTCATGCTCACTGTGGTCAGCTAAGGAGGGTTGGTGGTGGCAACTCTAACGTACAACGGGACTAGTTCCTGCCTCAGAGTGTGTATGCATGTGGTCATTCCTCTCCCTGGTTGTGGTTGCACGTGTTCCCTTGGTGGTATGTGCAGGTGTGGTTCATTGCTATGAGTATCTCTGTGTAACAAGTCTACGTATGTCCACCTGGGTTCATCTTACCTCTTTATGTGGATCACTGTTTCCAAGGAGCTGACATTTATTGACCAGCAGCACCAATGTGTGTCCCAGTGATCCCAGCTAGCAGGGACCTCGTTGGATCAGTGACCAGCAGACCTCAAGGTTACTTTGATGCTACTGGCCGAGGAGTGGGTGACTTGTCCTCCCTGCTGCTCTCCTCTGTGATTGAGCGGTGCAATGAGACAGACTTCTGGGCCTTAGCTTGTCCTCCAGGAACCTCAGCAATGGGTTTGGCTGATGGGGTACTCAGGTCTCTTAATGATCTGCATTTCTGTAGTGCAACAGGAATTGTTGGGAGGTGGACGCTCCTGGAAGTCTGTTCCTTACGTAGGTACTAAAAGGGAGCTGGACTTCTTTGGAAAACCGTGTTCCAGTTGAGGGAGTTGAAAACTTGCCAGTCTGACCATGTGCTTCCAAAGTTCCTGTGGTTCAGCGCTTTAGTCCAGGATATTGTCTATTTAAGGCAAAGGAGGAAAAACCCTGTGCCGCTCTTGCAGAGTAGGTATGTGAACGCATTAGGACCAAATGGTACTTCTAGAATTAGATTGTGTCCCGATTTTCCCTCTCCAGCTCTAAGTGGATGCAGCATTCTTCACTTACAGTCCCAACTGTTGTGTTGCATTGTTGTGTGGGGTTGAACATCTGCCCCTTCCAGCCACAAAAGTGGCTGTGTTCCAGAGACGGGTGGTTTCTTTCTATTCGGGGATCCTCAGAGGCCTGGAAAAGCTGAAGTATTGGGCATTACATACTGTCAACTGCTGCGGATCGCTTTGGCTCCCCTGCTTTCAACATCTGCAAGGCCCGAGATGGCCATCCCGTTCTGTCTGAGCCCCACGCACAGCACAGGATGATCCTGGCCCTGCCAGCTGCGACTKCCACTGCTGAACAGTGACAGGGCGGCAGCAGAGACCTGTCCATCCAACGCCAAAAACACCAAAGGTTGGAGTTTTGGACACTAAAGGTTGGAGGAGAGGCTTAAAGCAGATAGACTGACGTTCCTACCTTCCTATATGGTAACTGTCCCGCACTCTCACGACTTGCAAGCTCATTGCTCACAGCCAAATGGAAATGTAGCTTGAAGATGAAGGTGGCTGTGTCGGGGACACGGCGACGGTGCCCTGTCCCCCACCCCTTCCCCTTTGCAGTGGCCCTGATCTCACGGCCTTGCCCTATTCACGCACACGGCTTGGGTCTCTGCAGGAATACTCCAGGTTAGCAATGACTGGGGTGCTGGAGAGGGGTAAGGGACAAGGTCCCCGTCCCACACAGGTTTCTCCCCGTAATATTTTGCCCCCAGCACCGTGCTGGTGATTGCCTGGTGTTTGCTCAGCAAAAACCCTTTCAATATTCATTTGAATGGCAGGAGGGAAGAGTGCAGTAGCTCTTGAAATCAGCCTGGAGAGGAGAAGCAATAAGGCTGCCTTTTTCTTTTTACTGTCGCCACTTGAACTGTATCGAATGTATACTTCAAATGGATGAATGATTGCAGAGACCTTAGCCCATCCAGCAMGATTGCTCCTGCAGAGTGGGAATTATAGGGCCCGCATACTTGCCATCCTCATTCAAAAGCCTATRCTTCATTATATCTCTTTATACGTATTATTTTGGCTCAAAATGTCATTGCTCTTCTCCCCACCCATTTCCTTTACTGGCTGTGACATACAGGAACTACACCCATTGCTTGACTAGCCTCTGCTGACCTTTTGTAACTTGGCTCCAGACTCATTTTTGGGTCTTTTGCAAAACACTGTCAGAAGGGAAAAATCCTTTGTTAAAACACAGCCAACTCCTGCCTCAACGTGGAACAGTTTGTTCTGCTAAAAGAATGAGCCAGTTCAGTGAGCAGAAAAACATTGCCATAAACCAGGGGATTCAATAAGCTGCAAAAGCCATCGGCTGCAGTCAAGGTCTAAAAAGGACGATTCCGAAGCAGGATCCATGGGGGAGAAAATCCCACATTTCTGACCTGCCAACCCTGTTTCGTTGCTTTCAGCTCAAGTATTTTGCAGTTGTCTCTTTGGTTAGAGCAACTGTAAGGGGGGAAATGGGAGCTGCCAGAATGCAGCACAGCTTTCGAAGCTAACATATTGCAAAAGGGCACGATGGATGAAGTAATCCAAAAACGCTCAGCTGGGAAGGGGGTACAGCACTGTAATAGACTTCAGTCTGTGCTGCAGATGATCAGCTTTGGTGTCTGGTACTCTTGAATAGCTTCCCACCCATGGCCCACATCTTCTTTTAAAACTCTGGGCCTTGGAGTTCTTTACTCCACACTCCAATTTCCTTGGATTTGCTGCGGGTCTTTCCCACATGTGGCTGCTCAGTAGCTGGGAGCAGCCTCCCTTCCGCAAGGTTTTTCTTCACTGCACAAGAAAATTGGATGCTTAGAAAAATTCGTGACCTTGTAGCTTGGTTTTGTTTCTGTGGTTCCCTAGTGAGGTCATTTCATTACTGGTATTAAAGCTGATGCTGGTTATCATCTTTTAGCAGTAAGTATTGCAATAGCACCTGAAGCTGCACTTCCTAAATTTGGGACAAGGACTCCACATAGGGTCTCACATCTGGCAGCTGTGAAGCTCCAAAACTGCTCCAGAAACACAGGTTAAGCAGCTTCCAACTAAAGGACTCTCCTTGGTGCTGGCCAGTCTGCAGTTGTGCCGAGAACCTGATTTTCTTGCAGGCTTTGGGTGGTCTCTGTTGCCACAGACAGAAACTTAACATAGACCAAGGTCTAACTCTGCTTTGTCATTTTCCTTTGGGAGCTGGAAATCTCGACCCTGGGCCCTTCCTGATAGTTCTCGGCTTGCAGCCAGCTTAGTGACTCCAGAGAGTAAAAATACAAAGCAGGATATTTGAAGTGTAATCTATTGCTTTTCATGTGAATCCCAAAGACCTGAATCTGGCAGAGCTGCTCTCTCCTACCTAAGTGGGGATGTTCCATATTAAGCTCTAAGCCTGGAATTGCAAGACACTTTGCAAGCTTCAGTAAAATACTTGACCTATGCATGGCCATTTCGATTCAGTGATTAAGCAAGAATCCCAACTAGATCCACCTGAAAAGAGAGGTGAAAGGAAACCAAATAGGGAGAGCACAAGGGGCTGAAATCAGAGCCCCTGGGCATGTACAAACATGACTGATGATACCGTTGTGTCCTGTCCCAGCCCAGACCCACTCAGTGCTACTCACCACCTGGGTCTCTAGGTGAGATGGAAGCCCGGATGGATGCTGATGAGCTGAGGGACTTCTTCAAGGTTCGTTAATGCCGTCTGGTGTCCTCTGCTGGCAGCGTTAATCTCCAAGCTGGCTCTGTAGAGAGATGATTATCTGTCTGCAGGACCTTTTCTTTCTGGGGGAGTGCCAGGAATGTTTTGCCACACGGGCAAAATGTGGGGATTGAAGCAGTGCAAGGAGGTGGGTCCCGCGAACAAGGCAACCGGGAGTCTTGCTGATGTGCTGTAACTCACAGCAAATCTGCAATAAAGCCCATATGGTCAAAGATATTTATATTTTGGGGGGAGTCGAAGGTACCGTTGCACCGCGTTTATTTTGCACTCCATCAAACGAATGAGGGCAGAGGGGAAGGAGTGAGAGAATTAATGTGAGCAATGTTCAAACAGAAGCAGGCAAAGCTCCGAGGGATGATCAGTGGTTTTGTTTTGATGTGTGCTGGGCTTTTTTATTCCTGACGTCCTATTGAAACATAGCACAYAGGCCTGTCTCTAAGGGGGGCACATTGCCAATAGTCTAAAGGTTATATTATCCTAGTGACCTATTTTTATACTCTAATCGCGGGCTGTCTCAGCCACCCCTTTCTGGCCTTCCATCTCGCTTCGTTTTGTGCTCATCTGAAATAAAAGCAGAGATAATTACGATTAGTCCCCGAGTGCTAATAGCGAGAGCCAGCCGCTGCCCAGGTAATGAAGACAAGGGAAATTGCTGATGCTTTGGAAGCGCGAGACCCATCCAAAAAACCAGCTCCTGAATTAGTGATGGCTTGAAGGAGGTTGATGAAAAATCATTCAGTGGGGTAAAAGGGAGAAATCTTTTCTTAAAGGCACATTTTAAATGCAGAAGTATGCCAGTATGTAGAAGAGCACAAATTGTAATGAATAGCATTGTTTAGGCTAAAGGAAAACGATGCTTTTCTGCCTTAGGCCTGCCAAGTAAAGGAGGATGAATACGACTGTTCAACCAACCAGCTCCCCTTGCCTTTAAACTGTACGTGTTTTCAAAGCCAGGCTTAATCTACAAATCAGCCTGAACTGCAGGCATAAAGAGAAATTGTTCCTTAGCACAAATGTTGACTATGCGATGCTGCCTGGGGATGGAAACTGCTGAAATTCGTGTGAGGGTTTGTACATCTGCACCGTGCAAAATAATAAAGCATGGAGAGGCTTTTCTTGCCAGCACGGCTTGTCTTGGGCTGCTGGTGTTTTATAGCTGGTTCTTCTTTTTTGGTTCTTCTGAGGGCACCTGAATTTGGGGTGTTAAGCGCAGGAGGGATCCTGCAGGCCCTTTGGAGGTGAAACCCCAAAGAATTGAACGTGGCCTTGCTCGAGGGTACGGAGCAAGCTCTGCGTGGAGGATCTAAGCAGCTCCCCTTGGTTTTGGGCTGCTCCGYGTGCCCGGAGAGGGAGTGCAGAGCTCAGCAAGGCCCGTGCCCACCTCGCCACATCCCGCCTGTTCTTCCCTGTTGCGGGGTGGTGCCGGCGCAGCTGGAGGGGCCCTCTGCACCCGGGGGATTTGCTCTGCAGAGCTGGGCTGCACGCTCTGACCTTGGGCGTCTGTCCCGAGCGCTGGGAAAGCAGCAGGGAAGGTCTTGGCCGCATCTTCGGAGCGTGTCCAGCTGTCCCCAGAAACGAGGGATGATGGTTGTCCCCTTGCTGCCGGGGGACTTTGTTCTCGAGGTGCTGTGGTGATGCTCCTCGTGCCTTTCCCAGGCATTTTGCAGCACGTCTGCTGGTGCATGCGATCAAAGTCGGGCTCTCCATGGCCAAGGAGAAACCCAGGGTTCAGGTGACCAGTGGAATAGACCCCCACACCTCTCCATTCRGGTCTGCAAATGCCACGAGCCCCCAGCACCCCCTCTCCTGCTAGCCCAACACGTGCATGGTTGGCAATAAGCCGGATRATTCATGTAATGGGTGCACTCCTACCCGCGCGCTCCTGAAGGGACTCCCAATGCAAAGCAAATGTTAATGACTAACCAAGGAGTCCGAGTGCTGGGCAGCCACCACGTGGGTGCCTGCACTCCATGCCCCTCGATCCATGGGTTTCCAGCACTCCCAAGTGCCCAGGTAAATAAACCCAGTCCCGTTTTGCTGAGCAGAGATGTGCAGAGCAGGCTGGTAACCCACTTAAGAGCCAGGTGAGACTTCTCTCTCATTTTAGGACCACAAACACAACAAACCCCCCAATTCTGACACCACCAAGAACCCTGACTCTTTACTACTGACCACAGGCACCTTTATTTGCTGCCCTTTATTTGCCTAGGACTGATAGAGAGTGGCAAAATCACCTGTGGGCTCCTCAGAGAAAGCAGCTGGTCTCACAGGCCTTGCAGGAGGTAGAGAAAAGGGAAGCAAAAAGTCTCAAATGGCCACTTGCTTCCTCCTCTCATTTATTTTCCCCCCATATTATGATATCAACTGGGGCCTGCAGAGGTTCAGTTTAAAAACAAACTGCTATTATTTGAAGTGCCAATATTGTGCTTGGCTTTGCATGAGACAAAAACATCAACTTTGTCCCTGACCTGGGGAGTGCGTCTGCCTGCCTAGCAGGCTCGGAAAACTGTTGAGAAAACTGTTATTTTACTTCTATTTTGGTGTGGGGATTTCTCTRTTTTTTATTTTTACTTGCATTTACCCTTCAGCAGAGCTGCACCAAAGGCTCGCGTCCGAATTGTGGTACCTGACCCTGCTCCAATGCTAGTGCAGAGGCTTTGAGCTCGCGGGAGAGCTGCCGGAGCCAGGGGGTGAAGTCGGTTCGGGGCACAGAACCGTGCCCCTCTCGTGGTCCCTGTTGCAGGGGGACGAGGTGGGAGCTGCCCTTATTCCGGGGCACCGGGTGACACTGCACGGAGCGGCTTCGGTTGTTGTTTCGCTTTGCGAAAGGTCACAAAATTAATCTTCTAACTGGGGACCTTGGCACCGTGCAGAATGAGTGTTTTGCATTAACAACCTAACTCATTAATTCACTGAAACATTTAAAACCAAACCAGTTACATCCAGCCAAGCTGGAAAAAGCTGAAAGTTCATACTCAGCAGTGCGGGTTTCGAAACCTCCCTTTGTTAATCTCTGCAGAAGTGAATTTTCTGCAATTGTTAAGCTCGCTTTGACCACTCTGGCGGCATCGTTTTCCTGCAAGGGGACAGACCCAGCGTTGCAGCCCATTAGCAGAGCGCACCTGAGCCCGGAGGGCTGCGGAGGAAGGAAGGTTGGTACGGAAAGAGTGGCCAGAGGGAATGTTTGAAGCCRCGTTTGAGTTTTAGGGGCCATCTTGGACCAAAACGCGACGCTGTTTTCCATAGCTCAGCAGCTGGGATTTGATGGYTTCTCTCTGCCTCCCCTGTCACCTTGTTCTGAACCGCAGGGCTGGTTTAAACCGTGGGCTCAGCACATTCATGCTGCTCGTTCTGCGGGTGTTTAAGCTGGGCTGGCTGGATGCGGGGCCTTGGTGGCCTCATCGGGGCGCGTTTGCTGTCCCCGCTGCTCTGGTGTGACAGTCCTTGGGAACCTGCTTGACAGCAACCAACGTGGTTGTCCCCATGGGRCAGCCCCATGGAGAGCTGCAGAAAGCGGCAGTAGCTGCAGCAGGTGCCTCCAACGGGGCTTCATTTGTCTTACCTTGGTGTTTAGGAGCTGTGAGGAGAACCTTTCAGGGATGGGGACCCCAAGYACCCGAAATGGTCGGTCTGGGTTGTCCCTGCTGTCCCGCTGCCCCCCTGTGCCGTGGCGCACGCGGTACCGCAGCGGGTCCAACACCCAACGCGGTTGTGTCTGTCCTGCGACCCAAGAGGCGTCTGTCGGTTCCGGAGAGGGTCGTTCTGAAATAAAGCCTGTTTCCAGCCGGGTGCTGGGGTAGGATCAAACAACACGATAGACCTGGGCCAAAATGCCCATGGGGCTGCTCCTCCTGCAGTCATTAGGCTCCCCGTTGGGCCCAAGCAGCTTGATCCTGCTTTAAGGCCCTTTTCCTTCGAATTTCCAGTGGCAGGTTTAAGCACACAGGTAATTGCAGAGCGGCGGCTTCTGCTGCAGTTTTATTTCACTGCAGATTTAGCAGCTGTGGATTAAACAGGAGCCATCAATTTGTGCGTAATTCCATGGTTTTCCTGGCTGCCAGGCAGGCGTCTGTCCTTCAGCTGTGGGTCCCTTGCGCTGGTCAGTCCCAGGGTAAATCCTGTGCTCCAGGACCGTAAATCCTGTGCTCAACATGACCRTATAAATTGCTTTTAAGCCCTTACCATGGTGGTATAGGGGGCTGATTTTTAATTGCATGCTCCTTCTGCCCTTCAATTAACCCATCCATTAAGGCAGCCTTGCTTCTTCTAACAACAGCAAAAAGGGGCGAATTACACGTTGTTACATATTAGCAGTGCATTAAAGTATTAGTGCATTCCAGGAGGTGAGCGGTGAATAAAACATGCTCGTAACATGCAGTTATGTAACTGTTCCGTGGAAATGCAGTGGACAAACAGTACACTTGATTAATTTTTTTTTTTTCTCCAGTAAATTGACACAGTGATTCATTTGCAGCTAAACTGGCAATCTGTGTTTTTAGGTGGCATTAATAGTGGGTCCCCAGCAGGGGAGCTGTGCTGGCTTTGGTGGCATTTTTAGCAAAATTGGTGGGGAAAAGCACCGAGCTTGATGCAAACGGGTCAGGAAATGCGACGTGGAGCCTTTGGAGCCTCTGTAAGTGGGTCAGGCCATTCGGATAGACCCGAGGCAGCCCTGGCTRCAAACAGCACAACGGGGGTCTCTGCGAATCTCCATTGCTCTGCCTCAAATTCACTCAGTTGACAGATAAAAATCGTGGGGTTTGATACCTGGGGACCATCCAGCCGGGACTTGAGCTGTCTCCAGCATGGAGCTTCTGGAGCCGGATCTCTATCAATAGCTCTGCTGGAAAGGCAACTCTTGCAGAGGGCCCAGCGGTGCCTCCCCGACCTGTTTCAGAGCTGCCAAAGGAAATCCAAGAAGTATCCGTGAAAGCTCCAGGCTGCAGAGGGGTGAATGTAATTCCACAGACCTCCATGCAGCAGCAGAACCCACTTTTCCTCTTCCTTCCATGCCACGGGCCTCCTTTCGGCTTGTAGAGCTCTATTTTTCAGCCTTATTGTTTTTTTTCCTAATTGATTGGGCCTGGAAAGGTCATCGCCCCCTGCCAGATTGTGTAATATTTAACTTCGAAGCAAAAAATGAGAGTCTCGGGATTGGGGGCGAACGGATGCAGCTCCCTCCTGAATAGCGAAGCCCTTTCATAGCCACCCAAATATTCTGCTTGCTCATGGTGGTGAATAACTCTCTGGTGCTCTGCACATGGAAAGACTAACCACAAAAAGGTGGGAGAAGGRCGGCATAAAGCAGGTATTGAGAGCATCAAGTTCACACCGTCTAATCCAGATGGCAGCAGCAATACTTCCTTATTTATTGATTTTTTTAACTTAAAATGTCTAGCTTTTCATGCAGCTTCAGCATAGCAAACAGTCCTTTCCGATGCCAAGTTCAATGATGACTAACACTATTTACAGGACTATTTTGTAATCTCAGATCAGCCCACGTTAACGGGAAGTTACGTTTTCCCATCAGTCTATTAAACCGTGCCTGAAAGTTGCTGAGGCTGGAATTGGCCATCCCGGCTCTGCTATTTTAAAGCTCCTTTCTTTTTCCGGAACAATTTCTTTTATTAATTTCTCATGAATTTCTAGTTAATTTTCTATTGGTCAGATGTGCTTCCTCAGTTTGATTTTTGCATCTTTCATTCTTTTTGAAAGAAAAAAGAAAAAAAAAAAAGAGAAAAAAGCAGATATTGCAAAAGCCCTACCAGGTTATTTGTCTAATCTGCACTTTTTTATGCATGAGATCAGCTCAGAAGATCTGACATAAGAAACCTATTGGTGCACAACTGCTTTAACTGATAGGAGTTACCTCTGTGGGTTGTCTAGTAGGATGGTAAGTTTTTTATATTTCTTTATATATATATTTTTTTTAGCTCAGGTTTTTATTAGCAATTTTATAAAGCTCCATCTCTGTTACTATTAAATCCCAGGAAAGTCTGGCGCAGAACGTTTGTAATATGAATGAGCGTGTCCATATGCTTCCAAGTGACCCTGCAGCCTGGAAAAATTACAATTTCATCCATGTGTTTAAAAGAAAGAAAAAAAAAAAAAAAGAAGGTTTCCTGTAAATGTTGACAGAAGGGGTTAAGGCAGAGATGTTTCTCTGTGGGATTTGTTGCCTTCCCTGTCACCAGGACCTATTTGGGCAAGTGGCTCCTGGTGCCAGCTACAACAGACAGTTTTAGCGCCCTCGGGTCACGATCTCAGGCCTGGGGCATCCGCGGTGCAGATTGCAAACCTGCAGCGAGCCAGAAACGGGGTTTTGGCTGAAGCCCCAGCCAGCCCCAGCCTTYGCAGGCTGCAGCAGTTCAGCTTGAGAGTAAAACTGGAGCCTTTCTAAAGGCCTTTTTCCCCTTGTTTTCTTTTCATGCAGCAGATCTCCGGTCACCTCAAGGCCAGAAAAAAATGCACTTGTGTTGGAGGGAAATGTCACTTTCTCAGGAATAGCCACACCTGCCTAATTGTGGGAATATTGACAGTCCCAAGTGTTGCAGGATTGGGAAGGCTGGAGAAGCTGCGATAAGCGGGTGCTGCTGGATGGTACTTGGCACTGGGGCCCTACCTTTGCACGCAAGTCTAGGCAAAAAAACTCAACTGATACTATTAAAACAATAACAAAATGTGTATGTGGTAATCTCAATAATGATTTGCTTGAGCAAGGATGGCCAAAATACATAGCTGCAACAGCAGCCGTGGTGCTCTCTCCAGATGTGCCTGCCTGCGAAGGCCCTTGGCACGGGCACGGCCCTCGGAGCTGGCATGGAACTTGGAAAACGCCGATTCTGAAGAAATCGAAACATTCTGCGGGAACACGTTGATTTTGGTCAGGTTTTCTGATGGAAAGCGGGCAGGTTTCCCAGGGCGGCCYTGCCTGGCGCTGCTTCCGCGCGCCGGCCGCGAGACGCCGAGCGCGGAGCCGGGAGCTCGGGCACGCAGGGAGCCCGGGCGGCTCCGCTGCACCATAACCTGACTCGTCAGGGAAGCCGGGGGGCAATTACCAGCATTTTTCCTCCTGAAATGAGGATTTGGATGTCTGAGCAGAGCAGCTGTAGCCCTGAGGGTGAACATGAGCTCCTGTGGTCCAAGGTTTCGCCGTAGAGACAGGGACCCCGTATCCGTGGTGCAGGCTCTAAAGGAGGCACTGCACAGTTGCAGCGTGGAAGAAAATTGCTCTTCTTTGGGCCACTTAATTGCAAGTGAATCCCAGGAGCAGATGAGGATTGTGGTGCATATAATACACCAGAAATACCCAGCGTTCATTTGAAAGCAGTTGCATTTGGAGGGGAAAAGAGCTCTTATATCTGCCTCACATCAAATGCTGGTTGTGCCTAGAACTGGCGGCTTAGAGGTTTTGGTGGAAAAGGCTCAAGTTATGGGGAGGGAAAGAAAATGGGGGGCAGAACAGGAGGCACCTGGGAGGGAAGTTCTGCAGTCAGCTTCTCCTTGGGAAATCTGCTCTGCTGCCAGATCACAGTTTGGCATGGCCTGGTTTTGTGTTTAGGTTTTTAGGTTTAGGTTTTAAACAGATAATTCCCTGATTGTACCTACAAAAATATAGTTAAATCGAAGGTCAAGTTAAAATTTTCCAGTGTAACAGGCTGAAAATGATTTATTGAGTGCAACAGTTAAATACCAGGACAGTTGTGCTATGCCTAGTGCCTGGGGAACTAACCCTTCCTCTCTCYCCTTGTCCTCAGGTTCAGTGGCAAATATGAACATTTGTCAACATTTGACAAGAACTCCTTGGGACACCATGAATTTGCTGCAATCTGGACCACAGAGCATTTGCAATAGCACTTTTAAATTCTAATTTAATTTAAATTAAAAATTATAAGAGTCATCCGGATTAACTGCAGTCATGGCTAGCAAAAGAAAATCCACGACTCCCTGCATGATACCAGTAAAAACGCTGGTGCTTCAGGAGCCCGAACTGGATGCTGTARAAAATGATCATAAAGGAACTCAACAGGACGTTCCTCCTGAAGTGCCTGCACCTAGTGATGCTGGTGCAAGCAACACTAGTAACAGAGCGTTATCTAACGGGCACCGTGGTATTGCTGATGGCGACACTTACGTGTGCAAGGACTGTAACTTTGGATCTCAAGATGTTCACTCTTTCATTGGGCACCTGGACTCTGAGCACTTAGATTTTAGCCAAGATCCGGTGTTTGCGTGCGTTGCGTGCAGCTTTCTGGCAAAAAGCCATGAGGGGCTCTCGCACCACAACGCAGAGGCCCATGCTGGCGAGACCAGCTTCACGTGGAGCGTGGCCAAGAAGGATAATCAAACCACCGTGGAGCAGAGTCTCTGCGAGGCCGCCGGCAGCCACGAGCCTCCCGCGGAGCTCCCCGAGGAAGCGGCAGACGGTCAGTCCGAAATTATCATCACCAAAACCCCCATCATGAAGATAATGAAAGGCAAACCCGAGGCCAAGAAAATCCACACGCTCAAAGAGAACCTACCGAGTCAGCCGAGCGGCGAGTTGGAGGCGAAAGACGCAGAGCATTCGTTCCCCAACGGGTCCGTCCCGGCGAGCCAGCCCCCCGCGAGCTCAACCAAGTCGTCCCACGTGGCCAACGGCTCCCTCATAGGAAACGTGCCCATTTTGCAGGCGGGTGTTGCCCACCTCGTTTCCCTGCCGCAGCAGCCACCACTGCACCAGCAGCTGCCCACGTCCAAATCCCTTCCCAAGGTGATGATTCCCTTGAGCAGCATCCCAACGTACAACGCGGCCATGGACTCTAACAGCTTCCTGAAAAACTCCTTCCACAAGTTCCCTTACCCCACCAAAGCCGAGCTCTGCTACTTGACAGTGGTGACAAAATACCCAGAGGAGCAGCTGAAGATCTGGTTCACRGCGCAGAGGTTGAAGCAAGGCATCAGCTGGTCCCCAGAAGAGATAGAAGACGCCAGGAAAAAGATGTTTAACACGGTTATCCAGTCCGTGCCCCAACCCACAATCACGGTTTTGAACACACCGCTAGTTGCAAACCCCGGCAATGTCCCACACCTCATTCAGGCCACTTTGCCCGGCCACGTGGTCGGGCAGCCCGAAGGAACGGGGGGCCTGCTCGTTACACAGCCCGTGGTGACCAACGGGTTGAAAGGAAGCGGCTCCTCCTTCACGCTAGCGGTGACCTCGGCTGCCAAGGCCCAGCCCGCGGCGCCGCACGGCACCGTGAGCTCCGGTAACGCGTCCACGGTGAAGGTGGTCAACAGCGCCCAGGCCCTGCTCACCGCGTGTCCGGCCATATCCTCGCAGGCCTTCCTGGACCCCAACGTGTACAAGAACAAGAAGTCCCATGAGCAGCTGTCCGCACTGAAAGGCAGCTTCTACAGAAACCAGTTCCCTGGGCAGGCCGAGGTCGAGCGGCTGTCAAAAATCACCGGCCTTTCCGTGAAGGAGATTCGGAAGTGGTTTAGCGACAGGAGGTACCATTACAGGAACGTGAAGGGCGGCCGAGGCGCGTTTGCCGGGGATCCCCTGGATTCCCTGCCCGAGATGCCCTTTGATGTGCCCCCCAAGGGTGCCGAGCTAGCGTCCACCACGGCAGCAACGCCCGTCACACATCACCAAACGAGGCGACAAGCCTGGCATCAGACGCCTGACTTCACGCCCACCAAGTACAAGGAGCGAGCGCCCGAGCAGCTGAAGGCTCTGGAGAGCAGTTTTGCACAGAACCCTCTTCCTCCAGATGAGGAGGTCAATCGCCTGCGSGGTGAGACCAAAATGACACGCCGAGAAATCGATAGCTGGTTCTCTGAAAGGAGGAAAAAACAAGTGGCRGAAGAAAACAAGAAGGTGGAGGAAGCAGTTCAGCAGGAGGAGGAAGAGGCTGAAAATGGCTGCGGGGAGGAAGACTCTTCCGATGACCTGAGGGCCTCAAGTGAGAACGGCTCCGGGGATGCCTCTAGCAACAACCCAAATTCAGAGGAGCGCAAAGTGAGTCCCATCAAAATCAACCTGAAGAACCTCCGAGTGACTGAGGCCAACGGCAAGGGCGAAGTCCCGGGGATCAGCGCAAGCGAGAAGGGGGACGGCAGCCCCAGCCGGCCCCCGACCCCCCCAAAAACCAAGCTGAACTTCAAGAAGACCGCCCAGCAGCGGCACTTGCTCAAACAAATGTTCGTGCAGACGCAGCGGCCGACCAACCAGGAGTACGACGCTATCGTGTCGCAGACGGGCCTGCCGCGGGCGGAGGTGATCCGCTGGTTCGGAGACAGCCGCTATGGCTACAAGAACGGGCAGCTGAAGTGGTACGAGAACTACCGGCGGGGGATTTTCCCCCCGGGCGTGGTGGAAGTCAGCGCCGCCGGCAGGGAGGTCTTGGAGGACTATTTCAGGCAGCACAAGGCGCTGCGGGAGGACGACCTGGCGGGGCTGTGTGAGCGCGCGCAGCTCGGCGCCCCGCACGTGCGGCTCTGGCTGGCGGCGCGGGCCGACGAGGAGGCCCGCGGCTCGAGCGAGGCGGGCGGCGAGGATGGGCAGCCCGGCACGGGCGACCAAGCGGGGAGCCAGAACGGGCCGCGTGGCGCCTGCCCGGAGGCGGCCGAGAAGGGCGAGGCGGCGGAGGCGGGCGGCGCGGAGGCCGGCACGGAGGCCGATGTGGAGGCGCGCGGCCAGCCGCCCGTGCGGCCGCTCGGTAAGCTGCTCCCCTGCCCTGCCCCGCGCAGCTCACGCCTTGTCCCTAGGGCTGGGGCACGCGTAGACACCGGCGAGGCACCGAGCACCGCGCGGTTGGCAAACTGAGGCTTTAGGGAAGGGTCTGGCAGGGCTCCTGCTCGCTTGGGATTGCCCTGGAGAAGCAGCAGGAATTGCTCCAGGAAGGGGGATTGGGGAGGGAGGAGAGGGACGGGCCGGATGCCACTGCCCCTCCATCCCAGCCCGCCCCATAAGGMGCCATTGGCAAAGCTCTCCTTGAAACCCGGCTGTTACATCCCGCATGCCCTGCTGCTGCCCAGGGCCAGGCTCGAATGGAGCCTGCCGCGACGGAGAGGACATGGAGGGCTGGACTGGCGCCTGCAGCCGCCGGCCCTGCCCCTGCTCCCGGACTCGCCCTTGAGCAGCCTGTGTGTGGGGAGGAGAGGTGGTTTCCAACCCTCCGCGGGCTCTTCRGCAGTGCAGCTGGGGGCTGTTTGCTCCCTGGCCGGGCTCCCAGGGCATGGRGAAGGCCAAGCACGGCCATATCCCTGTCCCGCCGCACGCCCTCCTGCTCGGAGCCTCCCACACACCCCTGCCCTGGGCACAGGCCTGGCCTTCAAGCACTTACCTCCAAATCCTTGGTTCTTTCCCTCCTCTGATTCAATGGAGATGGAGAGCAAGCTCACATAGGGCTGCATCATTACTGCAACTGGAAGCTGCATCAGGCACCATCCTGYACCTGCTGGGAAGCAGGAGGAGGACAGGACTATCCTGCCACCTCCATGGGTTGCARGCACAGGCTGGTGCAGAGGGAAAGTCCCCTCCTGAAGGCAGCTGCAGCTGCTGATTGTGCCTTCCACGAGCTCCACCTGCATCCCGCTGCCGCAGCCCGCACCTGGCTGGTGCTCAGGTGCCTGCAGGATCCCCCTGACACATGTGTTTCCCTTCCAGAAACAGACTGAACGCCAATTGCCTGCCCTGGAGGAGCTGCTCTTACCCTCGAGGAGACAGTTTTGCTCTTTTAGGAAGTCCCTGGGCCGGCCTGACGTGCGCCTCAGGAGCAGGACGTGGTGTTGAAGCGCTGCCGTGAACGGGACCTTTGAGCAGAGCGCGGGGCGCGCGAGCGCCGGGCGCAGCGCAGGGCTCTGCGCAGCCCGGCCGAGCAGGGGGCTGCGAGCGGGCCGAGGTGGGCGCTCAGAGCCCCCAAAATCCCATTTCTCGAGTGCTTTCTGGTGGACAGACTCTCAGATTTCATATTCATATACCGATGCCTACAGCTGCCTATACAAGCATAATGAATCTCCGACCTCGTGTTAACGAGGTTGTTGCTTTAGATATGGACTATCATGGCACAATACTTCTTTTTGTTGTTGTTTTCTCATCTGTCCATAAGGTGTTTGTTCTCTAAAGGTTGGCATGGCTGCATAAGTGCTCTCTCGATCCCTTTGGTCCTTAAGTGCTGATAGGGAGGGGGTTTGTGTGAGTGCACCTGCGTGCACTTGTGTGAGTCTGTGGGGATTAGGAAAGGTATCTAAGAAAACTGCCAATCTTGCATTATAGTGGAAAGGTTTGTGAGGTTTCATCCCTAGGGATGAGGTCACATTTAGCATTGCATACCCTCCAGAAAGCAGCAGAAACCCAGACAGGGTTTGTTTCTCCTTTGCCCCTTGCTGGCTACAGTACTTTTTCCTCCTCTGCTCTGGAGCCTCGCTGTAGCAGGCTGTTAAATCTCCAAGTCTCCCTTTAATCACTGAGAACTAGCACATAATAATTTTTCCATCCTGACCTGGAATCCTTTTCATTGTTTGGAGGGAACAAGCTGTTCTTCGGAGAACAAATGTGGAGAAGACGCCGTGTTGCTGCTAAGGGCTGGAGCCATTGTTGTCTCCAAGGGATCTGCTCCTCAGGCAGCTCTTCTGCACTCAGGAAGTTTGCCTGTTACAGCCCTGCGCGACAGATCCTGCTGCAGCCGTGCTGGTAGCTCCAGGAATTTGCTCCAGTCTTTTTCTTCAGGCCATCTACAGGAGTTCTGGCTTCACGTGAAARAACAAAATAAATTTCCCAGTTGCTTTTCAGTTACCTGCTTCTTAGTATCTACACCTTCTTAACGTGCCCGTGTTGTCTTGGGTGGTTGCTGTCCACTTGAAGATGTCTTCATATATATATTATATATATATTCCTTTCTAATAGAAGCCAAGATCTGGAAGGGAACTCTTGAGTCCAACCAAACACAGTGTCAGACTATCCTGTCATAAACTAATCAACCCCCCTGCTCAAAATTGGTTCCATGTCTTGCCTTCACTTTTGCTCTCGGAAGGCTATTCTAGAACTTCACTGCCTTTGAATGGTTAGGAACTTTATTTAAATTTCTAGTTTGAATTAATTCGTGGCCGGTTCATTCCTGGTTTGTTTTCAAGCCAACATTGTCCTTCAACTTAAATAGTTTTTGGTGTTTATCCACTGATGTATTTATGGAGAGTAGTCATAGTTCCTCGTTTTTGCCAAGCGAACCCAGCCAAGCTTTCTCAGTAGAAGGTTTTTATTTAGTGAGAGCTTTTAATGTGGGAGACTTTATTGTTGGTGGTAAATGATATTTATTAGAAGGGTGGGTAGCAAGCCCCAGAGGATCGAATCCAGAGGCTTACAAAAAAAATCTGTTTAAAAACAGAAAGCTCTTCCAGAACCTCATCCAAACATGCTGTCTGGCTTCTACCTTCAGTTGCCTTTGCTTTTCTAATTCTTTCTTCACCCCCCTCTTGGAGAGGCTGAGGTCGGTGCTTGGTGCACGGGGCTTCCCTTTGCCCAGCTGTGCATGTCCACATCGACAGGCTCCCGCTGCAGTCAACAGAGAGCTCGCTGGGTGCAAAAGCATCTCCTTGTAAAGAAGGTGACCTGCACCCTAAACAGGGCTGGGGGTGACTTGTTAGGATGCAGACACCTGCCCTGCAACCACATCCTCCCTTTAGCAACCAGACAAATCCTTCCCGAGATGCTACGAGCTGACACGAAGCTCCCTCAGTTCCTTCTTCCTCAGAAGCTCTCGCCGGTCGTGCCTGGGCTTGAGGCACAACCAGCCACCATCCCACGGCTGCCGCGCGTCACTCCAGCGGCACCGCGTGTCCCTGAGGCTGCAGCGCCCTCGTCCCGAGGAGCAGAGCTGGGTGTAATGTGAAAACTGCCAGAATCCCAAGGATTGAGCCCGTGCAGGTGCCACAATCCTGTGATTCCACGGGTGACAGCGGAGCTGGGTGCTCCTAGAGCTGAAGGCACCAGGTCTAGGAGTGCTGAGAGTGTGAGTGTCTGCACAGTGTTACCTTCAGAGAACAAATACAGGTAGGTAATTTACTCTATCATCTATGTACATGCAGGTTTATTTAAGTACACATATATACAGTTCAGATATGCCATTGATTCTTTATCACATTAAGATGTRCATTAAAAGTGTACACTTTTACTAACTAACTGCTATATAACTATGTTGGAAATGTGGTTTGCCCATTCAAGGTGGTTTTCTGTGGGATTTTTGGTGTACACTTAAAGGCTTACGCTAATTGGAAGGGTGATCCCCACTCCATCTACAGAAATGCTTAAGGATTATGGTATGAACTGGTCCCTTCAAACCAGTTTGCCAGGCATTAGCTGAAGTTTTTTTTTTCTTGCATTTGGAATTTGGATTGAATTCGGCCTGTTTTCCAGAAAAAAAAAAAAAAAAAACGAGAGAGAGAAATCTTGTGAGCTAGGGGGAGAATTTCCCGGTGTACACAGAAAACACAGCCTTGAGGGTTGGAAGCTGCTGAGGTTTTGAGCTTTGTCTCCATGCATTCATACAAGCACAGCAGGAGTTTTCTTTCTTTTGGGGCAGAGGAATTTCAAAACTGKTTCCAGGCAGGCTCTCCTCCTGCACAGCAGCCGGGTGAAGAGGCTGGCAAGCCCTGTTGCATGGGCAGGGTGAGATCTGAAGAGGACTGCAGATATGCAGCTCGTGAAGCAGGAATCGATACGTAATTGAGTTCCCTTTCTAACTGCCCCGCTGTTATCTGCATTTGTAGTTGACTTGAAACTTCCTTGAAAACTTAAGCTCAAGATTTGAGGGTTTGGCTCTGCAGTCCTTTGTTTCCCTATCACATCATTTTGGAAGCTGAAGAGAAGCAGGTATCATCTCCGAATACACTCAGGTTTTGGTGCAGGATTTTAGAAACACGTTTGTATCTGAACCTGAAGGAAAGGAGAGGTGGCTTGACAGTCCCAGCAGCAGCTCTTCTGGTGTGGAGAGGAAGCATTGCCACAATTCGACACACGGCATGAATATTTATCAGTGTTCATCGAAGATGACTATGGTGACTTAAAGAGTTTAAGGTAGAGGTCATGCAGCCAGCATCAGCAGGGAAGGGAAATTAATTTCTTCGCCTCCGTCGGCTACGTGTGAGCTCGGGTTTGACAGACCCAGCAGTAAGCATCAATTTTAATCCATGTGAATCTTGTTACTTATTTCTCTGAGACTGCTTAGATTAAGGTTGCAATCCAATTACTTAATCACCTGAAACCCTGATTTGTGCTGCACCTGCCTCACTCATGTAAGGGCTGCTGGTCCTCCTGGTGCGGGGAACAGCGCTAATTTATCTGTTAATAGCAACAGGGCCCAGATGAGGCTTCTTTTCAACACAGCTCTGTGTTTTGTATGGCTGGCTTATTTTTTCTGTTCCTTGACTAATATCCTGGAAGTCCTTTTATTATTATTATTATTATTATTATTATTATTATATTTTTAGCAGAACATTAAACAAACAGTGATGCACAGGAACCTACTTCCATTGGCCTGAGAGCCGCGTGCTGCTGCACATCGGGCCTGCAGCCAGACGAATGGACACGAGTGCTTGCTCCAGCTTCGGGTGCTTATTTAACACAGTCCCTTGTCCCCTTTCTGGTGGGGACTTGCACTGGTCACCATGAGAAGCCATCAGCCGATGGCAGCCGCAACTAGAAACCCTGCAGACGGGACACCCATCTTAATGCAGAGCCCTAAGGTGACAGGGACACTTGCACAGAAGCTGCAGTTGCAAAACATCCGCTTGGTTTATTCTTGCCACTCATCCCYTGCCTGTTCAGGAGGATGGGGAAGGTTAAGTGTTTGGAGTTTTATTCCTATTTATTTTTTTTTTTTTTTGTTGAAAAAGCAACAGTTTTGGTTGGAGGGAGATCCCCCTTGGTGATCAATAGCCTGTGAAGAGATGTGATGCAGGAAACCTGATCAGATGGTGATGGTCAGAAGCTGGGGTAAATGGTGATCAGAAGGGAAGGTGTTTTCAGCACTTTAGGCACAAATGGGCAGGGTAAGATGATACTGCACCTTCCCATGGTATTTCTGGTATTTTATAATCAAGTTCATTTAAAAATGCTTTAAACTGTTCTTGTCTGCTTCCCAGATAACTTTGGCTTCACTTTTTGAATCACGCTATGGCCTGGTGTGATTCTGCTCACAGGGGAGTCCAATGGGGACAGATTAGGCAAAGCTACAAATAGGGGGGGAATGGACTTGTGATTTTTAGTTTTTTGCAAGTTTAGTTTCTGCTGTATTTTTGTTTTTTGGCACTGGTCTCCACCAGGAATGCTGAATCAAAACTTACTTTAAAGCAGAGCAAGTGACCTCTGTTTATCTAAGCAGTGATTTCTTTTTCTTTGCTTGTTCCAGTAAAGAGTGCTCTTTTGGCTCAAGTTGACCATTTTTTGATGGTGTGAATAAAGCCAGTTTTTCCTGTACTGCTGGAGATGGTATTAGGAGGACTCATTATTGGTGCTAGCGAAGGTTGGGATAGGAATCCACGGYGTAGAAAATTTCTTGCTAAAAAATTGCACTTTTTCTCTGTGCCCCRTCTGACTCGTGGTGTCATAATGGGTACGTGGCTGAATTTCCCCTTGCACATACTAACATTGCACTAAAAAGAGAGACTTTGGGAACAGCGTGTTGATCACTTTGTTTCTCACCAGACCACAAAGTCAGCCTAGTGGGGTCTTTTGTTTGTTTGTTTGTTTAATTAATATTATTTCAAAATCATGCTGGTGCTGAATGACCTGGAATTTTTGCTTGGATTTATCCAAAGGAAAATGTAATTGTAGCTGCAACGGGACCTTTCATAAGGGTGRCCGTGTAGCCAGGGGGCAGAGCAAAGTCTCTGCCGCGTAACCGTCTTTGTACCGGGGAGGGCGTCCGCTGGGGTTGTTATTGTGTTTTTTAAGACCACAATTTTGGATGGTCACCTTGGAAATGTGTGAGACAGGAACTAGTTTCTACTTTTGGTAAAGGTTTTAAAGAGAAAAAAAAAGAAAAAAAAAAAAGAAAAAAAAAGTGAAGCTGCCTGTGACTGTGGGCTGTGGCTATTACTAGGGCTAGGGTAGCTTGGACCTGCTATGGACTTTACCTGCTCTTATTCTGAGGGCAAGAACTCCCTGTAGCGACAATGATGCCACTTCTGCGAAGTGAATGGCAAGTTTCCCTTCCTTTTGTATATGTGGATGCGAGGGTGGGAGAGGGGAAGAGCTTGCTTGTACAGTTTGTTGAAATGAAACCAGACATTTTTGGTTGTTCCTAAATAAAGAGCGTAAAATATGAACACGAAGTGACTGGTGACTGGGACTGGGGCAGCCCTCGGGATCGGGATGCTGAAATGCCCGGGTGCTTTGGGAAGTGCTGCCCTGGGCCCAGGGTGTTGTTTTGGTGCACGACGTCCCACGGGGAGCCACGYGGGCCGGATTGGAGAAGGCTGCTCCTTGCGTTGGGCCCTGGCCTAAATTAGCATGTGTTTTTTCCAGCCTGCTGGGCATCACCATGGAAAATTTCACCTGCAGCCTCTCCGGGGCCGTGCAAAGCCCCAGTTTTGCATGGAGATGGGGATGGAAAAATCCAAAGATGAAACAAAACAGATAAATCTTTCCCAGGAGCCCTTCCGCAGGCTGCAGGCCCTGCCTGGCTCCGGTCCTGGTCACGACGGCACGCTTGGCCATCGCTCATACGAACACAGCAGCTTTTTGCCCTTTGGAGCGAACAATTTCAAAGCCGGAGTGGTGCCTGGCTATCATTTCCCCCTCCATGGCCACACTGGTCCCAAAGGCACAAAAATAAATCACACCCTGCGAGGGAGGGAGGGCGAAGGCACGGGCGAGCCGAGACGTCACACGCTTAATACTGACACATTTATTGTCGATTAAAGCTAGAGCGGCCTGTAAACGTCGACTTTCACTACTGGGCCCATCGGCAGTGGCTCTGCAGGGAGGTAGAGGGCGGCCCGGGCGCGCCGAGGCCTCGCGGGGGCCTCCCTGCCTCTTCCTCACCCTCGGAGCCGCTTTCGTCTCTCGCCTCGGCGGCTGGCAGGCTCTGCACATCCATACACTTCATTAAGGGCTTCGCGGTGAGGGGGGGGGGTGGTTGGGGGGGTTGTTTGTCTTTTTTTTCCCGTTTTCTCTCCTCAAAAATTTTTTTTTTTAGTTCTCCGCTCCAACGCGCTTCGGCGGAGAAACTGGAAAAGCTGCCTGAAAGTAGGCCATAGCAGTGCCGTTTCCATAGAAACCAGTTCAGAGCGTGCCGTGACAGTCACCGGCACTCGGAGGTGCTCTCGGCCGCCCGCCCCGGGCTACAGCCGGTTGTCCCCGTTGACCCTCGTCCGCCGCAGGACCCTGCAGGGGGGCACAGAGAAGGGCGCAGCGCTGAGGTGGCGTCCCAGGGGAATGGGATGTGGGCCCCTGACCATGGAAACAAAATGGCTTCGGCCGCTAGAATGGGGGTGAAGGCCACTGTGGTCAGCAAACCCAGGAGTAGCAGCTAACCGCCCTCCTAGGTGGGCTACGCTTGCCGCAGGACCCATGTTTCACCTCCATGTAAGGAAGAACTTCTTCCCTGTGAGGGTGACAGGGTCCTGGCTGCCCGGGGAGGCTGTGGAGTCTCCTTGATGGAGATCTTCCAAAACCGCCTGGATGCCACYCTGTGCCCCATGCTCTGGTGTCAGGGGCGTTGGACTGGATGATCTCTAGAGGTCCCTTCCAACCTCAACCACTCTGTGTGTTTCAACCCCACATGTGCCCCAGCAGCAACTCCATCCAGCCCATCTCTCTGGCCAGCTCTGGTGCCTCCTGGCCAAYGCTGGTGCCTCCTCGCGGCCCGAAGAGCCAGGAGGCAACCGGGCCAGGCCAGGGGAAGGTGGCATCAGCCAGCGCTTCCTGCAATCGGGTCCCAGCCTCCTCCCAGCACCTGCCCCTCATCCCTCCCGTCCCGGCTGCTCAGGGCTGTGGGTTAGCTGGAGCGTGAGCAGCCCCCGCGGTACCTTCGCTCGCGGTTCTCGAAGTGATCCGCGAGCTGCTCCTGCGACACGCGGAAGTCCTCGAAGGGCTGCTGGTAGCGGGACTCGAAGGAGCCCTCCCTGCCTCTGCCCGCCAGGAGCTGCCCGGAGGCGTCCGCAGCTCGCTGCTCCCGCAGCGCCGCGCCGCTGAAGAGGTGAATGTCGCCGTTCTCCTGCTTGAACGGGAAAGAGGATTTCTAAGCCTGCATGGCAGGACCTGCCTTTCCTGCAGGTTGTGCGAGCAGGCGCAGGGCCCTGGCTGCACGGAGAGCTAACGTGCACGGGCGGCCCAGGACTGACAGTGGCTCTGGGTGGGTGACGTGCAGCTGCTTTGCCTGTAACAACCATCAGCAGCTCCCAGCAACTGAACTTTTAATATGGAAATAAGAGAAATATCTGTCTCAAAGAACCCTACCTGGCTGGCCCTGCGTCACCATGGTCCATGACACTAAGCTAGAACATCCTCCAAGAGCAGATGCAGACCTGGGGTGGTTGCAGATCTGCTGCCTTCAGCTTTTAAAGAAGGGATTTACAGGGAAGCCAAGGCAGCAATGTGCCTGAAACCTCTCTGGCTCAGTGCAAGAACTGAACCTAGTAGGATCAGTGTGTCCCATCCCTGCAACCCTCTATGACTGCAGAGCTCAACTTCAAAAACACCCCTGGTCTATGGGAGGGAACAAGGAGAAAGGAACAACCCCAAGGAAACTGCAGCCTTGCATTTAAGGTGCTCTGTGACCAGGGCTCAGTTGCCCCTCGCATGTTCAGCTAATGCTGCACTCCAACAACCCCTGCTCTGAGATGAGCAGAAGATGACGATGTGAGAAGAACCATGCAAGGAGAGGAGGAAGGCAGCAGTGCCACACTGCCTAGTGAGGAGGGATGGGGTGGGCTCTCCAGCTCTGCTCACCTCCCATGTGAGCTGCTCTTACCTTGCTAGGGAAAATGTCTATCTTGACGAGCAGGGATGCTAACTCCAGGCTCTCGCTGTAGTTGTTCTTCAAGGGTACAGCTCGGAAACCTAGTGCAGAGACAGCCTTGGCGTTACTCGCAGTACAGGCAACGTGTTAGTCCCCACGGCACAGACCTCAGGGGGGCATTTTCCAATTCCCCTTCCCTCCTCTGGTGTGCCCTACATGCCAGTGAGCCAAAGGATGTCAGCAAAAGTGCTTCTTGCTTCCTTCTCCTACAAGACTTCCCATCTCCATGGCTAATTATTTGACTAGTAAATTGGTGAGGACCAACATGACACAAGTGTGCCCAGTCCCTGAGCCCTTTACCTGTCTTCAAGCCTTTCACCAGGAAGGTAGCCTGAGCCAAGAAGTTCTCATCGCTGAACATGTCCTCCTCRTACACCACGAAACGGAGGAAGGCAAATTCGGGATTGCTGACCTGAAAGTGGAACTGCTTCGGGGTCCAGACAGGGTTCAGGCCRTTGTCCGCTGTTCACAGAACACCACAGTCACCAACAGCCCCCTGTGGCATCGCGCCGCAGAGCGGCCCCCCCGCGCTCCCCAGTTGACATAGTTGTAGCTGAAAACAAAGAGCCGGAGGGGGCAGCGCTCCCGCGTTTCGGAGGTGCCCGTGGTTTATGGGGCAGCTCAGAAAACATGGCAGCCTCCTCCAGACCCCTCACCTGGTGCCTGCTAGGGGTGTTTCCAAGCATCTGAGTATGATCCTCTACAACCCCTCTGCTTCRGTATCAAGAATCCCTCTCTGGCCAATAAGCCCAGGGCACTGACGAGTTTCRGGAGGAAAGCCCCCCACAGCAGTGCCCCTGCTCCCCCAGATACACAGGCCCGGCACCAAAGCTCCCATGCACCCACCAGCGACGGCTCCTCCACACTGCCTGGGGGCTCAGCCCTGGTGCCAGGGGACGGGGWGGGGGACAGTGGGGGCCACCACAGCCCCTTGCCCCCAGCGCCTCCCAGGCAGGGCAGCCGGCCAGGGACTAGCTGCAGTCAGAGCTTCACCTCTCTCTTGGCTCCACAGGGCCACTAACGGGCCCGGCAGCATCGTCCCCTGGGTGCTGAATCCCCCAAAGCTGCCAAGAGCAGCTATGGGGGCAGCAAACGGCACCGCCATCATGGGGAGGGTTACAAAGCAGCTCACCCACGATCTCCGTCTTCTGTTTCATGTTGTCGTACTCGGCTCCGGACACCTCCACCTCCACAAAGGGACAAACGATTCCCCTCCCGTTTTTGGGAAGGTGCCGGGCGCCCAGCACCTGGGGAAGAGAGGAAGCTTTGGCACACACAGAAGCCAATGGAAAAACCTTGTTTGCACACTGAGGAATTTTCTTTCTAAACAAATCACCCCAGCTCTGCTAAACGGAGGTAGAAGGGACAGGGACAGTCAGGCCATTAAAAAAAAAAAGTGCTCCAAACCCTGCAGGCTGCTGTTACTGATCTCCCTTTAACTTSCAAGATAAAGGTGGCTGAACCCTTACAGGCTCCTGCCACCTATGTGGGACAGATGAGCCTGTGGCTACTGCATCTTCCCTGCGGCAGCCAGGCAGGATCCGGCACCTGCTCGAGCCAGGCCACCAAGCCAGGACTCCTTTCCCAGTCTCTGGCARCTTGGAGATTTACACAGAGCTGCTTCTCGTAACTCCTAGGCATCAGTGCTGCACGGAGAAGAGTGCTCCAAGCTCAGCGCGTCCCCGCAGCTGTCCCCCTTCCTGTTGGCAGCACGGCCTGTGCTCCACGACAGCCTGCTTCCTCGCAGGAGGAAGAACTGCCCGTTCCCTCCTGCCCGCGGCCAGATGGCCCTGCATGGGACTGCGGCACGCGCCTGTGCAGGGAGGGCCGCGCTGCCAACGCTGCGTCACCAGCTCCGGATCACGCTGGCCTCGAGGTGGCTAAAGCTGCCTTTGCTGGGGACATGGGGCACTTCTCATGGAGGACAACAGCTGAGAACATCTCTAAAGGGGATGGTGGCTGCAGCTTTACTCCAAGACACAGGAAGAACATATAGAGCTCTGTCATGCAAAAGGTGCACGGAGACGGTGCCAGGGTTTCCTCTGAGACACTGCACACAAGGTTAACGTGTTGTCAATGAAATTGCAAGCCTCTAACAGCAAGATCTGTGCTGCCTCGTCCCCGAGGCCTGTGTGGCACAAAGGGGACTTGCAGAGATGACAGCCAGTGCACAGAGGCAGAGCCAGCTGGGCTCTGGGCCCATCTGGGCTCACAGCACAGGCTGCCGCGACAGCACCGGTCCAAGCACGGAAGCCCCAAGGCCTGGCAAAGCCATGGTCTCTGCATGGAGGGATTTGGTGGTGGCTCTGGGTTCGACCTGTGCCCAGCTCCCTTCCGCTCACTGGCCCAGCTTAGCCTGGGAGCAACTCAGTGAGGGCGAGAGAGGACTGGCCCAGCTGGTAGCGAGAGCGCAGCGGGGCCCAGTGCTCCTGCTCCTGCCAAGGCACTCGTGTGTGTTCAGGCAGCCCTCAGGAAGCTGGGCAAGGACAAGGCCGCCCACCTCCTCCTTGGGCACCGCAGAGCCTGGGCTGGCAGGGCCCCGGTGCCACAGCTCACGATTGCCACCTGCCGGCACCGGCCCCTTGGCCTGGTGCCCTCTGTCCAGCGCTGCCTTCAMGTCCTGTCTTTGGGCTCCAGGGCTGCAATTCGCTTTGCAAGGCCACAATGAGGGTGGCAAAACAGTCAAGCTCTTTTCTGCCTTTTTTTCCCCGTGTAGAGACACAGTGGGGTCCCCCCATGCTCTACACAGGTGGTTCCCAAAAGCAGTTGGTGCCTCCAGCAGCTCCTGCTGCTCCTCTGCAGGCACCTGGGGAATCCAGTTACACTTTTTGCCTATGGAAGCACCCCCAGCCCTTCCCTTCCAGCTACTGCTCTCCAATCCTGTCCTGGTGGGACTGCTCTTAAACAGGGGCTGAAGCAGGGAGTCAGCTGAGGAATCACAGAACGGTTGAGGTCGGAAGGGACCTCTAGGAGATCATCTAATCCAGCCTCCCTGCTCAAGCAGGGACACCTAGAACAGCAGCAAACAAAGACCAGAAACCCACACAAAAATGTTTCTTCACCACACTTGCCCCAAACTCACTAGACAGGCTCAGCCCATCATCCTCCCCACAGGGATAACCTGCACCATCCACGCAAGGGGATGCACGTTGCTGCCCCTGCAGTCAGGCCCTCTGCCCCCAGTGAGGGCCCTAGGGCCAGGCCGACCTGTCCTGCAGCTCCTCTCCGTCCTCCCTGTGCCACTCAGGAAGGGAGGGATGGAGCAGGGGAGGGCACCCACCTCGATGGAGATGGAGAGCGGCTCAACGCCGCGCAGGGTGCTCTTGTCGAAGGGGTCGAAGAAGTCATCCCGCATGTTGGTCGGCTGCAGGACGTACCCGCACTGGCCGCTGGACAGGAACAAGGCCTGGTTCATCTGCATGGGCTTGTCTGGAGGGCACAGGTAGGACATGGGTARAGGTGGCCCTTCCACCCAAAGCCAGAGCCTCCGGGCCCTCTGTGTCATGCAGGAAACCTTTTGCCCCCTGCTTTGCTGGGGGGACTCGGCTTTTCTCGGGCACCTCGGCCTCACTGCAGCTCCTGCACGCACCTGGGCCAAGGGCTTTACCCAACTGCCAGGGTTCCACAGGTCACCTTTTTTCTCCTCCCTTGACTCTCGCATTTACCAATCCCTTCTGTGAGATGCTTTAAATTCACAAAACGGGTGGAAACCCCGGAAAAGAAAGGAAGACAGAGGAGTTTCTCGGYGGGTTAGTGAGCTGAAGCGGCTCACAGAAGGGTTTGGCGCCAGCCAGTGCAAGGGAAAGGCTGGACTGACCGTGCTGGAGGCCCAGCCTGCCCAGTGCTCTCACCTGGCGTCTGGAAGTTGAGGGCTACCAACTGGCTGCCGCAGATCCACATGGGCAGCGGGTCATAGTTGGAGGAGTCGAGGCGCTGGCCCTTGGGGTAGATGCGCGAGAGCTGCAGGCGGTTGTACTGCAGGAACTTCTTGCCTTTGATCTTGTTGACGTACTTCTCCGCTTTGGTCTCGGGGAAGGAGGACATGTCCCGGTAACAGGCCCTCTCTGTGCCGATCTCTGTGAGAAGAGAATGTGCAGCATAAGTTGTGAAAGTGGACAGAGCCTGGCAGGGTACGTGCAGCTTCCTCGGAGATGTCTGGCTGCTCCAGCACCCTCCATTCCCACCCCTTCCTCACACTGCCCTCTCCTGTCCTAGCTCCAGTAYTGCCGGTCTCTCAGGCTCTTAACTYTGCTGGTAGCACAGCAGGAGCAGGTTGAAAGCATCAACATCGCTCTGGGATGGGGCCCTGGTCCCCCAGAGCTCAGGATGGCACCAGCCTTAGCTACAAGGAGACAGGGAAAGGAACTTCTACCTTCTGCAGAAGGAAATTTTCAGTTCTCCCATGTAAAATGGTTCCAATTTGCTTTGGACACCAGTCCCCCATGGCCAAAGGCCAAGAGAACATCCTTGGGGGACGCATGGGAGGGTGAATAACCCCATGGTTACTGCCTGCTACAGCCACGAGATTAGAAGGGCCACCAGGAAACCGATGCTCACTCTCTTCATCAAAGGGCACTGGTCGACAATAGACGACCAGCTCTGAAAGCTCCAGCGCAATCTTCTTCCTCCTCTCCATCATCTTGCCTTCGGAGAGCTGCCAAGACAGGGAGAGAGGCTTCAGGGCCAGCTCATGGCAGCACGTGGCCACCCTGCTGCAGGGTGGCAAGAGCTGGCAGCTCAGGCGGGCCCTCGCCGACGGGAGCACACGCAGGAGGGACCCCTGGTGCTGCAGCCTCCTGCCCAGAGCAGGGCTGGCCCCAGCACGAGGTGGCTGCAGCTTCGCCTCAGAGTCGCAGGCAGCCGTTTGCCCACCCTCTCCCCCAGCCTAAACCTGCTCCCTGTGACCCTCATCCTGCTCTGGGAAGCCCAGGGCTTTGCCACGAGATGCCTCCCCTTTTGAGGGCTCTCGGGACTCACCCGGGCATCGGCCGTCTGCGCCGCCTCCCGGATCTTCTTCACCCAGTCGAGCAGGTCCTCGTGCGTGTCGGCTGCCACGTCGAGGGACAGGCGCGACACCGAGGCCATGCTGATGGAGAAGACGAACAGGCGGTTGTTCTTCCCCTCGGGACGGATGGCTGTGCGGGGAGAGGGAGCACAGGGGAGGTCACTAGCAGGCGGCAAGGAGGGGACCRATGCCGAGGGACCCTCAGGACTGTCCCGGGCTCTACAACTGAGAGAAAAGCTCCCATTTCTAGTGAGCAAAGGCAGGAGTCACCCAGGGAGCAATAGSTGATGATGCAAATTGCATCCCGAGGTGATGAGAAGAACCCCATGGCCTTTGCACCACTCTTTTCCTCCCATTCCTGAATTTTCCCCATTCCATGCCCTGAAATGCTCTTGCTCTCTGGGAACAGCCATGGAATAAGATGTCCTCTGGGCCCAGGGGGACAGTGAGAGGACAGGGGGAGCTGCAAGCCAGATCCAGCTCTGTGAAGCCCCACAGCAGGCGGGCAGCCAGGTTGGGGCACGTGTACACACACATCATTACAGAAGGTGTGTAGGAGCTCTACAAAGTCAGTGTGAGAGCTGTTGCCCTTGGGGTGGTTGGGACTGACTCCTGCTGCTGCCTTCTGAGAGCGCAGGCTCAGGGCATCTTGGCGTGGCTCCTTCACGGGACATCAAGGTGGCTCCCACATGCCCCAATATGCTCCATGCCTGCACCCTGACATCCAGGCATCCCTGTTGCCCAGGCCCAACACACAGAGGAGCAGCACCCGAGAACAGCCCCACACAGAAACGGGCCTGCAGACTTGCCTGCACTTGCAGCAGGCCTGAGGCTGCCTACAGACGGTATCCAGGAGCCCCACGAACCAGGTAACAGACCCCTGACCTGCATCCCTCCCTGGCACTCACCAATCTGACAGGACGGCACGTCCAGGACCCCTCCGAGCAGGTCTCCCAGGGGGCTGTTCTCATCCAGCTGCTGCGGGGGACGAACCACAAGCTCGATGGGGTTGGACACGAGAGCAGAGCCGCTGGGGGGCCCTCCCCAGTGCCCCCCTTGCTCACCTCGCGCTCCGGCTCCAGGCTGCTGGGGCTGCTGATCTCCTCCACGTAGTTGGAAGGGAACCACAGCTGCTTCTTGCCCCCATAATCCCCTCTCCACCTGAAGGAGGGAAGGGACAACGTGAGCACCAACCGTGAGATCCCAGATCCTCCTGAGCTGGGACAACACGTGCCAGGCAGGTCCTTCCTTGCCTGCCYTTAGGGTTCACGAGAACACAGTGGGCTTTGGACCCCAAAGAATCCCCCTATATGGGGCACCTCCCTGTATGGACTGATCCCTTGGGAAAAGGGAGGGCACAATGAACTCACCAGCCTCCTTCCTGCTTCTCCACGTTCTGGATGATGGCGTTCTTGGTGAAGGTGAGCTCGTCCTCCCGCTGCGCCTTGTAGTCAAACAGGGCTTTGACTGCACACTGCAAGGAGGAGGGCGACCCACACAGTCACGCTCCTGATGTGGCTGCAGCTGAGGGAGCAGCTCCCACCACGACACGAGCTGTGCAGCAGCCAGCCTGGCTGCCAGACCCTTTACAAAACAAGGCCAGGTCCCTGAGGTCCCTATTTATGGCAGCCCACCGAGGCCACAAGTCTGGCAGGGTGCTGCACAGACCTCTTTGTGCTGAAGACAAGCAGCTGGGATGCAGGGAAGATCCCAAATGCAAGGGAATTGCTACTCGTGCCAGGGCTCTGCATCCCAGAGAGTTTCTGCAAGAAGCCTGCAAACCAGAGCAGGCAGCAACACCCAGCCTGGCGCAAGAAAGTGTGAGGAAGAATTTAGGCTCATCTGTTTTTTTTTCCCCTAGGAATTAATAAACTCAGATTGATCCAGATACTCAGCCTGGCTGGCTGGGCCAGAGAAAAAAAGAATGACCTAGAGCTCAGGAAAGGATGAGGGAAGTCTAACAGAAGGTTGTGAACCAGATTCAGGAGCTTTGGAGGGTGGTGGAAAGAGACGGGTCTTATCTAACCTTGCAGAAGGTCCTTCCTTGTCCCTGCCTTTCTCAGCAGGATTCAGGAAAGCAGGAAGAGCAGGTTGGGAGCAGCTGCATGGAGCAGAGCTGGCACTGCAGAGGGTTACACAGCGAGCGGTGAGAACGTACCTTGAAGGTGGGCATGGGGTTGGCCTCCACGTAGAAGCCGGGATGGCGACCCTCATACAGGGCTCCATAGTCCGGCTCCTGCCAAAACAAGGGCGAGTGATGGAAACGGTCACTCTACAAGAGAACAAGCCCTATCCTTCGGGGAAGGGGAAAAACGTGCCAGGGAAGACAAGCCAACCCAAGAAAGGCTGCCCCCTGCAAAGAGATGCCAAGCCCACACTCCCTGCTGCCGTGAGTCAGAGGGGCAGCCACAGACCTCACTCAAGACACATTCCCAGCAGCTCCTGGCACGCCAGGAGGCACCAAGAGACGTGGGCTGCGAAGCACAGAGAACTGCCGCGGGGCATTAGCTCAGGACAGACCTATCCCTTGTCCTTTGTCTGCCAGCACCAGCACTCACCGCTGTCCCTATCTTCTCCAGCGTCTCCTCGTTGATGGGATACCTCAGCTTCATCTTGCGGTACAGTGGGTGCTTTTCATAGTAGCTGATCAAGTCCACGAGGCTCTCGAACTCGGAGTTGCCCAGCAGCACGGTCTGGCCCTCCTGCTGCACCCGGCAGTGCTTGATCTTCCCCTCCGCCCTGGCAGGTCGAGAGAGACAGAGAAGCTGCTTGATGCAAGGCAAGAGAGGGACCTCTCCCTGCTCAAAAGCTGCTCTCCATGATGGCTGAGGAACAAAGTGGTGAGTGTTGGCCAAAGTGACCTCTGTGATGTGGCACAGCCATGTGCCACCACAGCCATGTCACCTCAGGGAGGTGTCTGCATGGCTGCAGCACATCACGGTCCCCAGGGATCCCAGCCAAGGATGCCCCACAGTGCGCAGGGCAACGGAGGCAATGTTTCCTTGTGGAAATGGGAATGTTAGGCAGGGAGAGAAGAAAATACTATGGACCTTGGGTTGAGCAAAGGCACCAGAGTCAAGGAAGAGCAGGGTCCTATRGGCTCTTACAGCACCTAAAACTTATATTGGGTCATTGAGGAGAGACCAGAAGCTCTGGAAAGGTTCCTGTTAGGCCAGAAATGCTCCATCAGTTGTGTGCCCATTGCCATGTGACACAACCTCCCAGAGGGACCCAACAGCCCCACGGGCACCACAGGAGAGGAGGCGAGAAAGGGGTACAGCAGAGAAGAGCAAAGATTCCCCAGGCCACGTGCAAACCCCTCAGAGCCATCACTGCTATTCCTGACCCCTTCACACTTGTCCCCTCTCTCGCTCTTTGCGCAGAGCCTCYGCAGCATCCCATCCCTGCTGTCTCCCAGGATACATCCCATTCCCACCACGTTCCGGGATGTGTCCCCATCCCCACCGTTTCCTGGGACACGTCCCCGACCCCGCCGCTCACGCCCACCACCCTGTCCCAGGCCGCACCGGAAGGAGATGGCGTAAGAGCTGGGCTCGCTCCTCTTGCGCACCAGGAAGGCTCCGTCGCGCGGCACCCTCATCAGCATGTGCTCGGCCTGGGCCCGCGTGAGGCTCGCGTGGTACCACCTGCAGGGAAGGCAACGTCACCGTGAGCACGTCCCTGCACTCATGTGGCTCTTCCATGCAATCCTGCTTCCCCTCACATCCAAAAGGTTGCCCAAATCCTACGGAAAAGGCAGGCAGCAGAGAGCACCACCTTAGCTGCCCACTGCCACAGGGCAGTGTCCTCCCCTCAGGGGGACAGCCAGGGGATGCAGCAGGAACAGAGCTGGCCAGAACTGCAGAGAGACTTGGAATGGCTTCCCCCAGCCGCCCAGTCATTACAGGACACAAGGCACTCTCCTCTCACACGCACTCACTCTTTGCTCTCATGGGCATTGGTCTGAGGCACYGGCTCCGTGAGCCTCATCTCAAACTCGTTGCACCTCAGCGGCACCTCCTGGTAGTGGGTGATGAGGTCGTAGAGGCTGTCGAACACGAGGTTGTCAGTCAGGAAGAACTTGGGGCTGCCGGCATCCTGCCGTGAGTGGATCCGGCAGTGCTGCACCTTCCCGTTGCGCCTGCAGGGAGGGACGGGGTAGACCAGGGTTGGTGGAGAACGTTCACATTCATTTACAGCCTCCTCAGACCCCACCACAGCTGGGGTCAGCTGAGGAGGACACGATGTTCCCGTCCCACCAGAGAAGGTTGCAAAAGGGTCTCCACAGAGAGCTGATGGAGCAGGGAGGCACAGAAAGATGGAGAAATTTGCTCACAGATCAGCAGGACAGTGGAGAATGGGACTCCACTTAGGATACAGTGACGAAGACAGTGTCAAGATGAAGACCACCCCAGGACTGACACGCAGAGCAGTGAGCAGGTCGGCACCTGCAGCCCCTTACCAGAAGGACARGGTATAGTCTCCAACGAAGGTCTCGCTCTCTCGCACGAGGAAGGAGCCGTCGGGCGCCCCGGTCTCGATGCAATACTCTGTCAGCAGCCTCTCGGCTATGTGGCGCCCGTCACGTCCTGCCCCCAGTTTGCCATGGAACCACTTCTCCGTGGAGTGAAGCTCGGTGCTGTTGCTCGCCTGGCATGGGACAACACACAGACGAGGGTCACGAGGGTGGGCTCAGGGTGCCTGGACCTGCTCTGCTCATGGGCCCTCTAACCAGGACCGAGGGACCTCTGGATTAGCTCTCACCTTTCCCACCATGGCTTGTGCTTCCGAAGTCAGGCTGCAGTGGAGATGCAAGACTGCATTTCCCCCTGATCATTTCATACAAGGGACTACTGCCCTTACCTCTTTTTGCTCTTCCTCATCCTCGTTTCCTTGGTCACTGGTTGTCTCCCCAGAGTAATAGATCTTGCTGCTGGTCAGGACGAAGTAATGTGGGTTCCACTCCTGCAAGGAAACGAGCTTTGGGCAAAGAGATCCCTTGAGGAAGCTCCTAGTTACCCAGCACCAACCAGGGGGATTTTCACTTTCTAATTAGCACGAGGAGTGATTGGGTTGGTGAAGGACAATCATCAACAACAGTGATTTAAGTGAACAGTCAGAGAACCTTCCAAGACATCCCCCAGACCCAAAGCAGGGATTTATCAGTAGGAAAAAAACACGACGTGATAGAGCTCTTATACAAACTGACTGCAGATCATGCTGCAAACTCCCCAGGAGACGTTAAGGGAAGCCAGGGGAAGGGCAAATCAGTGCAGAAAGAAAACACTCAGTATGGATTCAGCTCAAGGGATATCAGAGATGGGAACAGTTTTACCATTGCATTTTACTATATTTTCCCCAAACCTGCGTCTTTCTCATATGATCTTGCCTCAAAGATCCCCACCAAAGCACAAGCAGCTAAAAAAGTGGACTGTGTTTAAGTAAATGCACACAGGAAAATGAACACTCAACTCTTTCCAAAGCACAGTGCTCATTTAGTTGTGTTATTAAGTGTTTAGGCACTCCAAAAGCCACCAGGCCATCACTAGAACTTACTGCAGCAACAGATAACCCTACATGGATTGCACAGGGGCAGAGCCCAGAGCTCCCTCTAGCCCAGCCTTCTGCCTCTAACAAGGGCCAGCAGGAGATACCTAGGGAAGAGCACAGGAGAGAGCCAGCATAACAACTCTCCCAGCCTTCAGCTAGCTGATTCCCAAGGGATTCCCAAGAACCAGGAGAAGCCAACAGCCCTTAACTTCTTCATACAATAGATCTTCCTTCAGCACTGCACCTTGTCTTACATAATTCACAGTCTGGGTTAGCGGTGGGGTCCTATGTGGCCCTCAGAGAGGTGCCAGGTGACAGTGGCAGACGTACATGATTGATGGGGTCTTCCAGGTAGAGGATCCCGTTCTTGATGGAATTGCTGATGTCATTCTCCGAATACATCACGGACGTGGGGAGCTCCTCATAAGCACTGCCCTCCGCCAGCTTCTTGTGCTGCAGAATGGGAAAGTGAGACATGAGGAGAGGCGCAGGAATCCCCAAAGGGCAGAAGGAATTTCCCAGGGCCCAGATATGAACCACCCTAAAACCGCAGTGGGTTTGCCACAGACTAAAACAACTAAGACAAGAGATCATCATATGAGACCATCAAATGACACTGAAGTCCCACTTTCTTCCTGGGGTCATTTTTGCAGGACAAACACCAATATCTTAACCAAACTCCTGAGAACAGCTTCTAACCAGGATCCCAAACTCTTGACTAATCCACTCCTGTTTTCTTCACTTAAACACCTAGTAGGGTGAGAAGCTCACCTTTATCAGAATCTTCCTCTTGAGCTGGTTTGGAGAGGGGAGCCCGTCAGCAGAAATATCTACTGGTTTGGTGAGGAGCATATCGCCAAAGACCTTCTTGAAGTTCTGAGCCATGTTCCTCTGCTGAGCAATGCTGCAATGGTCCTCAATGGACAAGATGACAGGAAAACTGGGAGGAAGAAATCAGCTGTCGTTACCAGAGCAGTGTCTGGATGGCATTTAACAATTCCAAGTTTAGTCTCTGGATAATGGTTTTGCTACAGCCTCAGCTCCAGCATTTTGTCTCTCTGACCACTCTGCCGGGTGAGGTTCAGGTCCCTGGTGTACTCACTCGGATGTGACAAAGGCATGTTCCTTGATAGTGACCAAGACATCGGAAAACTTGATCTTGGTGGTCAAGGTGTGTCCGTGGTAGATCACTGGCATCCCATCAGGACCATCCCAGCAATCCACTGCAAGAGACCCAGGGGGGAAGCTTATTCCAAAGGCCAGAACACAAGCACGACCCAGACACAAGAGAGACCTGAGCACAGCAGGGAGCTCCCGTTGGAGGGCAGTAAAGGACAGAAGGGAAAAATCAACATCTCTCTGGGGGAGCAGAGGCTCAGGCACGTACCAAGCAACCTCAGCCCTTCAGCATGTCACAGTGACAACACTGAATTCACCCTGAGCACCCTTCTGTGCCCAGACTTCACCTCCCACCATAAAGCACCCCAGTGGTGGGACAAAGGTGCTGGGAGAGAGCCAGTGGCCCCTGTACTCACGTTCAATGCAGCGGCAGCCCATGCGCAAGCAGCGGGCGTAGGCCTCCAGCGAGGACTCGCTCGAGAACTGATCCCCCGTCAGGTACCTTGCACATGAGAGGAGGGATCAGGAGAAGACAGACGTGCACTGCACGTGGGGTGACCTCCCAGGACGCCGCGGACCTGTCCTGTGTTTTTAGGGAGGGTGACAGTCCCTGTCATCTTGCCTAGGGTGGCTATGGCTCTAGCCCTACTCGGAGGTGCTCCAAGCACTGCCTGGCTGAGGCAGGGTCTTGAGATGAGCTTTCAAGAGCAGTATCAATAATGGTGCCACAAATACGAAGCCAAATGAAGACTTCCCTAGGCCAGGCTACCCTAGCAGCTCCCTACCTGCGCTCCAGCTCAGCTAGCAGTCAGCTTTGGAGATCCGATTCCCAGTTTTTAAATCAAGATGAACATGTTGGGGCTACACCACACCAGCTGTGAGCACAGAGTGGCTGTCTGCCTGCAAGGACTGCAAGTCTACAAGGCTCTTCCATGAAGATTGCGGGTACATGGCCATCTTCAGCCTGCTAAGGTTTTACCACATCCATTCCTAAAGGCTAAGAAAGATGATATTGCTGATGGGAAGACACTGCCAAGGGACCTGAAGCACAGTCTGAGCAGATGTTCACTGCTGACACAGCAAAAYACCAATGCTAAAACCATGGCAGGGAAGATTGAGGTATTAAGAGAGTCTCTTATGTACTGGTCTGCTCGTCTCATCACTGCGACCAGGCAAAGTGGTTATGGAAGAATTTCACCCTGCCCTAGCAGGACACGATGCCGGGAACAGACATCTCCCTCGTCCTTACGTGTTGTGCGAGGAAGAGATCCAGTAATGGGAGAGGGGGTTGTTCATGTTCTCCAGACACACCATGTCCAGCTGCGAGTCCCAGATGCTGTTCTCTTTGGAAAACAGGAAGGTGAGAAACTGCTCAAGAGAAAAAAACAGAAGAGTGTTAATGACGAGGCGGATTGAGTGCAGGGGGTACTTTTACACACACAGCTGGTCCTCAGAGGCAACAGCCACCAAGAGGGCAGCTGTTCTGCAAGCCCTGCACAGGCTGTGTTGTGTGGTGGGAGGCTGCCTGTTGACTCCACCACCRGCAGGCAGCCAAGAGCCTGATTCAGGTCCAACCAGAGGCAACTGAGACTCAGAGCACAGCCACCTGACTCAGCGTGCTCAAGTGACCACAGCTTTCGGTGTTACCACCTATCTCCCAAGCCACAGCAGGACTGTGATCCTTACACTGGACACACAGATCCCTATGGTGGCCCAACTGGAGTCAAATAAAAAGAATCTTTCTGCATTTTATTTGCAAGTCAGGTACACAGTCAGCTCATGTGGCAGGCAAGAGCTCATTAGGGCCATGGAGGTATCTCCAATCATTTTTATTCTTTTGTTTTCAACAGTTTGGCGTATTAACTTCCCTAATGGGTGCAAGTTGAAACCCAGACAGTTCCATTTCCATGTGAGGAAGAACTTCTTCCCTGTGAGGGTGCCAGGCTGCCCAGGGAGGCTGCAGAGGCTCCTTCTCTGGAGAGCTTCCAAACCCACCTGGATGYCACCCTGTGCCATGTGCTCTGGTGTCCCTGCTGGAGCAGGGGGCTGGACTAGATGATCTCTAGAGGTCCCTTCCAACCTCAACCRTTCTGTGATTCTGTGTGATTCCTTGCCTTGAAGAGAGGCATGTTGCAAAAGGGCATGAAGCCAAACACGACCTCTTTTTTTTTTGTCTAGCAGCTGCACCACCTGCAACCATCCACTCCTCAGATGCAACTGCCCAATGAGGGCTCCTCAGCACGAGAGCAGGGCCCAGAAACCATTTCCTCCACCAGTGGCGAGACCCCCCCGCTCTCGTGGAGCCCGGAGGCCACCCAGACCACCAGGCTCGTCCTGCCGAGCGCTGCTGCTCAGAGGACACGGCAAGGCCCTGACCGCCGTGACCACGGTGCAAAGCCACAGCRGGACGGAGACCTGGGTGCTCGCGCCGCAGCACCCGCTGCGTGGGGAGGCCGCGGGTGCCGTCCCCGCCAGGCCACGCACTCACTCGTGTGCAGGGTGCCTTACTTCATCCAGGGAGAAATAGGGCTCGTCGATCTCTCGCAAAGGGTCTCGCAGGAAGCTGAACATGAACTCCTGCACCTGAAGGATATCTGTAGCCCAGAGCTCCTGCAAACCCACAGAAAGATATCAAAAAGCAGCAATTTCAGAAAGTGTTATTCAAAACCACATGCAGCATATCCAGCTAGAAGCCCTAACCATTAGGGAGGCAGTTGTAAATATGAGGCTGCCCCACCTGGGGATTCAGCCATCAGCACAAACGCTGGCTAGCCAGCGACTGCAGAAACCTGACCCGTTCTTAAGTGGCCCTCATTTTCCCTTATTTCACGTATTCTTCCCCCTCCGTTGAGAGGGCCCTTCTGCTCAGAAGATTGCTCCCTCCCTTGCTCAGGGACCTTCTGCTCCCCATCTCTTCCCGGCAAGGGTGCCTGGCTGAGGTGCCTTTCTGGTCCTTGCAAGGTGCTCTACAGTGGTGGACATGGGCCAGGAGAAGCTCCCCGTGACCTGATTGTTCCAGCTGCAGGTCAAAACCACCCGCCCAAGTGCAGGATTCCTGAGGATGTGATCCCCCCGCTCACCATCTGGCACTCCAGTAGGAACTTCTGGAAGTCCAGCAGCGACACCCTGAAGTGTTCAGACCTTTCTCCACCCCTGAGGGAAGAAAGAGAGAGGCTTCCAGTAGCATCACAACATGTCCTGAAAGAAGAGCCACACGCAGGTGACACCCACCACGTCCCCCAGCAAGCACCAGGGTGCCAAGGGCTGCAGATGCAGCCGGAGCATCCGAGGTGGGATGGCAAATGCCCAGCAGCTGAGCTGACGTGTCCACATCCCAGAGATGGGGGCACCTCGAGCAGTCCAGCAGTCACCCACCAAGGGTACAACATGAAACTCCAGTGGAGAGCAGTAAAAATAAGCAGAAAGCCAGAGGGACTGAGTTGTATAAAAGGGAAAAGAAGTAAATAGGTATGGGGCAGACAAGGGGTGGTCGTGGACGCGACAGACATCTGGAGAGCATGGCCTCAAGGAGCTGCTCGGAAAGGAGCAGGGACCGTTTGCAGCTGATTATCTCAAAATGCTACTTGTCCCTGAGAGTACCTGGCTGCAGGGGTCAGACAGGGACATGCTGGGCACTACCAGGAGAAAAAGACAAATGGATGGGGCAGCCTGACCACCTGGGTACAGGGATTAACCACAGGCTCCCTTCCAACTCTCTTTTCTGTGGTTATATGGGAAAATAAAAAAAGAAAGGGAACCATGGAAAATTACCTGGACAAGCTAAGAAGTCTTTCACTCTTTGCATCCATGTCTAAACTGAGTCTCTTTTTATCACRGCCGAGATGTGCATGGGTCAGGACCGGGCGGGCACAGCTGCCGATGGCACCRCAGGCACCACCTGGAGCAGCTCCATGGCTGCTGCTGCCCTGCGTGGTCCTGGTGCAGCAGCCCACTAGGACCAGCTACAGGTAACTTTGGGGAAGCGGCCCCAACAGCTCATTTATCTCACATAAAACATCTGCCAAGTGGTGGGTGCAGCTGACCTGGGCTAGCTCTCAGTGAGATGCTTGGGAGGAAGGGAGTCCCTTACCGACCCGTGTCTACGGTGCAGATGCTGACTCACAAAATGCAAAGGAAAGAAACCTGCCAGCAGCACTGTGGCAAGCAAGGGCGCTGCAGCCACCTGCTCAAKCTGGGAGCAAAAGGAAACAGCGCTGCCCCTTCCCCAGCAAGCAGAGAGAATTAACCACCTGTCTAGGAAGGGGACGTCCATCTGTAAAAGAAAAAAGCACAAACATCAGATTTGCAGCAGTGTTGCCAGCGTATGTGAAAGTGTGACTTGATAAAGGTCAAGGTGAGGAGAGTAGTAGGGAGCTCTTTGTACGGCCCTGAGCTCCTAGACCCTTTCAGGTGGCTGCAGGCAGATCTGTCCCCTTGCAGATCAACTCTTGGTGTTGTTTGAAGGCAACCTTGGCCAACCCACCTGTCCTGGAGCAGCCGTAGGTGTCCGGCCCTCCCTCCTCCCCACTGTGCCCTTCACCTTGTCCCAGGCCCTGCCCTGCCTTGCCATCCTTGCAGCTACTGCTCAYGCAGCCCTCCAAGGGCTGTGCTAGCCACATTAAGCAAAAATGTGTTTGCTTCTGTCTTCCCTGGCTCAGGGGTGGGCCAGGGAAGCTGGCCCAASCTATTAATTGAGGGAGGCCAGGTTAAAAAGAGCAACCAACAGTAATGCCCTTCCCCACCCCTGGGGCATTCAGCTCTTACCATCTTTTGGGCGCTGAACATGAGGCTGCGGTAGAGCTGYGCGAACTGCCCGTACGTGATATCCCCGTTCCTCTGCTCCACGTCCTGCAGCCAAGAACAACAGCGGTGTTAGAGGGGCCACAGGCAGCTCTGCAACAGACCCGCAGGGCCTGCGGGGTCCCACGTGCCCTCAGGATGCCCCAGCACGGGGCTGGAGACGCTCCTGCCGAGACAGGAGAGGAGGAGAAAGGCCCAACCATTGCTCCACCTTCTCCCTCTCTGCCAGGAACAGGAGAACCCCACAGCAGCACCCAGGGACACGAGCACATCCTAAACCCGGGGCTRCCAGCACTGCCCAAGCCCATCCGCACAGATGCATCACTGTGCTGAGCATAAAAGCACTGCAGCTTACTTGAGCAGTARCAAAAGGATCGTTTCATTTTCCACTTGCAGCAAATATTTGAGGTGTCTGCAGCACACGAGGCATATGCTCCTCCTGGCACGCACTGATCTTTGGCCCTGGGGTTTATTGCTGGTGGAAGCGACTGACAGAGGTGCCCGAGGTCAGAAGTGTTGACTTTGCAGAGCATCCACCCTGCACTGGGTACACAGAGAGCTCCTCACCTGCGAGCGGGGCTGTAAAACCTGGGTGGGCACAACAGGCCCCCTGCCCTCTGCCCCGCTGAGGGAGCCCAGCAGGACCTGCCTCGCGGGCCCTTCCCGGCCCCTTCACCCCTCCTATGGGGCAGGGGGGTTTGGGAAGACCGGTGGGAGCAGCAGGATCTTCCTTAGCAAAACTGACCCCTAGGCAAGCAGAGCGGAGGAGTATTGAAGGAACATATATATATATATCTTATAAGGAAGGAGCAAGGCCCTTCACTGATACTGGAGGGTCATGAGCACCAAGGTTTCTCAGCTCTGCTCTCCATTCAACCTCACAGGGATGGAGCTCAGGCACTTCCACCTTTCACCCTTATTTTCTCCCTACAAAATCATTTTTCCCCCCTGATTTCCTTGCTCCCAGCAGCGTTACGAAGCTCATCCGCAGGGCAGGAGCTCCTGGGTGCTCCCAAGCTCTCCCCTGTGCCAGGAGCGAGTGCCAGGCTCATGTGGGAAGGAGCAGGAGCAGTAGCTGGTCCTGGGTGCAAGCGAGGAGAGGGAAGGGGCTGCAAACTCACCGTGAGCCTCTCGCGCAGGAACCTCATGTTGGGCACGCGATAGTTGACCTGGGACAGCATGTTCTTCAGGTCCTTGGCCGAAATCCTGCCTCGGCCGGGGAAAGAGGGGACAGGGTCAGGAGCTGGCGGGCTGGAGGACTTCRGTTGGCACATGGGATCTCCATGCAAAGAGCAGCCATGCCCCGAGGGGCATCAGCGTTCAAACAGCAACCTGCATCCCTGCAACTGCCACCAGCACCCACAGCAAACCAGGTTTCCTGCCTAGATACATGTTATAGAGATGCATTGTGTTTTTAAGTTATTTTGGCCCAAAGCAGAYGCTGGGAGACCAAACCCTTCCCCAAACCCATTTTCTAATGCCTGGAGGGAGCTGCACAGGCTTTGCAAAACCAGGCTAATTTTATCTGAAAGAGATAACAGCCTGTTTTTGGTATCTCTAGGCACAGGTACAAACCTGCCACACAGGCATGASCTGGGGAAGATGCAATGGGCACCGAATTTGACGCCACACGTGGACTGTCCAGGGAGAGTTCATGGGGAGCGCTCAGCAGTGACCCCAGTGGCCACAACTGCCCTTCTCTTCCCAGCTCTGCACCCTCTGCGAGGCACGAATCACGCAGAGGAAACCCTGGATCAGCAGAGCACTGTGCAACTCGCTCCGCTTTCACCGGGCTGTTTTCACACACCGAGCAAGGACTAAAATCTGGATGCACTTGACAGGCACAGAAATGAGCTGGATCTCGGGAGCAGCAGCCCCAGGGGGGCTCTGGGCCACGGGCCGCTGCTCTACGCGASAGCCTCAAGCCATGGAGAGCAGCCACCCCTCTAAAAGCTGCCTCTTGCTTCTGGGAGGAGGGCAGGGTACAGGATGATTTTATTTACTGTGTTATTAAGGCGCCCAAGACCTTGGCCAAGCAGCCTGGTGCTATTTTAAGAGGAGAAAGTAAAAAAAAATAAACACCTAACCTCTTCTAAGGAAGTTTTTTGGATTTTTCCAGGGTTTTGTGGAAATGAGGCCACAGGACACATCCAGCCACCTCCAAGGGGCTGAAAACATTCCCCCCGTCCCGCTCCAYATGCTGCAATCCTGCTCCCGGGCAGGATTCCGAGCTCGCGGTGAAACACCTTCCTCCGGAGCAGCTTGGAAAAGCACAGCATCCTGTTATCCTCCTTCCACCTAACTTCCCTTGAAAAAACAAACAGCCGGAGGCCAAGCAGCCAGGGAAAACAGGCGGCACCTGTGGGCGCCGACAGCCCCTCCGAACCGCAGGACTCTGCTGGACCCACGCCGTGCAGGAGCAGCTTTCCAAAATCCCGCTCCTCTGGAACACACCGAGGTTGCTGATGATTTGTAAGAGAAGCGTTGTTGGTTTGTTTTTATTTAGGAAAAAAAAAAAATCACAGCTCCCTATTCCCTTCTCAAATCCATTTCCAGGCTCCAAAGCAAAAAGCTCCAGTGGCACCAAAGCGAATGTGGAAACACCTGGTAAGGGTGAGGACTTCATCCAAGAATGAGAGATTTCCTATAACTTCTCTCTCTGCCTTACTGAAAGCTCACAGTTGCTTGTAAAATAGGGAGACCTAAATCTTTCCATGTTCCCTCTCCGTGCTGCAGCGTTCGGATTTGGTGCTTTCAGCTGGACCCACAGTTCTGTTAATTAAACAGTTTGCATTTAATCCTCCTCCTTTAACTCCAGCTAACGAGTACACCGTGTTTTGCTGCCTCGATTCTAACTGCCGATAGAAAGATGACATTAAAAACAACACTGAGAGAAGCACGCAGGCTGGTTGAAGCAATTTTGGCAGCCACATCTGCACGTTCAGCCTCCTCTGCCCTGCCACAAAGCTGTTTCATTAGCTCTGCTCTGTAACGGATGAGAAAGAACAAGGACTGACGTTTCCCCTTCCTCTCGCAGTCGGGCTCCAGCCCCTCACGCAGCCTTTCCTGCACCTGCCTCCTCCTCCCCATCACCACATGCAGAGATCTGGTTTTCAAGTATGTGAAGGAGAGAGACAACATTCCCATCTGGAGCGGTGGGACGGGTCAMCTCCTCCAGAAGGAGCTGCACTCACCCTCAGGAAATGGGTTTGGATTCGATGATCTTGAAGGTCTTTTCCAACTGTTAGATTCTACATGGGTGCTGCCTAAAGGAGCCCAGAGCTGCATTCCTGCCCAGCCTCCAACAACACCCAGGGCACAGGCGAATCAAGCCTTGATTGGAAGGGCGTGTGGCCATTGTGGAGCAGCTGCAGGACATTAAGAGCTGCATCCCCTTCCCTCACTACCTCTGTGAGCACTAACCCTCCTCTGCAAACCCACCGTGCCCCCAGCCCCAACATCGGGCAGAGCACAGTGAGGGTGAAGCTGGGAGGGACAGGGTAGCCCCCTTTCCAAGCCGTGGGAAGGGCCCATCTGAAACATTCCCTCTCCACGGGCAAGGGAAATTGGATCCTCATTTTGGCCACATCAGTTCTTTGTGTACAGCTAAGCAGGGCAGATGGGGCCCTCGTCTAGAGAGGCCTGCAAAGCATCTACACAGCATCACACACCAGCCAACACCTCCACGCACCGCTCTGCTCAACTGAACCCCAGCTGCCCTGGGAAGAGAGCAGGAGAGAGGAGGCCCTGCCAGTTCCCGAGGGGCAATCCCAAAGAGGGTTCCCAAGGGCATTTCTTGGGTGAAAGCGTCCACTGCACAGAGATATTCCCCATGCAAAACAAGCCCTTCTCTCCTGAGTGCAGCTACAAAAAGTTTCTTGGCAGGGGCTTCCTGCCAGGACCAGGAGGACTGCAGGGTGCAATGTGGAAATCGTTAGCACTGCTACATTTAACCCTGGGGAGGAGGCAAAGGGGCAGGTCCTCTGCAGCAGAGCGCCCTGCCACGTGCTCGGTTGCCAGGGCAGAAAGCCCAGCCCAGGCAAACAGGGAGCAGATGGGGCCCAGGTGCTCCAGCGTGTCCRGGGGGGCACGAGCTGCCCTATCTATCCGCAATGTCTCCAGCTCTTCCCTCTGCTCTCCCCTCTCCTGAGCAGGGAGCTGAGGAGCATGGAAATCAATACCAAAAAGTGAACACATTTGGTTATCATCACAGGGGAAAATTGTGCCCCGCTGATGAGAGGAGGTGAGTAACAGCCCGTGGAAAGCACCACATAAAAATGAGGGTTTCTCTCTCTTTTTACCTGTCTTCTCGGTTACGATCCAGMGAGTAGAACTGCTTCCGGAGCCACCTGAAAGGGAAGGCACAACCACACACACACTTAGCCTTAACTTCTCGTGAGCCCCTCCTGCTTGTGGCTGCAGGCACAGGATGCTCCACGTCCCCCCACTCACATCCCTCCCATCACAGGAGCTGGTTGTGCTATGCGAAACTCCCTGTGCCTGAGAGCGAGTGCACAAATGAGGCGGCACAAAGSAGAAAAAGGAGCTGGAGACTCACTGGGATAATAATCCCAATCCAGGACAAGAGCAGAAGGACCCTCCTGAGAAGCTGCCCTGCTCCTTTCCTGTAGCCTGGGTCTCTCACTCCTATAACATGGCCAAGTTTCTCACCTTTCGATCTGCAGGGGGGTGGCAGCCCTCAACGTGTCTGCCACCAGCCAGTTCAGGCCTTTGATCCACATGTTGACCTCTTCCTCAGAGGTGGCTGTGAAAAGAAGGAATGGGAGAAATGGGAAGAGGGGATACAGAGCCTCACTAGCACAACCCCCTAGGGCTATCCCCAGTGATGGGGACCCCTTCCCTCATCCCAYGGGAAGGAGTTGCTGTCGGAAGGGAACTCTCCTTGCAGATTTTTCCCCCTGGGCTCCTCTCCCTGCTGAGCTTCTGCTYGTCTCCCCCGGGACGTGCACAGCTGGCTTGACACCCTCTCCTCCACATTTCATGCTTTCCCCTACTCAGCTCCTGAGCACAAGGCTGTTATCCTTGTCCCCAAGGAGCAGGATGCTCAGGTTGCCCTGGGTGACAGGTCAGGAACATCCTGGGAATGTCAACTCCCCCTTAATTTCTCCATTACCAACTGTGTCCTTTCCTAAGGCAGGAAGTGCTCCCATTTGTCCCTGCGTGCTGCAGGGAGCACTAGGCAGGAGGCAGATTTGCCATGGACATTTGGTGTGACTGTCTCCCTCAGGGATGTCTAAACAAGACACCAGACTGTGCGCTGTTAGTGGAAGAAGTTGTTCCCCAGCAGCTGAACAASAGCAAGTGATTCTGAGCGCATGTTTCACCCACCCCAGACAAGAGGTAACTCAGCAGCACAGACCTCTACTCTTCAGCAGCAAAACACAAGACTGGCTGCTCCAGGTCCTGCCTAAGTCAACCAACAAGATGTTTAGATAAACTGAAATAACGCATCAGAGTTGCTGTGACTTTGAGAGTTACTGTTTGCCACCAGCAGTAACCAGCAGTGTTTTCCTGCTCAGAGCTGCAAAGCCTAAACAAGAGGCTTTACCACTTCATGTGCACGGCCAGTTACAACAACTCATCTGATGAACATTCACATGCCAAGCTGGGATAACACAGATTATTTCACTCACAAGGTGAGTTAACTGATTTCCCAGATCAGCATGACTGAAATAGAAGCACTTCTTCCAAAGACACCCCTTGAAAATGCTGAAAACATCTGCCTAGAAATACACTCTCACTCACGGAAGGTCATGCAAAGCGTGGGTGCTGTGGTGACCATGGCCTGATCTGCCCTCGCTGACACAGCCCCAGGCCCACAAGCTCCCCACCTTGCAAGCTGAGGGTCTTCAGCCTGAATTCCATGCCGTAGAGGACAACAAAGCAGTGYGACTGGTCTGGCCGGAAACATGGATCCTCCTGGTACCGGTCAAAGTCACGGGAATTCTTCCCTGGACGAATCTCTTTGATTTCCCGAATGTCCACTAGGAGATAAAGGGAGAAGGAAAGGCGAGTTAGCAAATGTCTTGAAGCTTCTGTGAAGTTGAAAATCTTGAGTTCCTAAATGCACAGAAGGGAGACAAGGCTAAGGGGGGGACAGGYTCACCACAGACACCGGTGCAGCCGCCTTTGTGCTGCCACGACGTTTGCAAACATCGTGCAAAACATCCAGCTGCTCTGTGGCGGCTGCAAAGATGGATAATATCTGTGAGCTCATGGGAAGGTCTGCAAAGTTGAGCTGACTGTAAAATCATCAGGGCATGAAGACTGCAAAAWTGGGGCAACTAACGGGTTTTATGGAGTCTCCTAGGTCTAGGAGGGCCCTGGCACCCACTTTTGAGCATGAAACCACCTCCAATGCAATGTCCTCACCCTGTAGAGCCTCCTGCCCACGACACTGCACCAGTCCAGCAGAAAACACTCTGGTYCTTCCATGGACCTTCACTAGTTGACGCTGAGCACCCCAAGTGACCGGCRCAAGGCTTCCCAGCCCCAGTGCTCGCCACTGACCAGCCGACACTCAAGGCAACCGAGCGCGCCGGTGACTGCGAGTTTCTCAGCTCTTTGGCTTTATGCCCCACGCTTTCCTCTTCCTCCCACCAACAGACATCTGCACGCTCGTTTTTTCCTTTTTTTTTTTTTTTTTTTTTTTTTGCCTTTCAAGAGAGCAGCCGTTGTTGAGAAAGCGTTTCCCAGAGGTGAGAAACTCAAATGGAGGTCTTCCAAACCCGCCTGGATGCCATCCTGGGCCACATGCTCTAGGTGCCCCTGCTTGAGCAGGAAGGTTGGACTAGATGATCTCTAGAGGTCCCTTCCAACCTCAACCATTCTGTAAAAGACCTCTGAGGACGTGGCCCAGCTTCAGGATGTCCCATTTGCAGCTCCTGCACCCCACGGGCACTGAGGATTTAAAAAATCCATCCTTCCTCAAGCTCAAATTAGACACCGGCCCTGCCTTGACTCCTGGTTTACCCAGCTGGGTGCTGACCCTTCCTGCCCTCTCCCCACTTTCACCCCAAGCTTTGGTGCCGTTTCCCGAGGAGGACAAGCAGGGAGAGCCGCTTGGGGAAGGTCTCGTGGCCTGCTCGCTCCCTCCCCCAGGGGAAATTCTGGGAATGGATCCTCATTGCCATAAAACAAAGAGAAAACAACAACAAAGGCCCCAAGCCCCCAAGAATCTCTGCTTCCTGGAAAAATAAAGTTTCCTAAATGCCCGAGGGAATCAAACAACAACATTTCTGAGTCACGTTTCCAAAGCAGATGATGCTTCTGAGCAATGTGGGATGGAGATGACTGCAAACCTGGCGTGTAATTCATCCCAATTAAACTCCACTTAGTGCCGGCGCTGCGGATCGACTCGCCCTGCATTTTGATTTACCGCAGTTTAGTGCTGGGGAGAAACGAGAGCCGCTCATCAACCGCGGCCGAGGTCGGCGGTGCCGGGACGGGTCGTGAGCGGCGACGCTCGCTCCAAGCAAGCCCTGAAACCTGGAACAGCCTCGAGGAGACTCGTCCAAAACGTTCCCTGAGAAACATGGGAGCCTCTTTGCCAGGGAAGCAGAGGCACAGCAGCCTCTGGGCTACAGATACCCGGGTAAAAACCACTTTTGTGCTGTGATCTGGACATGCACCAAATGCGGAGGGAGGAAAAACACACCAAGACTTGGATGGTCTTCTGGCTTTGGGCAGGATATTGTACAGTGAATCTGCATCTGGAGACAGTTGCAACCCACTCACTTGCCTGACTCGGGACATAACTATTTCAGATCACTGCAATAACCCTTAAAACTCTGCAAAAAAGGGCAAGCCCACAGAAAGATCCAATTTCTTGGGACCACAGGCAGACAAGACCTATGGAGCAAGCAAGGGTGTGACCTACCCAGTGGTAACGAGCCGGCACATTCAAACATTTGCTTGCCCTGTCCACGTGCTCACATCCTTAGCRAAAGGGCATGTTATTTAATCCCTTAAAAAGTGCATCACAGCATTAAAACATTGCAGTTTTCGCATCTGTGACACACACAGCAGGGCTGAAGACTCTTCCCACCTCAAAAGGCTGCAGCACTTGACAAAATCCCCTGCCAAGCGCTCCAGGTGGGTTTTCAGTCATTTACCAGGTGATAACTATTAAGCACCCGCTGCTGCTCCCTGGAAAGAAGGTACCAGAATGGTAATGGCCTTTCTTTGCACCAGCTCTCAAGTGTCTTGTCTCTGCTGARGGATTCTGCGGCGCTGGCTTCTTGCTGCAAAGAGTGCCCGTGGGTTAAGGGTGATAGAGCTGTGGTTGCAAAGTGCATGCCTGAAATGCAGGCAATGGAGAAACCCCTGCAGCTAAYGAGGAGGTTCTCCAAGGCAGGAGCATGCGGGGAGTTCGTATGGGAAAAAGCAGCCCCCGGGAGGACAGGGTGCACCTGGAGGGAGCAGGGCACGAAGCGCGAGCCCACGCACGTCGCAGCTGCTCGCCTGGCTCTTCACCCGCCCGGACGTGCCTGCGAGCGCTGCCGAGGGTGGTTTAGGGCTGGGTTTGCGCAGCCCTCCTCGCGCCGCGCTGCKCTGCTGCGGCGCAGCCCGCCCGGCTGCGCTGCCTCCGCTGCCTCAGACACCTCCGAGCGCCTTCGCGCGGGCGAGGAAACGGCTCTTGAGCAGGAAGAGCGAATGCCCCTGTCCCACGAGCGCCGACGTCCCCGAGCCGCCCGCATCCCTGAGCCGCCCGCATCCCCAGCTCCCAGCCCTGCTGTCCGCCTGCCTCCGGGGCCAGGCAAAAACCAAAGGGAAGCCAGGAGCATTTCCAGCCCTAGGAGAGCCAAGAGGARAACACAGACACCTCGGCAAACGGCAGCCCCCCTCCCGAAGGTAAACAGGAAGCCCCGCTGCCGTCTCCATGTGCTCGCAAGCTTGGGCAACCTTTTCTTTCTTTCTTTTTTCCCCTGCTCCGACCACAAGGGCTGCAGCGAGTGCCAAGGGCTGCTGAGCCCACGCACTTGGCAGCGTTTGCTTGGGGGGAGCGGAGGCCCTGGCAGGGAGCACTGCGTGGGGGAGCCCGTTCCCCCCGGGGATGGGGAGAACTGGCAGCCGGCCTCRAGCAGGGGGTGGAAAGTCAAAGGGAGAGGGCAGACAAGCGGGGAGCAGCCGGAAACAGGGCGGGCGTTCTCCTGGAGAAGCATCATCTCCGAGATGGAGAGCCAAGGCTCCGAGCTGCCCCAGGTGAGGGGCGGGTTGGGGATGTCAGGACACCCCCCAGGCGCCGCGTGGGCTGGCGCTGAGCTGGGATCTCACCTGCGGTGCCTCCTCCTGCACCAGAGGGTGGAGCTGAGCCTTGCAGGAAAAGGCTCCTCTGGCGGCCCGTTATCCTCTTCCCTCTCGTGCAGCTGAGGAGGAGGCCAGGCACAAGGGAGGACTGATGGGCAGCGAAGCAACAAAGGACCTTCAAAGTGTAGGGAAGAGCCCAAGGTGGGGGCATGGAGCACCATGATCCTACAGCGCTGCAGGCCACGTGTGCACGAGGGCAGAGGAACAAGTGCCAGGTCTAGGCCAAGCCCTCTAAACATAAGCAACTGCTCACTGTGGAAGGCCACATCTCTCCRCCGTCACCGCAGAAGGCAGAAAACAGTCCCCACCTGCATGGAGAGAGGCAGGAGCAGGGAGGAGGTGCCAGGGCAGAAGCAGAGGACAGCTCCGCACATCCCATGGGACCACGAGTCCTGCTGTGMGGGAGCAGGAGCTACCAGGGAGCTTGAGCCCCTCTGCCCTGAGGGCCTCCCCAAGCCCGCGCGCTCACAGCTCTGTCCGTACGGAGACACTCCACGGCCACGGCCTGTCCTTGCATTAAGATGACACCGGCCTCCAAGTTCCTTGGATTCAGGAGGTCAGGTAAAGACTGCCACAACGTGCCCAACACACCACGATGGCTGGAASCCTCCTCCTGCAGCGCTCTGCAAGGGGCAGGATGGTGTCTGGGGCACAGAGCCCTCCCTCCAGCACGAGCAGGTTGCATCAGAAGGAAAAAGCTGGCCCTATATCCCCCCAGCACCACCTGGGGAAGAACCCAAATTACCCTCTGGGTACATGAAAACCAGATCCACCCTTAAAGTGCTTCAAAACTGAAACCTCACCCAAGCCCTGCTTCACCACTGATGTTTCGTATGGGTTTTGTAATGCGCATGGACACCCTGGAACAGACTGCCAAGGGTTGCAAAATTCCCATCTGCGAAGGGTTTCTGGAAAGATGCTAGGCAGATTTTTAAAAGCTGCTGATTAAAAGGGAGTTTAGCCCAAATTACCCTCTGGGAGCCTGCAAGGAAACATCCACCCCTTGCACTAGGGATACTCAGTGCAACGTGCACGTGTGGGTTGAAATGGTGCATTGGTGGCTACATCCTCGCTCAATATTACAGCTTGATCCCAGCTGGCTGAGATAGATTCCCCATGCCCAGGGGCTGCAGGCCATTCCCTCTGCTTAAAAACAATCCCTCTGCTTAAAAACAAAAACAATCTCATTGTGGTATTTAACACTGTAGAGCCCACTGAGCACCACCTGTGTCATCACTTGTAGCCTTCCCAGTGCCCAGAGAGCCACTGGAGAAGGAAAGCCAAGTGAGAAGGGGGCAAGGACGTGAGTCTCATGTGCATGGCAGTAATAACTGAGAGATGAAACTCTTATGCAAGAGCATGGAGAATAAAGCGATGGTTTTGAGTGCTTAATATTTCAGTAGGACCCCTTTGAAACATTTACTGAGGCCAAAACGTGCTATTAGAAATTGCAGAAGTTTCAAGGATTTCACGCTGCCTTCCTTGTTCCTGGGTCTGCCAGGTGGCAGGGGGATGTCAGGAGCCCTTGGCTACCCCAGAGCCCAGCAGCCAGCCCGTGTGCTGAGCCCGGGGCAGGCTTGGCCTCCTGCAGGGCTTTTGGGCCAGCTCTGCTCTCTCCACACACTCAGCTCTGTATCCTGTTAGGAAGGACAACTCTGATTTGCCAAGTGCAACCGAACACCACTCAGAGACACAAAAATCCCCCGTGATTCGCAGGGACGGGTCAAGGAAGCACTAAGTGCTCTGCTGGCCGGCGGCCAGGGTGTTGGGCACCCCGCGGGCTGCAGCCACCTCTCGTGCCCTTCTGCAGAGCCCCTTCCACCCGCCCCGCTCTGCACGGGCCCTGCTCCCGGGCCACGCCACGGCCCCTGAAACGCAGCCACCTCCGGGGTGGCAGGTGCCAGAAACGCTCTCCTGGTGGCACATCTAGCGTGACTGCCACCATGGGCAGCAGCCGGGATCAAGGCACCGGGTGGACACTAAGGAGTTGAGCTGGAATTGGGCTGAGCTGCAAAAATTAAGACTCTTCACAGCGAAATGCATGTGACACCCGTAACAAACACAGGTTCAGCCTCACGATTTGTATATCTCAAAGAACCCCCAAATTAACCTTAATGTATTAAAAACAGACATGCAGCCACTTACTGCTGTGTCTGCCARCAGCATTTCTGGGCACCAGCTACCAGGGCTCTGAAGCGTTGGTAGCAGATGTTTATCCAGACAGCACAAGGATGAACCAGCTGAGGCCTTTCACTGAAYCTTCCTGCTTCTTTGGGGGCGAGGAGCAAAATGCTCCACTCCTGCTTGGGAGGTTGATGAGGAAGGGATGTGATGGGGACACTTGCCCCTCATGGGCTGGCAATGAAGCTTAAGGCCCATCCTCATCCCTGGATGAGGATCCTGTGATGAGGAATTGCAGCTCGGTAGCAGCAGGACACAGCAGCCAATGTTTGCCCCAGGTCACTGCGTTTTGCTATGGGGTGACTGGTGCACAGTCCTGGGAATGGCAACACCCACAGCGAGTGCATTTGGGGAGGGAAAAAGCTCCATCAGAAATAAAACAAACCCAAAATAGAGACAGGAGCTCCCGATTTGCCCACATAAGCGGCAGCGGCCCAGATCGGGATGAGATCCTGGCCGCTCTCTGACCCAGCGCTATCCACACGGGAAGGGCAGGAGCGGGCAGGGAGGCCGGGCAGTGGCACCGGCGCCGCTGGGAGCGGCTGCTCTCGCTGGCACCCGCGGCGGGCGGCAGCGGCACGGCGGGCGGCTCGGGCGGCCTCTCTGCGGGCACAAGTACTTCCTGCCGGGGCTCGCGCTGCAGCTGCCTCGGCGTCACGGGCCCTGCGGTTTCCCCGCGCCGCTCGGTCCCTCCTCGGCCTAAGGAGCCTCCACCAAACGCGGAGGAAGCGGCAGGAGATGCGTGGGGAGATAGCCCGGGCTGCTGCGTGGCCCCACGGCCATGGGGAGAGGGAGCTGCACCCTAGGGGCTGCCCTGTCCCCTGGGGCTGCCCTGCCTGCAGGGCAGCTCGGGGCTCCTCCTGGACAGCCCCTTTCCTTGCTGCTCTACTCACACTGCAGCAGCAGGATGTTCAATCACTTATTCAGACCTCGCYGCTCTACTGACATAACCAGCACGGGCGACCTCCAAGGATTCCTGAGCATCCTCCTCATGCTGGAAGCAGCTGGAAACTGGAAGCTGCTGCAGCCTGTAGGATTCCTCTGAGCTACAAGAAGTTATGAGTTAAAAAAAAAAATACCAAATAAATCAGATCTCACAGCAAGCAAAGCAGGATGTGGCCACCTCACAATCTCTGCCCATCAGCCAGCAAAGCCAGGCAGGTTCGAGCTGGCAGTTTCCTCTGTGCTGGCGTCGCCCCGAAAGGCGACGTCGGCGCCAGGTTGCCCTGTGCTGAGCAGGCAGCACGCGGGCAGAGCCGGCCCCGCGGGTCCAGACCAAACCCGAGAAATGGGGAYCCTGTCACCCGGTCCGCTCGGGAGGCAAAAGCTTCCAATGACTCAGATGGAAACGGGAAGCGAGCGCGGGATGCCCAGCCCGTGTAGGAGCCGCAAGGTCCCAAGGTGACCTTCTCGCCGCGTGGCAGGGAGGCTCCGTTCCCGGTCCCAGACGTGGTCACCTTAGAGGACGGTGACACAGCGAGGGGGGCGGAGAGCAGCGGTAACAGGAGCCGAGGCAGCGATCGATGAGAGGCGCCGACGCAGCAGCTCCGCTCGCGGGGGCTGGGAGAATGTGGATGGGAAACCAGAGACCTCCCTGCCAGGCCGGGCTCCAGGGAGGGCTTCTCTGCCACCCGGAGCCTGGCGGGGGCCCTTCTGTCCCGGGGCTCGTGGCGGAGGTGATGGGTTTCCCTGTTGAGGTCCCGGGGTGGTTTCGCCTCCTCCGTGCCCAGGGAGAGCACGGCGAGGGTGAGCRCAGGGGAGGCGCAACGCATGTCCCCAGCACGGGCTGCACGGAGGAAGGAGGCAAAACCTAAAGGGCAGAAAAGATTCGTCACCTTCTTGGCAACCCCCAGGGATGTTCCGATGACACCAGGCTTCGTTGGCACCCAGGCTTTCCCGACGGCGAGGGGACAGTGGGGACGGCTGCAAGCCAGGACACTCAGACACACGGCCGTGTCTGCCAGCGCGAGCCTCCGAGCCCCCCGGGCCTCCATTGCCAGGAGGAGTTGGGAAGAGAGAAGGGGAGCCAGGCTGGCCCCATGAGGAGCCGGACGCACCCGGCTGCGTTGGGTGCCACRGACAAGGGACACAAACATCCCTTGGATCTCAGCACTGCTCCCTCCTGCTGTCACGCTGTGGGAGCCAGGGAGAAAGGCAGTTACGGAGACCTTGGGGGTAGGCACCCGCTCCTGCCCTGAGGCAGGAAGACGGAGGGAATGACTCTCCTCTTCCCTTTCCACCAGTTTTACTCCATCTCCACGCTGGCTTCCCTTCCTATTGCCAGGCAACRGTGAGTGACAAGCAGTCACCATGACCTCTCCTTCCAGCTGAAGATCTTCAAGGGCTGAGCAGATACTGGCAAACGCACATGGGCCTAGCAGGAGACACTGCAGTTGTCACCTCCAGGTCACACAGGAGACACAGCCCCAGGGGCTGGGGCRCAGCTGAGCGGACCCCTCGGAGGCTGCTGTGGGGCTGGAGCAGCAGCTCCACGCGGGGCTGGGACAGCAGTGACACCGCAGGGCCCGTCTGAGGCCCAGGCTGCTCCATCGGAGCATCTTCCCAGCACGGGGTTCTCCCCAGCCCTGCAGGAACCACCCTGGAGCAGCCATGGATGGACAGGTCAGGGATGCCAGGCTGGCAGGAGAGGAGGGAGCACCCAGGGCCTCGTGGGCAGAGAAGCCGGCGGTGCAGAGGGGACCCAAGCTCCAACAGGAGAGCAGCTGCACCCACGTTTAACAGCTTGGGAAGACGGGGTGGGCAACTACCTGCCTTTGATCCCATCCAGCCCGGGAAGAAGCAAAGCCCGCCCTGCGCTCGCACTGCACAAGGACCCTGCGAGCGGAACCAGCCTCCACGTGGCACGGATGTATGGGGCACGGATTTATGGGGATTTATGGGGTAGAGGGCAGGGTGCTGGGGAGGCTGAAGTCCTCTTAGACACCCCGTGCTCCCACGCTCCTGCATCGACCCCGTTATCCGCCCCGGCACACGCAGAGCAGTCACCGAGTGATCCAGGAAAGCAGAAGTCGGGTCGGAGAGAGCAATAAAACCAGGAGGGCACTTCCCACAGCCAGGGCGCACGGGAGGGGCAGAGAAATAAAGCCATGAGGTGAAGAAGTGGCCAAATCACCTGTGTGATTTCTAATATTCCCCAGGACACCAAGAAGTTAATGAAGCTACAGAGCGACCCCGGAGAGAGGGCCGAGGGGAGGGAGGAAGAACAATACGAGCGCGGGAGGGATCGCGTTTAATCACCACATTACCCGGCACTTCTTGGAGCAAGTAAACAGGAAAAGGTCTCTCCAGCAGCTGCTCTGCCCCGTGTCCCYGTGGGGGAGCCGCCTGCCACCACGGCCTGCCTTGATGTCTCTCCAGCACGAGAGCACTCATGGAATGCTCACAGGAGGGGGAACGCGGCGAGCCTGGCATGGGAGCTGCCCATGGCCCGGTACGGGCATGGAGCCGCTCGAGCGTGGCCCTGGGCACAAGCAGGGGGCTGACGGGGGCTCTGTCTGCATGGGGTGAGATCCAGGAGGGTGGGAGATCTGCCCTACAGCAAGAACAAGTCTTCGTGCTGACTGACCCAGCCCGGCAGATGGGCACATGAAACTCCAAGGGGGGAAAAACGGGGCTGCTCATTCAACCCTGTGGGAGCCCAGCTCTGATGGTGCCCCCATGACCCAGGTATGGTGGTGGTGGAGCCCGTCCAGCCCACCCTGCCAGCCAGGGCCCAGGAGATGAATGAACATCTCAATCACTGATCAGGTCCCCTCTSAGCCTTAATTTCTGCATCCGCTTCGCCCCTTTCCCTGCCGCACTGCCTGGCTCCATGTGCAGATCCCCCCATCTGCTGCTCCATGCCATGGACACAGCAGCGAGGGAAAACAGCACATCTGGCTCCTGATACCCGAGCACAGGTTGAGACGTTGAGAGGACAAGGCCCTGAAATGACTCAAGCAACCTCAACCCTTGAGAGCTCTTCATGCAGCACATGTCTCCTCATGAGACACTGGCCACCCAGCAGCGACGGGGACTCAATCTCAGGTCTGACAGGCCCGTGTGGCTCTACTTGCAGGAGAGCAGCTGTTCATCACCCAGGTGGGACGGCAGCAGCGACCTGGGGGAGCACAGAGACAGCAGCTGAGATCAGGGCTCAGCGAGGATCTCGTGCATCAGGACAAAAGTCAAGTCCCATTCCAAGAAAAGCGCAAGCTACGTGAACCTGTTACAGGAGCAGGGGCAAGAAAGCAGCCCCCAAGATAGATCAGCCTGACAGATCACAACCTTCTTCTGGAAAATTCTTCCAAGGAACGACGTGGGCTTGTTTGCCTGCAGAACGCCAGGCACGCTTCTGGGCGCCGCATTAACGACACAAGAGCAGATTATTGACTGAAACCTCAGAACCACAAGATGTTTTCTTTGTGAGCAAAAGGTAGGAGCTGCAGAGGAAAGAGAAAGAGAGAGGTCCTTCTCCGACACCGGAAAGTTTTACACGAGTCTCCGTGCAGCTGAGCTCACGGTTCACAACTGCAGATCCAACTGAAAAGCCATCCAACCGCACATTTAGCGGAGATGGAGCTGAAAAGCAATTTAAAAATCACGGGTTTTGGTGCAACTTTTAGAGGATGGGCTGCCAGCTCCACAAAGCTCTGGTGATTTCTACAGCTTTCGTGCTGGCAGCTTCCGTTACAGACTGCAGCTCTTGGCCTTCTCCTTTCTGGGGGCAGACAGACCTTATCTCCTAGAAGCTCCATTTCACACTACAAGTTGACGTATGTCCCCCTCAGCCCCTGGCAGTGCCAACAGTGGCTGCAGCTGCACAACAGCAAGGAGCAGGCTCCAAAGCACCCTGTGCCCTGCAAGCAGCAGGATCCCAAGCTCCGCGGTCATTCCCGTGCCCGCTCTAGGTCCCTGCTCACCCTGCACCAGTGGGAAGAGCAGCAAGGGGCATCTTGCAAGAGCGTGCACTCTTGCAAGTGCTGGGGCAGGGAAGGGCAAGTCTGCAGAGGGGCACAAAGTTCTTGGAAATGAGAACGTTTCTGACTTGAATCAGTTTCAAAAGCTTTAAAACTGGTGATGTTATCCTCAAAAACCAGCTCTGTGCAACGCACGAGCCCTCAACGACTAGATTTCCAAAGGAAAACTTTCCCTAGCACTATGGAGTCCCCTTGGGAGCAGCGTTGTCCTTAGGTCCCCTTCCCACGGGCTCYCGTCCGCCTGCTCCGGGCAGGAGCCCTCCCACTTCTCCCTGACGTAGCAGCCGCAGCAAGTTTGCTCAGTGGAACAGATGAGCAGGGAAGTGGGAGCAGAGGAAGAGCTGCGAGATGACGAAACCCACCCCCAGGCAGGGCAGGACGCAGTCACCGCACAGAGGATGTGCTCGCTATCAAGCTGACCTGATAGGTGACACCAGGGCAAGCAAAGCAGCAGCAATGAGCTGCAAACGGGGAYGTCGATCAACCAGTTTCGAGCTACTGTTTGCTGGGACAGTCGCAGGTTTCCCAGAGCATCCCTGGCTGTCGGACACCAAATCCTTTTCCTCGCATCGGTGCGGGTATCTGTCAAGCACAAACCTTTCTCCAACACCTGCTTCTTTCACRCTAAGCTGATACCCTCAAGTTGCTCTCCTGCAGCATCAACCTCAGCTCTCCAAGCTCGTCTGSCCAAGGGGAAGCTTTGCGTGCAAGGAGGTGGTGGCACAACTTTCAAAAGTACTGCAAAGACTTTGAGGTCCCACCACTCTCCATTGCTTTTAAATCTCAGGGCACACTGGAAGGAAGGGGGGAAGAAAATAATAAGAGAACCACCTCTCCATATTCCCTTTTGGTATATAATAAGGTTCAGTTGACAGGTTAAACTGAGTGCCACGTGCTTTTAGTATCTCAGCCCTGCATCTCCTCACCGTGTGCTGCGAGCTCTTCCTGTGCTCCCCAGCACTAACTTCCATAGCGCCATTCCATGGCAGTTCCTGCACGTCTCCAAGAACTGCTCAAGTTCCACGTCCCCAGCAGATGTCCGCTCTGGCAGCRGGATCACGGTAGCAATGGGGCTACCACGGCCTCCTAAGTGCTGCTCCTGCCCATRACAACCCATTTGGGTCCGGGGACAGGCCCAGAGGGACGTGCACCCAGCAGAGCCACGGGGACCACAACCACCCTGTGCAGCCAGAGAGGAGATGAGTCATTTGCTTCGCTTAGCAGCACTGAAACACCCAGCGCTGCCCCCAAGAAAGGAGCCCAAACACTGACAGCTCTGAAGAGATGTGGCCCCAGGCAGGTTCTTCCCCAGAGTGCACATTATGGGGCAGCAGTGTCCTCTAGGTCACGTCACAGGGGGCAGGACAGCCCCAGAGCGCTTTGGAAGGGAAAGTCTCAGCCACAGAGCAGTGTCCCAGCTCCCGCAAGCACAGAAACTACCCAAAGGCCAAATCCCCAAGGCAGCTCGGTGGTCAAGCCAGTTCTACCACATGGAAGGCTTGGAGGGGACGGGGACTTCAGCACCACCTCCCTCCCGGGCTAAGCCCTTGGGCCGATCTCCTCTCCTCTATCTGCCATGGAGATATGCCCAAGGTCAGAGCCTGCTCTGCCGCACTGAGGGGCGGCCGATGGGCATCACTCCCGGCCTGCGCGTCCTCGCATTGGGAGATTAGATAAGGGAGGTGACAAGAACTGCCGTCCCCGCAGCGCCGGCAGCTCCAAGAGCAGCCAAGGGCTCGCAGGGAGCCCGGGCGGGCTGGAAATCAGGCCAGTAACTGCGAGAGAGGCAGCCCCGAGGTGGCGGCCGATGATAGCGAGGGCGCGAGGGCTCCTCTGCGAGGCCACGTGTTCAGGGCCAGCCAGCGACCGTCCTCCTCACGGTGCTCAGAGACCCAGCCAGCCCGGCGCCTGCTTTTGGGGCGGATTCAGAGAAAACCAGGCCATTTCTGCCTGGAAAACCCTGCAGCATTCAAGCCCTCAGTGCAGGTGAGAACCCAGACCAACACTATATGAAACAACTCCAGTATTTTCAATTAGCCGGCTTAAAATCCCTAAGCCGATGCCTTCCCCGTGGCTGCGTGGCAAACRGGGAAACCAGACAGACGGGCAACATGGACACGGCGGGAACGCGGCTCTCCCGGGCTGCCCCAGATCCTCTCTCTTGGTAAAGACACAAACCGACCCCTCAAGGCTCCATTTACCCCTGGGAAAGCTTCAAACATGCACGACAGGGAGCAGCCCAGCCTGGGGACCTTGCTGCCCCTGGGCACAAGGAATCCTGATGTCCCGAAGCGAAACCCGCCCAGTTTCGCCCCCCAGGCCCGACTGCGAGGCTGCTTCACTCCCAAAGGCCRCTTCAGGCTTGCTCGTGCTCCAAGCAAGTGCTCCAAAATCTACGTTTATTCAGACAGTTTAAAAACAAATACAAAAATAAAAATATCACTCTGCCTCTGTGGATTCAAGAGAAGGGCAGGCAGTTGTAAAGGACGAGGCGAGCAGGAGCTGCCCTGCAAAGCCATTTTGCATTAATATTTTACAGTTGCAGCCATTTCTTGTTCACACGCCTGGGCTCAGAGCAGTGGCTTTTTTCCACCTCCACAGGACCGAGCTCATTTCACTGAAAGCAAGAATGCAACCTTTC
>NW_020455532.1:9131270-9134708 GCF_003342845.1 Nothoprocta perdicaria
TGATGCGTCTCAAGGAAAACAGATCAATTAGAAACTGGCCTCCAACCCCCCAGCATGTGGAGTTATGAATGCTGGACCCTTTTTTACATTAGGAAGGAATTACATAACACAGGAAGCTTAAAAAAAATGCATAAAAGACAGCTGACTCAAGGGATTAGCTCTACTTTGCTTTGGGTGATTAACAGAAAGAATAGAAAATTATTAGAGCTCTTCCCAGCGCAACAGCCAGGCCCTTCTGCGGCRTAGATTAGGAAGAAAGCAACGCGTTGGTAATTGGAGCCAGCTGAAAGCCTTTTGGATAAAACAAATATTAACTGAAAAAAGCAGCTTTCTGGGACGCAGGGCTCTGGCTGTGCAGAGAGGGGAGAAGGAGGGCGCCGTGTTGGCCGGAGGGAGAAGCCTGCGCCRGGCTCAGCAGCGGCTGCGATCGCGGGGAGCCGCGGGGCGAGCGGAGCAGCCYGGGCCAGGGCCGCGGGACACAGGAGGTGCTTCACGGCCGAGCCCAGCTGGCCACGGCGGGCGCTGCTCGCGCACAAGGTCGCTCTTTATGCGACGCGCACAATGCGCTACACAGCGTCCGCGGGGGACGGGCGAGGATCCCCCCCGGGCAGCACCCGTGGGGCTCAATGGGATGGAGAGGCTGGCACTGCACAGAGCTGCCTGCACGGGGTGCAGCCCTAGGTAGCACCCCGTGCAGCTCCCCGTGCTGCTGTGCGGGCAGACAGACGCTCCTCGGCACCAAGGGGCTGGGTGCTGCACGTCAAAACTCATCCTCCGGAGCACGGGACCTCCTCGGTTCACCAAGGGTCTAGAAGTAAAAGGAGTCCCGTCACCTCTGAGAACAAACAGCAGACTTGGGAACTGGTGGCCACGCATACGTTTGGTCAGGGAAAAGCTGTGGAATTGATCCCGCACTGACTGCAAAGCTCTCAAAGGAGACGGGAGAACAACGGGGAGGGTGCTCAGCCTGCAGACCCTCCGGCATTGCCCGGTGGAGACGCTGCTCCACCGCAAGGAGCATCAAAGAGCCTGACAGCAGGACGCTAAGCTCAGCTCACAGCCTTGTAAACAGAACCCAAGTTGGCCYTTGGAAGGACCATTGGTGAAAGCCAACCCTAATCGCCCCTGACGKCCCCAAGCTGCTCCTGGCCCTTCAAGAGCTCAGTCCATCACTGCTCTTGGTTACAACCCACCCACACTGCCAAAGGGCAGCCTAACTCCAGCTCAGCCTCCTCATCCTAGGTCCACCATGGCCATGAGAGGCCTGTGCCAGGCAAGGCCAGGTTTCAAAGGTGGGATGAGCCAGGAGACAAATATAAACCAACACACTTGCCATACACAGCATGTGAAGCACCCAACTGCCACGTTTCTTATGGCTCCATACATTGAGTCTTCCCAGGCATCCTTTTTCCACCCAGAAAGCACATCCAGATGAAAATGGGGAAATGGGCCAACCGTCCAGCATTGCTGGACATCAGAGCAGCTCTGCCTAGATACACAGTCACTATTTACATACACAAGCCCATATTTCCACCTGGAGCTCCCACGCTTCTGTACAGGAAGTGTGAAATGCAGGCTACAACTTCTTGGCCTTGTAAAGGGAGATGGACAACAGAACCTCCTYCCTTCTGGGTGCTGGGGGAGACATCAGAGGAGAAAACTAAGGCCGGCAATAAAGGCAGGGAGAGGTGGGTGCAGACAGGAGGCCATGGGGAGAAGCTGCCAACGACAACAGGGCTGCTTTGCTGGGCACTAGTGCATCTGGCACCAGAGGCAGCTTGGCAAGGAGGAAAGCGTAACCCTTTAAGGTCTTGTTTCTGTAGCACCATCACCTCGATGCACTGGAAAATGCATGACTTGGGAGGGAACAGAGCCTTCCTTGAGAGGAAAGTACCAGGGACCAGAAGCACATGGCCACCAGGGTCTACAGACTCACCAGCACTTTTCTGTTGCTATGTTTGAAAGGACATAAAGGAATTAGGTGCTCAGGGACCACTGACTTGTGTTTCGTTTGCCAGACACATGTGGAGGACACATGTGCTTGTCTCAGGCCCTGGGACACGTTCTCTGCTTCTACTGGTCTGGTCTTCACCATGTGCGCAGCAYAAGAGGTCCTCCCAGGCAAGACACTATAATCCTTGCTAGCACTGCAGTTTTGGCATGAGAAGTTAAAGCCCTTTAGGTTTCCCCTAAAGTTGAGGCTTTAGCCTTTACATCTGCAGGTGGAAACAAGCACGTAGGCACCCCAGCCCTCCAGGACTTCTTCCCCCCAGACCCACGTGCTCTGTGTGGGGCCACACGACTGCCAGCAAGACAAAGTGGGGCTGTGCCCTCGATGAAAAACGACTTAAACCCAGGGCTACCCAGGCCTCAGGCTCCTCCTGCCTCCCGCCATCGCCCGAGAGCTCCTGGAGGCCACCCAGGGAAGGGTGGGGAGCCCCAGGTCCCCYGATGTGCGCAGGGCAGCTCAGCATCCTCCAGCCCGGCCCACRGCAGCTGCTGGTGGAGATGCTGGAGGGGTCTCCCCGGCGCCGGGTCCTGCTGTAGGCTGCTCTTGTCATAACTGCCCTGCTCTTCCCGAGCATTAGGTGTTCCCAAGCTTTCCACGGCGAGCAGCCAGGCCACGGCCTCCGTCCCGTCCCATCCTGCAGCGGACGGCGCCAACGCATCGCGGCAGCCCCGTGAGCCCGGCCCCGAGCCCCAGCTCTCCTCGCAGGGCGCCGTCCTCAGACCCGCACCAACAGGGCACAAAAACCAACTTGAAAGCAGAAGCGGCAGCACTGGGGACCAGCGCAGGGGTCGCACACCTCCCGCGGCCTCCCTGGCTCTCCCTGCCTTTCTACCCATCTTGGATGCGTTGATTCCAAGCGTCCTCCCCCACCTTCTTCCCACGGAGGCTCCCATCACCCACGGGACGAGCGGCCAACCAGCAGCTCCAGGGGGCACAAAGCGGAGCGGGCAGGAGGCAGCGCCGCCCCGACGGCCGCTCCGTTTGCTCCACAGTGGGATTTGCCTTCTCCAGGCGCAATTCCTTGGGCAGTTTCCCCCCCAGGGCCCCGACGGCCGCTCCGTTTGTTCCATATTGGGATTTTCCTTGCCGGGCGCGATTCCTGGGGCAGTTTCCCCCGGGGCAGCCGCTCGCTCGCTCACTCACCGGCACCCTCGAGCTTGTCGGAGCCGCGGCTCCAGGTGAGCTGGCGCGTCTCCAGCTTCACCTGGAAAGTTTTCCTCTCGGGCCGCTGCGACTTCTTGGAGTAGAAGAGCGTCATGACGGTGCCCACCTCGAGGCTGCGGCACAGATGCGCCGCCTCGGCCTCGCTGGGGCCGCTGCCCGGCGCGGCCGCCATTAGCGGAGCCGCCGCGGGGCCGCCGAACAAAAGGGAGCGCGGGCGGCGGCGGGAGCGGCCTCGGGAGCGGCCTCAGCGGCGCCCGCCGCGC
>NW_020455532.1:9134998-9147160 GCF_003342845.1 Nothoprocta perdicaria
CTCCGCGCGGCCCACGGCACCCCACGGCGCGCGGCAGGCCCAAGGTGCCGGTGACCCCGGTGCTGCTGCGCTGCCAGGTTGGAGCTGGATCCCTTTGGATCCCCTCATTCCCGCTATGAGCGGCGCTGTGGCTTCCGTGCACCCCACGGCACGCGGCGGGGCGTGGGTGCTGGTGACCCCAGTGCTGCCAGGATGGAGCCAGGCCCTCAGGATCCCCCCATGAACAGCACTGCGGCCTCCGTGCACCCCTCGGCACCCCATGGCACGCGGCGGGCCCAAGGTGCTGGTGACCCCGGTGCTGCCGCGCTGCCGGGATGGAGCTGGATCCCTTAGGATGCCCCCGTTCCCGCTATGAGCGGCGCTGCGGCCTCTGTGCACCCCAYGGCACGYGGCGGGRACGGGCRCTGGTGACCCCGGTGCTGCTGCGCTGCCRGGATGGAGTGGATCCCTCAGGATCCACYCGTTCACTCTGCGGGCACTTCGGAGTTCACGGAGGCACGCATGGAGCTCTGCAAGGAGCCGGGCAGGTTTCGTGTCYCCAGCGGCCTCCGCTTCTGCCCCACGCCACCCACGAGCTGCCCCATGGCCGTCCTGGAGCAGGACCGGCTCTTCCGGGGGCTAACGCAGGTGACGGGGGCAGCGCAGGGYGCCGAGGGGCGCGCGGCCTCCCTGGGCGCACGCGGTTGGTGTTGCTGTCACCGCTGGCCGACGTGCGAGGGACACCGGCCCCGGGAGCGCCAGGTGCAGGAGGCCTCGGAGCCTGATGGGCCTCGGAGCCTGCTCGGAGCAGCGCGCCGGCCTCCACGGGAACAATAGCTGCCTTAGGCGGGGATCAGCTGCTGGATTGGGAAGCCTTTCGGGACCGCTTRCTCCATTCACACCACTAAAGCCAGCAATTTCCCTTTCCCCCGGCCTCCTCCCACTCCTCCCGTGGAGGCTGCAGCATGGAGGCCACAGTCTCGTGGCTGCCCCACAGGAAATGCTGCCGGGGACCAGCRCGCTCACAGGCTGATCCGTCCCACCTTGTCCCCTGGACAGGCRCCCATCCTGGGCGCTCCCTGGATCCCCCTGTGCCCCAATGCCACCACTGTATGTGACCCATTGCCCCCCAGTGTCTAAGGGACCCACACAAGCACGTGGGGGTGCACAAGCAGCTTGAAAGGGTCCTGCCCCCTTCCTAGGTGTTAAAAACACTAGAGAAGACAATTAACCAGAACAAGAACCAAAACCAGCCCACGCCGATGCCAGGCGCATTGGCGGCACCACGAGCCCAAGGCAAAGCCAAAGGTTGAGCTCCATGAGGCACTTCTCTGTGTCCCTGAGGAGCTTCGTCGCTGCATATCCCATCGCCGTAGGGGCTGAGGCTGCTTGCTGGGGTGGCCTGGCCAACACGAAAGGCACCTGGGGCAGCCACAGCGCCGCTGGAGGAGCCCACGTGCCCCACGGCTGCCCCCCAAGGGGAAGCTGCTCCAGGCTCGCTCTGCAGCCCCAGCAGRAAGCAGCTCCCGGTGCTCAGAGAAGAGCCGAGCGCCTCGGGCACATCCCTGTTGGGATTGGGAGGGCAAGACCTGCGAGGGAGCCCTGAGGGGGCTGAGGGAGCGGAGCAGAGTGTGGCATCCGGGCATTACTCCCTCCGTAAGGAACATGGAGGCATTCAGGGACATCTGGTCCCAGCTCCTCCCCATGGATAACAGGWGCCCGGCACCATGGCTGATGCCTGCCCACACGCAGGTGGGGTGGGAGCGGGAGCTCTGCCCAGCTCAGGGATGGGGCACRGCCGCGGCAGCGGGTCCTGGGGGAAGCCAGGGCAGGACCATCCACCTGGGCTGCTCCTGCCCCTGCCCGCAGCTGCGAGCGATGCCTGAGGGCAGCGTGGCCATTCGAGCGTCCCGGGCTCGCCCCTTGGTGCTGCAGGTCCCTGGGGCTCGCGCATTGGGCTGGTGGTGTGCGATGAGAAGCCTTGTCTGGATTTCTTATATCCGACTAACCATCCTGGAGACCCACACAGGCCCCTGGGCTGCGTGCTGGGGAGCTTCACACTCCACCTTGCAGCGCGTGAAGCGCTTGTGTCCGCRCGATGCCTGTGGCCTCGTGGGGCAGCCCCCGGCTCTCGTTGGAGACACAGCGAGCGCTGCTCCCCGTCCTCCTGTCCAGCCCCTCCGCACTGAGGAGCTCCCACCGCTTCCCGCTTGTCCTGCAGCTGCTCCCGCATGCAGCCCTCATCTCCTCCGCCCAGGAGGCAGCAGCAGGTCCCAGCCAGGGACCCYGGGGTGTGAGGACATTCTGTCACCGACCTCATGGCCAGCAAAACCCAGAGGGCAGCATGGGGCTTTGCGCTCCCTGCATCCCTCCAACACGAGCTGCTCCTGCTCCAGGAGTTACTCAGCAGCCTCCTGGACAGAGGAACCGTCCCCGCCAGGTTACTTCTTTGCTGCTTCCTGCACCTGTGCAACACAGTGGCCCGGGAACTCCTGGCAAGGGAGAGACCAGCCCGAGGATGGTGGGAATCGCTGCCGGGGGAGATGGCTCCCCGGCCTCGCAGCGAGCRAGGGGAGGCTGCGCCAGCCCCGCGGGGACGGCAGTGCCGGGCTCCCTCCTGCCCTCGCGCGGCGCAGGCGCTTCCTTTGTGCGGGATGCGGAGCGGCAGCGGATGGGAGCGCGGGACGCGGAGCGGAGCTGCCGCCCGAGCCCACGCTCCCCGGGAGCCTGCGCTGGGTGGTCTGGCCACGCAGGGCCCTCCCCAGCCTCCTGCCCGCCCCTTCTCGCGCTGCAAGATCCCCACGGCTCGGCAAGCTGGCGTGAAACCCGCTGCAGCTCCGCTCTGCTGTCCCCTCTCCCTGATTTTCACACAGAAACGTTAGTTCTATGCTCAAATTGTCCGGCTTCGACTTCCAAAYGCTGACCCGAGCAGGGCTCCGAGGGGGCAGCCACGATGCAAGGGCAGTCCAAGCACCCCCGCCGCTCGCACACCCYTGCGGCGCCGCTATCTCTGCGGACGGGCTGCCCGTCCAGGCCTATCTCTGCAGGCAGGTTGCACGGCCTCCGCTTACAGCGCGGGTCGCAGGAACGGGGACGGCGCCCGCAAGAATGCAGGCTAAAACACGGACGTCTTCCAAAGCTCTGTCCCCTGCCAATGCGCATCTGTGAGGACACAGCGCCCTGAGAGGTGCTGGCCACTGCTCACTAGCACCTGCAGCAAAGGGGCTGCGCAGGGGAGGAGGAGAAGCTCAGCTCCCTGTGGGCCCACGGGACGGGTAGYGTAGGGATGGTCAGTGTGGAAGGGTCTGCCCTCCGGGAGAGCTGTGTAAGTGGAAAGGATGTTTTTTTGAGGGGTTGTATCGATCCTGGCCCCAGCAGGCTGGGAGCAGAGAGCCCTTTTCCACCTTGTTCCTCATGTCCTGGCCCAGCCTTCTYGTGAGGAGATGGTGCTGCTCTCAACCCTCTGTGCCCCCATAGAAAAGCCACATGGGGAACACGAGCTCAGATCTCCCTCCATCCCATGTCTTCTCCGCTGGCACAGGGCTCCCAGGAGCCCATGGCCTTGGGAAGCTCCATGCTGGGAGAGCTCAGGGCTGTGATGAACCTGCCTCCAGCCTAGTGAGCACTTGGGGCTCTGGGGAGCATTGCCCCAAAAGCACAACCAGCCCCTTCTCCCTGCCCGAGACGAGCTGGCTGTGGCCCTAGCTCCCCATTCCGCAGGTGACTTCCCATTTCACCGAGGCACCAGCTTCCAGGGACACCTCATGGGAGCCCAAATACAAAGTCACACTCACCTTATCCCAATAACAGGCCCAAAGAGGACCCTCTGCTTGGCGCCTGCCATCAAAGCTCCGGCCCAGCGYGGGCTCCCAGACAGGCTGCCTGCARGARGGACCAAGCAGCTTCTCAGAAKGCAGATCCTGGAAAATCCTGGATGAACATGGAAAACCCTCCAGGCTGCTGCTGCTGGAGCTGGTTGGAGGAATCCTGCTCCCAGCAGGGCTCTCCGTGGCTGGAGCGCGGGCTCCTCAAGCGCAGCAGTGCTCGGGGGCCATGGGGGGCCCGCACACAGCCCCAGCCCAGAGGGAGCTGCGGCAGAGCGTGGGGAAGGGCTGAGGGGCTTCCTCAAGTCCCAGCCTCACAACATAAAGCACTGGTTGGAGCTCCTCAGCAAGCAGCAGGATCCCCACTCTATGGCCCCTTCCAGGCGAGCACTGGTGGGGAATTACTGGGAATACTAGGGGCAAATGCTTGTGGTTGCTCTAGACAGTGTTACTCCTGCCCAAGGCCGCTCTTGGGCAGACACTTTATGGAACCCCATCAACTCAACACATGCATGGCGAGGACAGAGGGCTGGGTCACATCCCAGGGCACCAGGGTGACGGCACCACGTGCACCAGCTCTGCTCTGGGGTCTTGCCGCGGAGGTGGCACCCGGTGGCAGGAGGCTGCAGAAACGCAAGGGTCTCCATCCAACACCGCCTCCATCCCACCGGTGTCCACAACAGGGACATCCCTTCAGCGCCGCCCTACCTTGGGATYGGGGACCTTGCAGCCTGCTGCTCCGAGCTGAAAAATCACACAGACACCAACACTCAGTTAAGTTGTAGGAATTTATTTTAAATAACCTACAGTTGATTAAAAGGGAATTCATGATAAAAATAGAAGATACTTGTTGAGGAAAGGCTGCAGGAAATGGTCTTCGCACACACACTACGCTAACAATGCCTCTAAAACTAATGATTATAGCAAAAAAAGGTTTCACATTAAAATTCTGCTTTTTAATTTTTTAAAATTTTTTTACACAATTACAAAAGAAAAAAATAAAAGCCCTAAAATCTTGATTTTTCCTTTTTGGACCGATGCTCATTTCCCTCGAAATTTATTGACCTGTGAAACTTCTTTTTACACAATAAAATCTTTCAAGTAAAAGAGGGGAGTGGGGCTTAGAAAAAAAGGGGAGAAAAACAAAAAAAGAAGGTAAAACAGTCTGACAAACCTAAAAATTAGATATTCTTTAAGTGTACAGAGCGTGCTCAGAGCGAAGGGTGATGGGAATGCCATTTTTTGCCATTTTCACTTTTCTTCAAAATTCCACATTCATCTCCCCACCATACGGCCCTCCCCCCCATTCCCCAAATCTACACGATCTTTAAGATCAAGAAGGAAAAGCAAAACGGTTTAAATATTTTAAAATAATTAAGAGAAATAAAAATTCACATTTAAAAAAGGAACACTCAAGCCAGGAGGCCCATTTCCCATCACGCTTCGCTCTGAACAGATGCGGTGGATATTGGTAATTCATGTCCCAATGCCACGACTGTTTCAAGTGACAAAGTAAAAAAAAAATAAAAATAAAGAAGATTTGGGTATTTCCATGACGATAGTGACGGCTGTAATAGGTGCGTTGGGTTTCTTAAATTTTATTGGCTTGTTAAATTCTGAAATGGGGTGGGAGGGGGAAGGGAAGGGCGGGGGATAAGGAGTCCATTTTCTATTAAAATATAGAAGTTATTGCAAAACCCTAACTGTAAAAACGCACCAATATAATTGGATTTTGTATACAGTAGCTAAAGATTCCCATGCTCTCAGTGTGATGGTGAATTTGCCTGGCGGAAGGTTGACAAATCCCCCATCCACTTGCCCTGCTTCAAGAGAAAAAAAAAATCCACACAAACCAGACAGCTAGAATTTGGATCTCTGAAACATTTTTAAATAAGTTGTCCATAGGACAACTGGCTCAGCTCCTTTAAGATATTTCCAGGTTACTCTTTCTCCAAGATGTTGGTTGTTTTATCTGATGCTCACTTGCCCCTTGCCTCCCCCTTCCCTAGCATCCAAGGACAAGTAAGGCTCACAGTTTATCAATCTCCCTAAAAACCAGGCTACTCCCCCCYTTTTTTTTTCCCATAAAATTCAGCTCATTTAAAAACAAGTTAAAATTCATAGTCTTCCTCTGCCATGTCGATCGCCCAGGCAAATTTCTCTCGTTGGGTTTTGTTATAAATCTTCTCTATAGGGATTCCCCACTTCTTACACCTGCAGAAGAGGAGACACTGGTTAGGAGTCTGCACGGCACAGGGTGTCCAAGCCCCTGCTGTCCCGCTCTCCCTCAGCACTTCCCAGCTCTACTCAGGCCCCGTTAGGAGACACTGACCAGGAGCAGCTTCCCTGTTGGAGCCCTGCACATTTTCTAACCCAGTTGGCCAACACGTTGGCCACTTTTGGCCAACATTTGCCACTTGCCTCAAGACATTCATTTGAAACTACTGCAATCTGCTTGTGAATTTAAGGAATGGCCACAGAGARCCTGACCTCTCTGACAGCAGAAGGACAGGCTCTCAGCCACTGACCTTCTAATTGGGGACCAGGACACGGGTGAAGGAGTGGTTCCCTCCAGCATGTCCTAGGCAGACACTTACCAAGCAACAGAGATCCTGGGATCCAGATAGTTGAGTTTGGAGGTGCTCAAGGCAATCTGCTTGTTCTCCTCCCTATCTGTAGCCTGAACCTCCAGCTTCATCAGCTGCTCCTCAATCCTCTGCACAGCTTTCTTCTTGCTTTCCACTGTCCTGGTGTGGGAAAGAGGCAAAACGTTTAATCCCTGGGGCCTTGCTGAGGCCGAGATTACTGTGTGGTGGGAACTCAGAGGGATCCTGTTCAAGGTTAGCAATGTGACATGCGCTTAAAAACTGGCATAATCAAAGGCAGAGCAGAGTTGCTAAGCTGGAATTTTGTTTTAAGGGGCTAGAAGCAACAGCTTCAGCTGAAGGACTGACACTACACATGCTTTCAAGACAGCCCATCTGCTCCTCTTTAATAGTTCTGCTGCAGTCCCATCTTCAGGACTCCCTTAACTCCCTCTCTCAGCACATCTGCTCTGCAGAGCASACACAGAGTCTGCCTGCAGTGCCTGCAGCCTTGGGGCATCGGGCTCAAAAGAGCATTTCAATTTGCTAAGTCCCAGCTTTCTAGCTCCCCATAAAATGGGGAGGCTGCACACTCAATCCATCACTGTTCCTGGTCTGGGTTGCAGGCTGGTTCCTATGTCACAAACTGTGCTCAGCTCAGAGGGCTGAAAGACACAGCATGGACTGGTGCTAGTGACCACATGGGGAGCTGCAGCATGGGACCTGCTCCTCAGCTTGAAGGACCATGCACTTCACACAYATGGCAAAGAGAGGACCAGGAGACCTGAAAAAGTCTTCCCAGCTCTCTCGGATCAGAAGATCCGAGAAGGATCAGATCTCTTGGAGCAAAAGATAGTGCTGAACTGGAGCTGACAGTACTGCAAACACTGCACAGTGCAGGAAGGTCGCCTTGTCGCCTTACTTTTTAGACTTCTCATCCCTCCGGACCTTGGCATCGGCTTTGGCGCTTTTCAGTTCTCTCCTGGCATCAGCTAATTGTTCCTTCTTGGCATCGATCTAGGAGAGGCAAAAGCAGCACTGTCAACAACCTGCAGACAACTGTGGCCATCACCCCCGTGCAGACTGACCCAGTGACCGAGTCTGTGACCACGATGAGAAGCCAGCAGGACTCAGAACCACTCCCACAAAACGAGGCCACTGGCCTTCCCATGTGCTGTGGTGCCCAACGCAGGGCCCCAGGCAGTGCCAAAGTCAAGGTGGCAACTGGGAGAAAGWCACTGGGCTCCTCCTCACGGAGCTAGAATCAAGCCAGGGAGGGGACTGGCATGACCTGGCACTGCCCAACATGCTGCTTGTATGTCTCCTGCCTCCCACTAGCACCAGCTCCCCGGTGGTACCATGGATGGGCAATCCTTGTTCCCTCAGTGGGCATCACTTCTGACTCAAACCTAACACGCTGAAAACGGATGAGGGTTCAGGCTCTTCTGGGAAGCTCAGGATTCAGGGACATTCAGCATTTTGCAGCTCCTTCAACCACTCCCCTTAAAATTCCCCCAAGCTCTAAGATCTAGGGTAGAGGCAGCCGTGTTAGGTGTTACAGAAGCAAGGGTCACTGCAGTGCCAAACCAAAAGTCCTTATTGTGAAGGTTATTTTAAAGGCAGACCAGGAACGGACCTAGCCCTTTTGCACCTCATGGCCTTCACCAGAAACAATCTGCAAAGGAAGAGGTCCGGTCAGAGGGGAGTCATGTACCACGGACACAGCCTGCAATGACAGTGACCTGACAGTGACACTGCTGTTTCTTTATGGGGACACTTAAGTCAGAGCTACAGGCTGAGGCTCTTAAGTTTTAAGGGCAGCAGAATGTGCTGCTCAGTCACCTGCCAAAGGAAAGGGAAATATAACGGGGCTGGTCTTGGTTTCTATGAATAAAAGAGGACTCAGACTGAAATGTGCCACTTTCTGCTCAATATTCTGCTTCTCAAGTACTCTTCTCCAAGCAGGCCCATTTCTGATACAGCACTAACCAAATCCCAACAGGAAAAAGTTGTCTCCCCTTCCATTTTACCCCAGGTGAGAGGAAGTGCAAGTCCCCGGGTGCAGAACATGGAGCCCTGCCCCAACCAAAAGGCGGGCTGGGGGTACCTTGCTCTGCAGGTTCATCATGGACTTCTCGAAGGTCTTCGGTGGAGCCCTCTGGTGGTTACACAAAATGGCAACCGCTCGGTTGGCACGGTTATAGGAGAGGATCTTTGCTGCCACGTTGTCATCCGCTGCAAACCACGAAGCGAAGGTGAACAAGTGGTGTCCTCTGGAAGTTAACAGCCCCAACCCACATCCCACGGACTCTGCCAGTCCCCAGTCCCTGCAGAAATGACCCTCTGAAGGGCCAACCTCGGTGCTACACTCCAGCTACAGCACGGGGCCTGACTGCTTCCTCCCTGGACCCTAACTCCTTGTGGCCTGCAGAGCTTCACAGGCCCCTCCACAAGCAGGAAGGGATGCGCCTGCTTTGTCAAGCTGTTCAAATTACCAGGGATTTTGAAGGAGCAGCCAGGATACACGGGGCTGTTACAGATGTAGCTGCCTCGCCTGCTGCCTACAGCATTTTATAAATAACAGCAAACAAATAGAGGTTTGGTGAAGTGCAGCCATGTTCTAGCTTGCACGTTGTGGTGTGCCTGCCAGCCAGCTCTGCAAGAACTGCACTGCTCAGCTACCTCCAGAAGATCATCTGGCACTTTTTGATGAGACCTCAGGCRTCTGACATTTACTCTGGGCGAAGCGCAAACAGGAAATGTCACAGAGCTCAAACACTTGACACCAAGGCAAAGCAGGCAGGTTTGTGGGGCAGGATGAGATGTGTTCCCCAAGCCCCACCGCAGCTACAGACACAGCACTTACGGTTTGTGAGCTCCTTGAGCTGCTGTTGTAGCGTGATGGAGGCATTGTAAGTACGGAATACCTTGGCTGTAAGTCCCTCCATGAGGTCTTGAAGATGTTTATTTAAGATACTGGTCTGAGGAGGCAGAAAGCAGAAGAGAGTTAGTTCCAGAATCAACCACAGAGCTGTGCAGTTTCTGAACACCTTGCTCCTGTGGACATGCAGCCCTCGAGCACAGCCTGGCTACTGTACTCAAACCTGAAACCCAACAGCCACATCTTCACTGAAACCACAGCCAAGGTGAACAAAGAAACCAAAAGATTAGATAAGTATCAAGTACCATGAATGGCCAAAAAGACTTTTTTGTTGKTGGTGGTGTTTTTTTTCCCTTCAGTGTGGTACTTTTGGTTCTCTATAGGTGGAAATGGGCTTGTCTCACCACAGTGGAGATACCTAAACCACCACAGCGCTCCCACAGAGCCGAACACGCAGTTGGGGATGGCACCTGAAAAAAGTCCACTTCACACAATCTCTGGACTCTGAAAGAAACTTGCCCATGTCAGTGCGAGCCGGGTTCCCCGGGGCCAAGGCCCATCACTTTGGGCAGCTGCAGGCACAGGGAGCACCATGGACACCAGCAGGAGCTAAACTGACTGTCTCTAGGCTGCTCGGGCCAGCTCTGTGGGAAAACAAAGTGCCACAGAGGCCACTTCTGCATTTCTGCAGCAGGGGGGCAGCTATTGCCCCGTTCAGAGCCAATGTGTCCACTGTACCACCCACCCTCCCCATTATGGGCTTACATTGAGGCGGTCAAAGAGGTCATCCTCCGGCTGCTTGTTCTCCATAAACAGCTGAAGGTTCTTAAATACCTGAAAAAAACAGAAACCCAACACTTTATCTCCAAAGTGAACATTCCATGGAGTGAAGCAACCAAAAGCAGCCCTTCTCACTGCTGTGTTGTTTGTTATAAGCAAGCTGTCATTGAGGAATGAGGAATAATCAAAGCCTCTTGAATACACAGCCATCAGAAACCCAAACGCTGGGGTTTCCAAATCTCCAATTCCCCGCTTTTCATCAACACATATTCTGCTACAGAGACACTTAATGTACAAAGATTCCTAGCTCCCCACTAATCAGTTACATTGTAAGAACTGGAGAAGAGACACAATGCCAACATAAACAAACAGAAAAGATGTTTTTCTTTAAAAAAAGCCACAAAAAGAGCACATGCTCATTTCTATAGTGGCCTAGTTTTTTTTTTCTCCTCCTCTCATTTATTTTGTTCCCCAAGAGGTCAACACACAGCAGCAGACTGCTGTCCTTGCAATCCCTGCAATATTACACACRTGATATTTAACACGGTGCTAAATGCCGAGCTGTGGGCCCAGATGCAAAGCTTGGTTACACCCACAGAAACAAAGTCCTCCTGGACAGACTCCTCCAGTTGACACTGAGGGGTGGATTTTCYACCACAGCAGATGGGAAAGTGGTGGAAGACAAAAATAAAGGAAATAATGCTGCCTAGGAGAGAAGTCTAGGTTTAGGAGATACCTATAAGGYAGCTACTGTAAATCAGATAGGTCTACTATGTGCTCTGGAGCATCTGGAATCAGAACCTACTGCAACAAGGGTGTAACTCCAACATAAACAAAAACACCATGATAAAAGTTAGTATCGTGAAAGTTTATATCTCCTACTCTGACAACACTCTCCCCCAGCACTACTGTTTAAACTCTTTTTTTTTGGCTGGAATTTGTCAGTACTCAAGAAACCCACTTTGCAATTTGCTATGTCAGCTCTTAGCACTGAGACCACAGCAAAAAAGCAGTAAAATGGCTAAACACCAGCGTGCTGGGTTCCATCAAACCAGCACCAACCTTAGCCCCTTTCCCAAGGCACTGCCAGCAAGGGGAGGAAGAACACTGGCTGACTTACTTTCTCCTGGGGGCCGGGTACCACTGGCACAGCACCTAGTTCTAGGCAGTACAACTGCATGCACTACTTTGTTTTTTGCAAGGCAGGCTCTGGGTATGTTTGTGGAGGTGTCTTACCCTCTTCTCCACGGGGACTTTGTTGTAGTATCGGATGGAGTCTTTACCGAGGAAGTCGAACTCAACCACGTATTCCTGGCCGTCCAGCTCAGGGTGCAGCTTGATATGTTCTACCCGGAGCGAGCAGCAGCCCACGGTGTCAGCTGTCTCCCCTTCTTCTTTTTCATTACCAGCTCTCAGAGCAAGCTACAGTTAGACCAAGAAAAGAGAGGTAAAACATTTCAAGCCATCCTAGTAACGTGCAGATGGTGAAAACCTCTAAACGGTGACCTGTAATCAGGGTGTCCCCTCTGCTCCCTTTGGGTTTGAGTTCAGCATCGCATATCAGTAATTCTCATGTAGGACTCTACAAAGGGCATTCACAGAGGTTAAAAGAAAAGGTATCCTTGAAAAGGAAAGGTCTGAAAAATCAGTTAGGGAGGAAAGCATGAAAGTAGTTTGAGGCATAAACAAATGCAATGGAATATGTACATCCAAGGCCATGGAAAAGAAAAATGAAAAAAAAAAAAAAACGTACTTGAGTGGCTAAGACTGATATTTAAAAAAATCTGATATCAATAAAATCTCCTGATGTTTTCTTTAAGCATGCTTTAAATAAACCAAAAGCCAATCTAACAAAATCCCTTAAACAAACAGAAAAATGAAACAAGCTTTAGTACAAGTTGTCTTAATGACTTTCTCTTATTAGGTAACTCAAACTTTAAGATAACTTTGTCTGTTAAAGTAACATCTATTAAAAACATCTGATATTCATAGATTCATAGAATATTTAAGGTTGGAAGGGATCTCAGAGGTCATCTAGTCCAACCCCCCTGCACATGCAGGGTCACCTATACTGTTTTAATCAAACCAATTGTAATGTGAATGCAACCTGCCA
>NW_020455532.1:9147228-9169272 GCF_003342845.1 Nothoprocta perdicaria
AAAGAAAAGAACACTTCAAATAGCATATGACACTTTGCCTGGCTATCATAAATAATCTAAAGGCTATATTAGGCTGCATTAGAAAGGGGTTTTAACATCACTGGCTAAACCAATTTGTAATTTTTCAAGAAAACCTGCACTGTTCATATGAAACCCAATTATTCAACTCAAGTTCCCTAACTTAAATCCACCCATCTTGAACAGAAATTGTTCACTTGGTTGGTCACACAGTAGCAGGGCAACAGCTCTCTGGGAACCAGTTTTCAATAGCTTAAATGCATCAACACAACTGCAGTCTTTATGCTGGGGGAAGAGCAAGTGGCAGAATTATGAGCCTCATGACCCTGACCCCCAACTAAGAGGTGACAAAACAGCAGAAATTCCCAGTAGGAAAACTGAAACAGCTACAGACAAAAGGCCTGCACAAAGTTCCCACTAATCCAAGTGGGAGATTTTAGAAAACAGGTCACGAATTCTGTCTGCAGCAAAAACAATGCTGCCAGAAATAGCCATGGCCAGTACAATAGTTCATTGCTTTGAATTTCCAGGTAATAAGAAAAGGGAGATGGGAATGTGCCCACCAGGAAGCCTCAGGCTACTTTTGTAACTGGGTTCAATTCAGAAACCCAGCAGTGCCGAGCACTCCCAGCAGGGCAGGGAAGGAAGGGGTGCTGGGGAGGGAGCCTTACTTTATCAATGAAGTAGAGCGCCACGGCCCTCTGCCGCACTTTCATCTCTTTGGACTTCCAGTCTTCTCGATACTGATTTCGAATTTTATCTACGCACTTCTTCAACCTCCGAGCTGTCTCGTACTTCTGCCAGTCCTTCTCGCCCTGTTGGGGAAAAGTGGAAGAGAGTCAGCCTCAGAAAACAGGCTGAGGAGCAGCTCCTATGCTCTGGCTGTACCAAACTGCAAACATTTCAATGCTAAAAAAGCTTTATGCATTCCATGCTCCACATAAAAATGGTTTCCTTGGCTTTATGCAGGGGGCTGTTTTCACCTGCAACTAGACAAAGTTGCTCCAAATTTGTAGGACAAATTTCTTGTTTTCAATGCAGGAAAAAACCCTCTTAAGTAGTTCTTATGAAATCACTTATATTTCAAATGGTTCATTGTTTCTTTCATGGAACTGATCACTGACCAGCTCCTYGTTCCCACAACAGGATTTGTTTTCCTTAATCATGAAGGAAATAGCTACTGTTCTTCTCAGCCAGTAACGCAGCTACATTTTTCACTTCACAACAGCTGACTAGCAGTCCATGGTTAGAACTTCACCACAGGATCAGGCAGGCAAAGTTAGGGCCAGAAGCAGTCAAAACATCCACCAGAACAAGTCTGGTATTGGATAAAGGGCTTCCTTTTAGGTTTAGAGAGTAAGAAACTGCTACTATGAATGACACAATAATGCTTTTCAGTAGATATATTTCAATATATATTTTAACAGATTTTTGCTACTCTCCTATGCAGCAATTGCATTCCCCTTTTACTTTTTTTGGAGGCATGTGGGACAACAGCAGAAGAACAGAGACTTTCCTATTATTTTCAGTCAAGAGTGATAGAGAAGAGCAGAGCAAATTTTCTCCTTATCTTTGTTCTGGCCAATATCTGTATTTCCTTCCAGGAGATACAACAAGTAAGGAATCTTTTAACTAGATCTTTACCTTAATTCGTGAGCTAGGATTCAACATGATGTATTTAATGGAACCTTGGATGTTTTCGGTCCATGAAACCAGCCAGGTGACTTTGTTATCATGCCGGACCTCTTTCCATTTGTGTCCTGGTGGAGGAGCAGGGATCTTTGAATCCCTGCATAGTTAGAAAAGAGATGAAAATAAAGAAAACAACAAAAAGCATTAAGAGACTTCCACAGTATCAGAACAGAGAGAAAAAATGAACAAGGCACAGCAAGCACAGGGAAGAAAACTGAGACAAAGTAGCTACCTATGTATTTGCACACTCAGGGACATCAAGTGACTCAAACTGAGCAGTCAAAGATCACAAGTCCAACTGCTGCATGTCTGCTAAAGCATTAAACTGTAGAGGTGAACACACACGCTATGGCCAAGGTGAGTTGGGGATGCCTCAGTTACACTTATCAGGGAGGACTAGGGAAAAGTCGACCAATCCTTGGTCTTGGACATTAAGGAAGATTAACTAGGACAACCTACCTAYAAAGAAATTCATTTTTGCCCATGCTAACAGGAAAGACTGAGTTTTAGAAGATGCAGACAGTAGATGTGGGGAGGAAAATATGATGATAAAACTCTACAGAAAACCTACAGTAGCGTTGCCTCTGTAGTTCACCTACGTCTAAAAGAAGCAACTTCCTAAGTGCTTGAATATCAAGCTACACAGAGGTAAAACAAAACAAAACAAGCAAAAACACCCAGATAACTAGAAAGATAGAAAAAAAGGTGCAAGGCATCCAAAGCTCACTTGCTGCAATTAATGATGATGTCTTCTGGCATGATACGTCTCTTCAACATGCCCATTTTTGGATGGTTTCCACGTCCTCTGAAGAGACCTGGTGGTTCAATCTTGAAGTTGGCAATTCTCTCCTTGTGGTTGTCCATCACACAGTAACCATACTCCTTCAATAGCCGCTCATTTTCCTCTTTAATTTTCTGGAAAGAAAATGTAAGCAAAAGTGATATGGTTGCGCGACACCACTACATATCTCTGCATGCCAAGACTTAGGAAATCCTTGATATTTGCACTAAACTGACGTTGAAGACACAACACAAAACCTCCGTCATTTCAGAAGCTGACAGTGGTCTCATAAGGACAGAAAGGCTGAGAATTCACTGCCGACTTCTGTGCTTAAACTCTAACAACACAAAATAAAAAGCCTGGGAACAATAAGGTCATCGCAGCTCTGATTAAGCCATCAAGGACCTGACCACAAACAGTGCTGAGGCACCAGCTAAAGGAACTAACAGAAAAAGCCACTTCTGCTGGTCTGGAACCGAGCTCACAGTGTGAACTCAGGAAGGCTCACTCAGGTTTAGCAAATGGCCACAYAAAGGCAGGAGCTTTCTGCTCCGGTGGGATGCTGCTAGGGATGCTGCCTCACTCCAAGGAGAATTACAGTAGGATTGCAAAAGACCAACTCAGAACGTGGGGCAAGTTCCTGGCCCTTGCTGGAGTGACACTCCACTCATCCAGAGGTTACCTACTCTCCTCACAAACCACCACAAGTAGGAAAAGCTTTTTAAGCGACAAAACTGCATTAAGTGGAGCCTAATTGAATGGAGACTAAATGAATAATATTTTATTCATGAATGTCTTCACTGCATCCCCTCCACTGTTATTTATGAACGTCTTCACTACATCCTTTCCTCCAGTTTGCCCTCCAAACCCAAGGAGCTGCCAAAATGAAAATCTATCGTTAGCAACTTCACCGAGTAGCCACTGCTCATCACTGGGCAGGAATGCAGCCCTGGTAGGTGCAACTCTGCTCCCATGCAGGTACTGCCTCCAACTCTATTTATTTAYCTAGGCAGGACAGGAGCCTTAGGGCTGTCAATATAATTTCAAGCCAGGGAAAAGACTCAGGTGTTAGCATGGCAACAATTCCACAAATTAATACAAAAGTAATAATTATAGATTATTATTATTATTAAATTTTGCTATATTTTAGCAAAAGCTGACTTACAAACAGCAAGGCAGGCAGAGGAACGATTAAACAAAGGTGTTTACAAGCCAGCTAAGCATTTTTAAGTCTCCTAGAATTCCCTCTGGTACCTGTTTCTCCTCCTTGGACATCTGTTTCCTAGCTTCCGTCTGAGCTTTGAAATACTGGCTCATGTGGGTGAAGTCACACTTGCTGAGGTTGGTGATAGTGCTCTTCTCTTCAGAGGTCATTTCCTTGCAGAGAGAAAATAGTGCTTTAAGCTTTCATACATGCAGAACAAGATCATTCCCTGCTGCAGGCAACTGCAACATGAACAGCAGATTCTTACAGTTCTTAGAGTAATTTCCAAAGTTTCCTCTGTATCCTTGCTGTACACTGCAGGAGTACTGCTGTACAGTGCAGCTACGCTGACTGTAGCCAAGGTCAAAGAGAAAAGGACAAGCAGCAGAGAGCATGAGACACTTGCCTTCCAGTGATCTATCTCTGTGATCACTGATAATGAAGAAACCCAGAAATTATCTCAAAAAAATGAGTTAGCCAATTAAAAGCTTGATTTCATGGCCTGGTAGGCCAACTGAAGTGACGTTCCGGCTATGCAGGCCATGGGGACAGGTTTCCTACTAATATAAAGATGGCTTTTAGACAAAGCACACAGGAATCAGACCAGCTGCATCCCACAAGGCTAAGACAGGCATTTGTGGTTTGGAAAAGTCTGATCTTTGCTGGCTTAGAAAGGTATTTAATGCTGAAGCCTCTCCTGGTGAAGCCTTGGGATAAATGGAAATTTCATGGCTAAGATCTCAGGCAGCTTTTAGATGCCACCAGCTGATGCTCCTGTGTCAGTTTACACTGCCTAGGCACTGAGAAGGCACCAGTCAGGTCTGTGGTGACCTGGGCCCAGGGCTGCATCATACCTTTCTCCAGTCTTTGAAGAAGTTTTTCCTGAAGATCTCCTTCGTAGTGTATTCATGATCAAGCATTTTTGCAAAGAATGTGGCAACTTCTTCTGCTTTGGTGCTCAGCTTCATGACTTTACCTGCAAGAGAAGTTTTCTCTTTAAAACACGAGGCAAACTTAGGAATTGAAGTCAGAAAAAACAATAGTTATTACCTTAATGGGCACTATACTTTTACCATAGRAAAGTTTTTCACAAGGGAATTATATGGTATGGCAAATCTGACAGGCAAAGGAGATACAGGAGCACAGCTGCTTGCCTGTCGTCATAAACATTTTGAGGGAAGTTTCCTCTGGAATCTAAACATCAGAAAAAGCAAACAGCCCAATGGGAGACAAGTCCGGGAGATGCAGGACAGGAAGGAAGGGAAAAAGGRCCTCCTGCGGGAAAGCCTCTGCTGAGACCCCGCAGGGATGTCTATGTGCYTGGGGAGACACTCCTGTTTGAAGTGCAAGAGGCAAATAATTGTATTATATTTCACATTCCGGAACTCAGACACATGAAATGTCATCTCTGTATTTCTCTTCTACCCACGGACACAGCCTGGGAACACCCCTTCTAGCTTTTAGCTATTTCTGGCCAGGAAGAGCCCTCACTATATGTGCACCATGAATAGGCTGCAAGCRACGCCAAGCATTTAATTCCCCCTCCCTGCAGGGAACTGGGTTGGAATTCTGTGAATTGTCTGAGGCTTTTGTCACGGGCATGCTCTTTGGTGTCTCCAAATTCTGCTYGAAAGCCAGTTAGAAGTATTTAAGACTTGGCTTTCAATGAACAAAGCAGGTCACATCTCAGCTTATACGTGAGACCGTGGCACGGAGCAGAATTGCTGCAAGAAGACAAGATGTTGGAAGGTATGAGGGAAAGCAGGTGCCCCGACACTGGAGCTGTGGATTCAACCCCGGACATCGCACGGAGCGGAGCCTTTTCCAGGCTGGATGTCATTCCCGATGGCACGCGAGCGCCGGCGACCTCCGGGAAGGATTTTGCACGCGCCTCACATCCACTCAGTGGTGAGGAATATTCACCCCTCAACAGACCAGYAGAGGCAGCACCTTTTTATTTTGAACCCATCTATTCTACTGCACAAAAAGTCAATGGAAGAAGTGCTGCCGCAATCCAAGCTGTTGAATAAAAAGCCACAGCACTTTTGATTTACTCAGTGTTTAAAAACACGTTACATCATTGCTAAAATTACAGCATAGGTTTGAGCTACAAAGCTGGAAAACCTACAAAGCCTTGTAGAGAACTCAGCAAAAGGTCCCGACGAGCTGAAAATTTCCCCACGTTATAAATCAACCCAACAGCAACACAGCCAATTTTGAAACTGCAACCCAAAACACAGCATTTGTTTGCTTAAAACAGGAAGTAGGGGAAGGAAGGGACAGCAAGGAAACACTTTTCCAGGCTGTGAGTCGAGCCTGGGAGACGCTATCACTTAATCCCACGTTATGGGGCTCAACAGRCTAAAGCTGTTTCCAATCTGCTGTGCTGCAGTACGTGCTCACCAGTCACACTTATCTAATTGCTTTAGGGGTGATTTCATTGGACTCGGTTTCCTCCTTCTCCCAAGGTTTGGAAAGGCTCTCGCTGATAAGGTTTTATCTTGAAAAAACCACGGCTGAGATTTTTTCCTGAGCACTGAACAGGAGTTACCTGAAAAGCTGAAAACCAGCGAGCACCCAAGGGCTGTATTAACAGGAGAGATCACGTTGCCGTGGCTCAAAGGCAACTACCATCACGTATATTCTTAGCACGGCCTGTCTATGAAAGCAGGCAAATCCAGGCCACCTTTACTCTACGAGCCGTAGCTGGTTTAACCACAGGCACTCGAGCAGATACCCAAGGGCGAGTAAATGGCTTTGGCACCTCAAGCTCTCCATGGTCATTACGTGGGRCAGGAGCAGCCGCGCTCGGCGCGAGGCCCTCACGAGGCCCCTCGTGCAGGTTCCTGCAGCCACAGCCCGGCCCCGCGCCGCGTTGGGCTCCACAGAACCAGAACCGTGTTGGGCTCCACAGCCCAGCAGAACCTCGATGCCAGACGGTGCCTCGTGAGCAGCTCTCAGCAGCTGCTGCCTACACGAGACATCTGATTTGGAGCCCCGTTTCTCACGGCAGACCCGGGTGACTGCTCTGTTTGTTGGAATCCCGCTGCCCAGCTCTGTGATTTTGGAGCTTATTGGGGGATTTCAATCACAGAGATGGAGGCTGAAAACCCTGTGCATCCTTATGACTTTATGAAAGAGATGGCCAGATAGGAGAGCAGCTTATTACTGTCTGCACAGAAGGGATAACTGGAGAATAAACTCAGCCCTCCCCTTGTCTAGACACCGGCAGAGAGATCTCACATGCCCCTGAACAAAGAAAAAATTCTCCCCAACTTTGTCTCAAGCTTTCATCTGATATCAAGAAAGAAGTCTGTAGGAAACCAGACAACCTTGATCACGGACCTATCTGTTTGGAGATGGTCTTTAATAGGATCTGATATGTTTATCTCACTGTATTATCACTGAAAAAGAATCCCACCTATTTCTCAGTCCATCAAATCATATGCCCTGTCATATGAAAATAGCACATTGCTTCTGGAGCAGTTCCATGCACAGATGCCCCCTTCATTGAAAATTATGTTTTCATCCACTCAAATGCCTCCCAYTTAATTCAATCCGGGGTTAATTTGATCCTTCATTTAACAAGATCACAGGACTAAAAGGAAACACATGGGTCATCAAGTGCAGTCTCCAGCAGGCATCACATCATATAATCCCTTCCACATTAGCCTCTAACAACCAGTCAGCCCAGAGCATTAGACTCCCACACTAATTAGTTCTACCACACGCAAGGGCTGGTGGGTGGGACCTCGAGTCACACATCAGGGCTGTGTCCTTGGACCACGCTGACCCCACACAATCCTACAGGGTCTTAGGCAGCACAACTAACTAATTAACTAACTAATTGTCTTTTATCCTTGGCAAGGCTACCAAGTGAGCATGAATTTCTTCACTGATGATGGAAAGTCACAATTTATAAGACTGAAGGAAAAAAGAGCATGTCTAAAGATGAGTTTCAATTATGGGCTATACCAGATATACACTGCTGCTCGCGGGCAGGTGACACTCAAGAGTTAAGCTGGGAGATGTATCACCATAACAGAAGMACAAATTCATATCCATATTAAATAAATTAACAGAATGTAGCAGGCTTTCCTCATACTTACAAAGATTCTTCTTCTGCTTAGCTGTTGAGAAACTTTTTAGGCCAACCACTGCAATACAACCACCCCCTCATCCCTCCAGCTCCCCGGAAGAATGTCACAAGGTCCTTCAAATATTTAGACCTTGGCTCAGCCAGCCGAAACCCAGATTAACTCACCATCGTAGTAAAACTTGACATTTTCAGGCAGTGGTTCGTACGGCGGAGCAAAGACAGGACCTTTGTGCTCTAGGAACTTCCACTTAATGCCTTCAGGGTAGCGCTCCTCTTCCCACCTACAAGACACAGCAATATGAATCAATACAACTTTACTTTATATGGGTATAAGAACATGTTAAATAAAACCAGAGAGCAATTATTATTTTGCCACGCACAAAACAAGTACAAATACTCAGAATGTGTCATCTTTTTTGTGGGAGGAAAAAAACCCAGCAACACCTATTAGCAGAACACCTGAGGTTGCAGATATTGGATGATACCAGTCATTATCTTCCGCTTGCTGCTCCTCTCGGATAAATGCAAAGACACCCAGCAGAAAAAGGTGCAAACTTCAAAAAGAAAGAAGCAAATCTTGTAGAGCAGCTAGGGTCACACCTAACCAGAGTCAGCTGTGATCAGGGCCGGGATGCCTGCTCAGCAGAGCTAAGCAATTCCAGGACGAGGTGCAACTGCTTTCACATGTGCACGGGTGTGCCATTAAAAGCAGGGATAATAAAGGTAACAGATGTTCATTTTTGCCCTAGATGAGAACCCACCCGTTTGAAAGAGAAACACCAAAGCCTGCTCTGTCATTTTAATTTCATATCCATTTTTGGCGGTAATAAAAGCATGCTTGAAGGAAAGCAAAGTATCAAAGGAAAAAAAAAAGAGCACACTTGCCTCACAGCTCCTCTACAGTGATGTGTGCAAATCAGGTATCACAACGTGGCAATGTATGTCCCACCAGCCCCACATTCTGACCCAACTCCCAGGATATCTGCAGAGAAAAGGGGTCCCCCCAGGGCTATTTGCTCCTCCAGTTTTCAGCATCTTGTCCCCAAATTGTTGACACCAACACTACCTCCCTGCCTCTACACTTCCATGATTACTACCACATGCTGCTGGCTCAGGATCTCCTGCTGAGACTGGCTCTTATACTAGAGACCTTTATCAACTGGATGCCACCAGCCTGCCCCACGACTCAACCTGGGAACTGCCCCAACCACTCTGACAAACAGCCATGACAATAAAAAAGGCTTAAGCTTCCCTAGGCCAATTCTTCTGCCTTCAGCATCACCCCTATGAGCAGTTTCGTGTACTAGATACATCCCAGGAAGTGTGACACACAAATAACTACTGATTGCTTCATTCCTAATTAGATAACAGGCTCACTCTACAGAGTGGTATGAGCAACAGTGGTATGGGACACAGCACATAGCTACAGCTAGAAAGTTGTCATCACTGAGAGAACATTGATGTGGCCTTTCCTTATGGAAAATGTTGCAGTGTCTTTAAAGACAAAGTGAAAAAACCCACGTCAGTACAAAGAACCTGGCTGGCTGGTATCAGTCCTTGGCTGGGAGGAAAGTTTGAGTAAACTGCATTGAGATTAGAATTTGTAATATTGACATCTGAAGTCCAGATCCCAAATATTTACATTCCTAATGATTATTTTCTAAATTAATTGGAAGCTAAAAACATAAATATTTTGTCAAACATAGGTCTAGGTTCTTTCACCCAGAAACTCCTTACAGCAAAACAAACCCCACCTCCACAAACACCCACTTCTCATCCTAGTCAGGAAAAAAAAAGCTCTCTGACACAGCATATTGTTATTTCAGTAAAATGAAAGGTGATGGTTTGCAGTAACCACTGCTTTAAAGGACAGATTTGTCATTTCTGAGTTTCCTTTTTTGTTTCTGTTTTCTAATTTACCATTCTTCTATTTACCTGATGGAAATTCTGTTCCTCTGCCTGTTCTATTCTCTCCAAAAGGTAGGATGCAAAAAGAGAACTGGCAAGAGAGTGGCTTAAACAGAGAGCTGAAGCTGGTTGTGCCCCCTGGGAGGGCTACAAGTAAACGTCAGAACCCTGCTGTAATTTCTAAACAGCAATCCAGAAAAAGTTCATCATAAAAAGATGACAGACAACTCCTAGTACCATCTTCTAAACAGAGATCCAGGCTTCTTGATTAAATCTCCTACCAAACCTGTCCTTAAGAAGGCCAGTGTGGCTCAAGAAGGTAGAGTTGGTGAGGGTTTTGTGTGGAATGAAAATACAGAAGCTTCCTGGAGACCAGAGCATGCCTCAGGTGTATGTCATTTCAAGGAAATGTATTTTTTATATATAGAGAGGGAGACGTGGTAGTAAAGTAGACCTCTGGATCCCATATTCTTCACACACTGACAGGGTGTAAAAAGGGCCTCTGAAGAGCTCCTCATGGAGATGAGCAAGGCCAACACTTTGGGAAAAAGCAGCAACGGAGCATCAAGCATTCCCATACATGGAGATTAAAGTGCTCAAGGCAGCAGGCACTTAAAATGAGAGCAGAAAAACACAGACTTTCAGAAAACTGACGCATACAGAACATAAAATGCCCTAAAGAGATGCAATTGAAGTGCTACGTGGAGATAAAACCTTGGCCAGCAAAGACACGCTATACAAAGCTGCAGATGGCCAACAGGAGCATCAGCAGAAGGATGCAGTTACCTACCGGCAGATTTTGCAAAACCTGCTTTCAAAGGCACTTTTTCCTCAACACTCAGCACAAATTGCAGAGCTTAGCAAAGCTACCTGGGATTGTGCCGCGAAGGCAAGCRAGGGGGGAATTGTATGGCTCGCTAGGAAGGGTTTGCTGTTGAAGAATACAGACTACAATAAAAAGGAGCTGCAATAACAGAAGAGCTTAGGCACAACCAATAAGAGCTCCTGAGACAAAACAAAAAAAGACAACAGATCATTAGGCCTAGAAAGACCTTCTGTAGCTTCCTAGTTCCTCATATCCCAGCAGTTTTTTAATGTTGCAGTACATAAAAATATGTTGTTAAAGGGATCAAGATGTGATTTGATCAGGAAGAAAAGAATCAGGGTCTTTACAAAGAGGTACCTGAAATGAGATTTATATGAAAGTATACAAGTATAAATATAGATGGGTGCCAATGTGTTATGAGAGGAAGCTGTGGGGATTAAAGAACCACAAACGTGGTTAATTCAGGAAGCAGGTTAGGAGACTAGGTGCCAAATATGTCTACTTAGTCAGTATGGGAAGTAACAGAAGGAAAGTCCAAGCACTGGGAACAGACTGCAGCACTGAAATGTAGTTACCATTTCCATTTTTGTTCCTCTTCTTTTTTCGGCTTCTTTTTCTTGTCTCCTTCAGGGACCTTTTTATCTTTGCTCTTGACTTTCTTGGCTTTGTTGTCCTGCAAAATGAGGAAGAACCATTAGGCAAAGGCACTCCCCCTCTTGTCAATGATTTAAAACTAAGAAGATCTCTCTTGGGATATATTAGTTGGACCTTGATCCGCTGAATTACTGCAGCCTAACTACATAAATGTGCTCTTAGATCATCCTATTAGGGCAAAGGCCTCTGATGGCCTCACTTGCAAGTTCTGTAACATGGTCTTCTACTTCACAAGTGGTACCAAGCACAAGTGCCAAGCACACTCACAGTCAGTGAGTGACTCTGGCTCATCTGGTAAGTTCAGAGTCAGGGCCACAGGAGCACAGCTGCCCTGGAACAGGCAAATGATACAGAGCACACTCCACTGTGAGGCTGCTTCTGAGAAGATATTGGTACATGAACATTGTAGAAGCTTTTCTGAAGCTCTGGAAAATTACTCACACTACAAGAAGCTGCGTGCAGCATGTGCTTCGCATGGAAATCTTCACTAGCAGATGCAGAGTCTAGTTTATTAGCCCCATATTATGGCTAACATCTGTTCTCCAAGCCCATTTCCAAAGAAATTCCCACTCTAGGCTCCATGTAAAAGCTTGAAGCTGCTTTAAAGCAGTTAATCTAGGTTTCAGCTCTTCTGTCTCTGAACTGTACTGCATTGTGCAATTACCAGATGTTGCTCCTTAGGCTCCTTTGCCCTCTGAGGGATCCTTAGCAGGATTGCGAATTCCCTGGAAAAGGCTGGAAGTTCATGTCTGGGAGGCATCATCTCCATTGTACTGAGAGGAGGAGAGTTCTCCTGACTCTTTATACACTATGGCTCAGACATTAACTCACACCAYAGAAGTAGACCCACCACATGCTGCTTTTGTTGTGCACAGCAGCACTGGCTGCTCAGCCCCTGTCTCCTTCTCCTTCCAACAGACTCCCTGTTCTACATAACTCAACACCAAATTGTCAGTCATGCTTCTCTTGATCCCAGAAACAAGCTTTTGCCTTRGTTTACCTCTTCCTCCTCTTGTTTCCTTTTCTTTGCTTTCTTGATGTCTTCTGTTTTGATTTTCTTGGGTTTATAGTCGGCACTAAGAGAGAAAAGGATAGCTGATGAAAGGACATAGATGAAGTCCGTGCCCATGCCAGCCTGTGTGAACAAATTCTCAATCCCTCTCAATCTCTAAAGAATATAAATTTATTCCTCCCTCTCTAAAGGCTGAGGGATTGCTGCCCAGCAAGCCAACAAACAAACAAACAAAACCACAAACACACTAGAAAAAACAGCCTATTACTGCGAATGCAGACGTCATGGACACCAGAAACAAATATTTTCCTTATATATTTCCCTAATATATATTTCCATAAAGATACATATCCATAAATATTTCCACTTCAAAAGCATTAGCAACTGCCCAATGGCTACAAGGGACAAACTGGGGGACCTCTTCCTGGCACTACCTTTCCACCCTTGTTTGATACCCACCCCAATGCCCACTTCTTGCATCCCCACTAATTTAAGCAACTAGTTGCTGGCAAATTCTTCATTTTTCCATTGCAGACAGGAGACGGGTGGTCATAAAAACTTTGCGGAAAGCTACAAGTGATTACACTGACTGCACAAAAGATGTCACACCCATCTCTTGGAAACCGGGAAGTACCACATAGGAACAGAAAGCTGCTCTGGTTAAAAAGCTCTTCCAGGTCTTTAACTCCAGACTAGTAATAAGGTACTAACACCACCACCATCTGAAGTGTTAAATACAGAGAGATGATGGCAGAGCACTGCATAATATAACCAGGCCTTTATTTCACTGGGCAGGCTGCTATATAGAGGGTAAACATTACGAGTATTTTTCTTTTGACTTAGAGTCCAAAATCCGCAGCATTTCTCACAACTTATTTACATCCCTTTGAAGGGGAATCACGCGAGGCAGCACGGGCAGAATGAAGCCAGGCTGACAGTGCATTTTCTTCCTCCTGTGCAGTCATTTCCCCAACTGACAGACACTACTGCAACCACTGAGTCAGTGTTAATTCCTTCCTTCCTCAGATTTATGTTTTACAATTCTGGTCTGTGTGGTTTTGTTCCACTTATCCTCTATTTCATTTGTTTATTTTTATTTACTAGCACTGCAACAGCTCACAACATCCTCTGTAGAAGCAGGTAATATTTTTTTYCCCCATGCAGAGCACAAAGATCATCCCTGTCCTGCTCCAGAGGACTYGGCACAGCTTAAACAGTCTGATCTCAGATCCAGGCCTACACCTGAACTAGTCTGAACTGAAGGACCTTAAATCCCCCCAAAGTCTCTCTTTAAAATCAAGGCTAATATCCAAGTGACGATCACTCGTGTCACTTACTCATCATCTTCTCGAGGTCTCTTCAGAGGTTTGGAGTCCTCTTTGGGAGGAACGTAAAAGCCATCATCATCTGGTTCRTCTTTAATACGTGGTGGACTATGAGGAGAAGCAAAGAAAGGTGGTTCTAACTTCAAAGATGACAAGTGGCTCGGAAACCAGCACTCACTTACAAAGCAGACCCATTTTCCAGCCCTGGAAAAGGGTGYGAGACCCACAGCTCTGGGGCTTGGCATTCTCTGAACATCCGCAAACAGCACAAACAGCAAGGTCTTTCCTTGGCTTCGTATTTGCCATTTCTGAAGCAACACCGATATCAACTTCAACAAACAACTTAAGCTCTCACTGTGTTTCTTTGAGGCTCCTRTTTCAGTAAAAATGCCAGCACTTTCCAACACTTTTAAAATAATATTTAAAGATAGAACAAAACTGAAATCATGCTTGTGTGCTGGCAGATAGGGACGGTAAGTAGTTTGAGCTCAAAATCCTTATTTATCCAGATACGGGGGAAAAGGTTTGTCAATTGAGCAGATTTGCAAGCTATTTTCCTGCATCTTTTGCCAACTAAATTTTGAGGCATAATGCTAACATGTGAGAGCTAGAAAAAGAAACAAAGCTTTGGCAAAGTTAAACTGCTTCGTCTCTCCTCACTATCCAAGCTGCGGGAAACGAACAATCCTGTTCCCCTCAACAGACCGTCATTATTTTATTAGGCTTAATGTTTTCAGCCATAATATCCCACAACGCTAGACATAAAGAAAAAATAGAATATGATTGCAAGAGAGTATCTCCGTAAGCAAACTCATTCTTTCTGGATTTCACAGAGGCATCACACTTATCTTTAAAAGAAAAAAGATGTTGCAAAGAGTCCAAAATTACATTTTGAAGTGCTTAGTAGCACTCCACTCAGGTGGAAAAACTAACAGTGGTATCTTGAGCTTCCCTTTCCCTATTCAACCAGCAATTGCTCTAGCAAATTGCCTCCAAGTCAACATGCAGATCCTACAATTGGATGGRGGGGAAGGAAAGGAAGCACGGCACTCTGTAGCAGCAAAGGACATTCTGCAGGGTTTTTAGCTGCTGATGTGTCCGTGAAGCAGAACGAGCCAGGTTGCTCCTTCCSAGCTGTAAAGCCACTGCAGTGTTGGCAGATGCAACCCAGAGGAAACAGATTTGTGCTGCTGGAAGAAGCCATTTCTATGGCATCAGCTACAATTAACTAAGATCTGAGTCTGCAGCACAGAGACACTTGGAAAACACCTACAGAAAGGGGTATTTCCCCCCCTAATTTCTCTCCTCTTTCAGGAAGAAATTTGATACCACTCAACTTAGTAATTCTATCTACTCTAACATTGAAGCATTTCTCAATGTTTGGTAATAATGGGAAATGAAGTATGATGATTTGAAAAGCAATGAGCTGTGTGAGCAAGCTGAACCTTGACTTGTATTGTTCCCGAGACTGTAATGTTGCTCATCCTACCAAGGCTTAAAATCAAAACCATCTGAGTGAGGACATATCCCCCTGGTGAACTTGCAAAAGACATTTCAGCAGGAGAAAAGAATTACTTTGCTCGTAGCCAGCTCTTGGCCCTGAAGAAGACACAATTATGATGGTTCCTCCAAGCTTCTCTTGAATGTGTTAATAAAAAGCTCTGGAATCTGCAGAGAAACTAGTACTTTGATATGAGAACACGCAGGGTCCCTGGCAGGGCTCTGGGAGCCCAACGCTTGCAACTCTGCTACCAGGAGAGACTAGAAAGAGTTAATTAAAAAAATGCCAGTTTCCACTTAAACACTATTGTTTTCCATTTCAAGAACATCAGTGCCTGAAAGGGCCTGGAGAGGGCGCCTCTTTCCTGTGCCAAGCCTAAAAACTACAGAGCCTGCATTTTTAAATAGAAATATGAAAATTAAACAGATGGAGGAACTCGAGTCAAGCGGGCACGCTGAGAACACACAGAGAATCCCTGATGGGCAGAGGCTGCACAGGTGCTTTCTCCCCACCTCTCTGTATCCACAGAGCACAGTGAGACTGCGAGCATTTCTTTTGGAGTTGATTCATAAAACTGGAGATAATGGGAAATTTTTCATGTGCTGCAAACCTGCGACTTGCAAGGTGTATCATGCATCAGGCTCTCCCCAGGAGAGCAGCACAGATGTCTAAGTCCCAGGATCAGATTTACCACCTTAAAAGCAATCACACTCTGGATTTAAACAAGAGACAGATCTTAAGACTGTCAAATGCCAAAAAAAATCCACACTTTTTAACAGTTAAACGCATCCAAATTTTAACATAACTGTTTCATGTTAACTGATACAATATCCAGGTCCAGGAGACTATTAATAATCGGTAGGAATTTAGTAACTAGCAGAATAGCTAGGCATTTTCAAAGTTATTTATGGTTTGGACAAACACCCTTCTTGCCACTTACTACAAGGGCTTGGGGCTGTAGTCACGTACAGAATAGCTGCTCAAAGGTGCCTTTACGAGGCTCTGTCTCCAAAATACCAATTGCAGGGTTCAAATATCAATCTTGCAACTAGAACAGAGGTTGTTTTTCCATGGTAGAACCTCTCCTGGATATGAATTCAATTATTTGATGCTGGGAAAACCCAGCACATGCAGAAAAAGAACATGTTCAACAGCTTCCATCCCAGCTGCTAGGAAAGGGGATCAGTGACCAGTTCCCAGTCGAGAAGGACGTATCATCAGGAGAGGTCTGAAGCACTCCACTTTGTTTTTCAAGACCAAAAGGATTCAAACATCCTGAGCATTTAAGAAATATTCAATTGTTACTTTTTTTTTTTTAAATCACAGATATAATTTCTTACCTGGAGAAACCATTTTCCTTCTCCTTCTTAATTTTCATCTCACCAGCAGATAATTTAATCTGAAAAACAAAAAAGCAGGTGCTGACTAGCACCACATGGAGCATCTTCTTCCACAAGGCAATGCATAGAGGCTATTTAATCTGCGGGAACAACCCTATGGAATCCATACAGGTATCTTGCCTCTTATAGGCCTTATTAATCTAAAAGACACACCAAAAAGGCATCATTGTCTTTAAATTTTAGTCACTCTTTAGTCAGAATTTAGTCATTTCAATATATTTGGCCCTCCAAGCTTTCAACAGATTGTAGACAAGTGCATAATTGGTCCAAACCACGTTCGTCTCTGCACAGAAGAAATGGGATCCAATAGATTTTTCCTCCCCTGCCTCTGGGTCTAAGCTTGGCAACGTGAGAAAATAGTAACGGAAAAAAAATTAAAGCAAATGGGCACATTTCCACTCACAATATTTGCACAAAAGCCCTTGTAAACCAATACCCTGTTTTCCACAGAATGAGTCTCAAGCTCAGCACGGGGATAGTTCTCTCCAGGTCAATAAGAACTTGGAGGAACAGGCCAACATGCAACCTTGTCAGCAAGAGTAGGGCAAATCAGAACCCCCCTCTCGTATCATTCCACAAAAGACACCCACCTTCTCTTCCTTTCGCTTCTCCTTGTCTTTATCTTTGTGTTTGTCTTTGTGTTTCTCTGAGCTGCCATCTTTGTGTTTGGTTTTCTCCTTGTCTTTGTGTTTCTTTTCCGAGGAATCTTTGTGCTCACTGCAAGATAAGAGAGCAAGATAAGTTTGCAGAGGGGAACACAGGCAAGGAGAGTTGACCAGTGCAGGCAACTTGCAGTGCTAAGCAGAGGCCTAGGTCTAAATGCTTGCAAACCCCAGGTCTTCATGCCCATGCAAGAATGGGCTCTACTACGGCTCAGATTCTAGCACCGTCAATAACAGTGCTGTCAGTTTAAAGCTCACAATTCCCAGGTCAGGGAGTCCCTGCTGGAGCAGGAGGTTGGACTAGATGATCTCTAGAGGTCCCTTTCAACCTCAGGAGAGGAAAAAAAGAGAGGAGAAAGCTGATCTTTTTCATTCCTTCTCTACCGCCTTTTGAGTTCTGAGATACAAGGGTAAATTTGGATCACATTTTCAAGCTTTACTTATCCACCAGAAAACCTACAAAATATCGCTGTTTTCAAATGAAAACGAGTTTCTCATGGAATTACTTGACCCATGGAGGCAGGAGTGTGAGGAAATGCTCTCCAGAGACAAGCTAAAAATTCTAACAACTGGCAACGTGGATTAGCAGCATGTTTGAGGAAGCCAAGCAGCAAGCCTGACAATTCAGCGTGCCTTGAATACACATTTAGTGCCTGAGGTCACCCCTGGCTCAAGCAAACCAAAGTCCCTCTTAAAGTCAGGCTCTTTTAAAGGCTTCCTCAGCACTTASGTTTTGACACCAGGCTCTTAGCCCTGCTGCTCTCTTGGACACTCACTGTTTCTCCTTCAGACTGCCCAATTTCATACAAAACTTGGCTAGAAATAGGCAGTTTCCTTAGGTTAGTTATTGCAGTGCTTGGGGACAAGACCAACTCAACGTGGAGGAGCAGAGCCCTGGCAACCAGCAAGTCTACAGTGTCTGCTAGGAGGATGGGGGGCTTTTATTCTCATTTTTAAAAGATGCTTCAAGTTATGTCTCTCCTTCATGAAAAAAATGAATACCATGCAAGAGACCTGGGTGTCCAGTAGCTCTGGAAAGCAAGCAGCATGTCAACACGATCCCACAAAGCTCAAGYGTAAGGAAGAGGAAGGCAACCCAAATCACAAACCCACCAAAAACCACAGTCCACACCCAGCTGCAGACCTGCAGGGTAAATAAAGTCTCATGTGGAGACTTTGAGAGCCTCACACATCACYGGCATTGGTGGATCTGACCCCACGAAGGGTCTCCATTAGCCAAGCTCAGAGTAGCAGCAGTTAGAGGAAGAAACCTCAACCTTGAAGGAAATGTGTATATTGCCTGTACTGTGTTGCATCAAAAGAAAGATCAGAAGGATCAAGAGGAAGAGAAACCACTTTCATTTTAACTCTTCAGAAACCTCACTTTGCACCACATACAGCATCTAAACGTTAAGAAGACAACTGGCATTCTAGAAATTCCTGCAGACAGACACACGGCACCACATGCTGCCCGCGAGTGAAGATTTACCAACTGCAGACTATTCTTACCAGCAGAGCACGTCACGTACGCGGGGTGATCAAGACAGGCCAGTACATACAGAACATCCCGACACCGAACCTGAGAAAGCCACTAGGCGCCTGCTCCTTTTGCTCACATTTAACAACCCAGCCTCTGTTCCCTATTTATTTAGTGGGCATAAGGCTCAGGATACCTATTTCTTTCTCCTTTGCTCCAGCATTCACTGTCCCTCTGAATCAACCATGYGTTAAAAAACAATTTTCAGCTCTGAAAGCTCTGGAAATTCCTACTTGATCTCTTGCAGTGGGATCTGCATGCACAACAGGTACCCCGTGTGCCAGAGATTCAAGTCCTACAGAGATTTATTATCATGCAAGAACACAACCACAGGAAAGAACACGCTAGGCTTAGCCCCATCTTACTCACTGCAAGTCTGCCTGTCCTCTGACTCCTTGTTTTTATTTGATATTTGAATCCTATGTGAAATAACATGCTTGAGACAGACAGGAATTTGCATCTCTAGCCCGTGGCACCTCTTGCAGTCCAAGGAGTTGGCTCTCTAAGGTAAAGTTCATGGTGCTGTCTGGTATTTAGCATTTTAGACAGGCAAAAATATGGAAAACTTGGTCACGTTTTCAAAAGCACCGTACTCTGGCTAGCAGGCAAACGAATGGGTTTTCAACACGTGCCTGCGGGAACCATAGGGATAATATTAAGTGTGATTAAAAGCAAACAGATGACAATCTATCCRGGCAAAATTTCCAAATCTGGCCCAAGAAAAGGCCCCATCCGACTAGTCAAGAGAGGTTGTGACCATTTTAACATGTGCTGAGTGCTTACAGGCTCTGCTTCTAGAAATTCAAAAAAAAAATTCCAAAAACCCTCTAAATTTATGCTTACCAAGGTAGAAATCCAAACAACACCTCTACTTGAAACAAATTAAGTGGCCACCACTGCAAAACTGCTATTCAGTCTAGAATCAGTAAGTCTGGATTCCTGATTCCGCCTTAGTTCTTAATCACAACCCATCCTTCCACTTCACTTTGCAGCAGGAGTCAGATTTCTCACCAAAGCAACATGGGCTCAAATAACCAAAAGTCTTTTGTTTCAGTCTTAAGACTCCTTTTCAAAACAGTAACAGCATTTAGTGGTTAGGTCGGAGGGCCTCAGGCTCTTCTCCCAGCAGAAATTCCCAGTAGAAATTAAGCTTTTGTGTTACTTGCTCCAGGGAAAGACAGAGCCCAGCTCTGTCAGACACACACGTTTCTGGACACTAGATCACAGCTCCAACATTACCAAATCARCCCCAAATTTTCTGACGGGGGGGAAGGGGGGGGCACGCGGAAAGATGCAGGTTTGTGCTCTTCACCCTCAGGCAAGCCCAGGATTTGTGTTTCAGAACAGCTTGCGAAGGCTCAAGGAACAATCCTGAGAAAAGCAACTTCTTTTCCGCCAAAGCTAAGCAGGTTTTCCAGTTACTCACTCCACACTGCACACTCTGTGTCTCTTGGCTTCCATTTGGCTGAGATTTTATGCCAGACTCCAGGGGAGCACAATTTACCAGCCACATTAATCTCAAAAGAGGAGGCAACAGGATGCCATCCTACCATGGAGAAGAGGTTTCCCCCTGCCATCGGGGAGCTATTTGCAGGCATTCCCTGCTACTGGCAGGGACTGGGAACAGTTTGATATCAGTTCTTCCTGGCCTATTGACAGCAAGGTGAAAGGGAAAAAAAGGGAAAAAGGAAAAAAAATTAATTTCTCATCTTCTCCCCGCCTAGTTGACAGGCACAACATCAGCAGCACAGACACCCCCACGGTAAGGCAGCCAAACAACTGATTTATGCTCCTGTGTCTTACTCTCCTCTACCAACAAAGCGGGTGCAGGTCACTTAAGCAGAGCAGCAAAGCTCCTCTAACTGCAAGCTAGGGCAGCTGGACATTTCGTTATTAAAATCAATCTGTTCCCCCACAGGCTCTTTAAGGTCTGTTTTAGAAACACCCAGCCCTGTTGCTGCAGCGGGGTGGTCCTTCCTACCCACACCAGCACCGTCAAACCCTGCCAACGCYGCTCTCCAGGGCTCCTTCAGAGCTCAGCACCTCTGTAAAGGGGTTTGTGCTGCGCTATTTCTGCAAGAACAAACCAGCAGCCCAGCAGGGCAGGACACTGCATTGAATGATGGCAGAGCTGGGGATTACATCATCTAAGGAGAGGGAGACGCATCTCGAGCTACTGCCTTCATCCACACAAAGGGCAGCTGAGTAGAAATGCGTCTCCTGAAGCATTACGGCCTCTTTGGTAGCTTGCAAGCTGGGCTTTATTTAGAGTTTTAGTGTCAGCAGGGCTATTCAGAGGCCTCGGCCTGGGGAAACCATCTCCCTTGCAAACAGAGCCCTCTTATCCGGCCAGAAGAAGCATCCATTGCTGCGGGAAGGCAGCAGGGAGGAGAGSACGAGGAACAGAGACCCGGCAGCAGCTGCTGCAGCTCCACGGCCTGGGAAAGGAGCACGGGGAAAACATTTTGGGACACTGGCAGATGTGCAGATCGCAGCTTCCTCCCTCGCAGGGCTTCGGCTTTGCGGGAATTTAACACTGCGCTCTTCAGGGGCCGTTTCTGCCTGCTAACAATSCTTTCCCAGGCCCTGGCTGTCCCAGCCTCAACACCACGAGCTGGGAAGGACGCTTTACCTAAAGCATCTCTTGTTCCCCCTCATTTTCTCAGCTGCAGTTAGCCCGTGTCTGGGCATCTGCTCCTAGCAAGCACCAGAGCTCGGCTGCAAACAAGGCTTCGCYTCCCGCCTCGGGAGCTCTTAGGATCCAACAGAAGGGTAAAATAGAGAGCTGTGATTTTAGTGAAATCTAAAATCCCAAAGGGGACACAGCAGAGCTTACACGGTGCAAGGTACCATCGATGTGGTGCAGGACTAACAGAAACTGCTGCGATGCAGAGCAATACGTGGTAGGGACCAGCCGGCCATGCGGGACACACCGTGCGCTTGCAGGGCGCAGCTCTGCAGCTGGCTGGCAGTGTCTCCCTGCTCCCTGTTACCGTCATCATATGGCACTACAGGGCTTGAGCATGTGAGTTCCCGCTGGTTAAGCTGGGATTTCAGCTATGCAACAACAACAAAAAAACCCCGAAACTGCTTTTCCCAGAGCAAGGGGAAATCTTTTCACCCATTCTCACAGGCAACAGAGTGGATCTTTGGCAAGCACAACACTATAGGGGCAAGATAAAAAGCTGGGGAATTAGCAGCAGTTTAAAATATTTGAAGGTAGAAGGACATTAGTGGGTGCCGAGAGAGGAGGGGCAGGCAGAGCACATACTTGCCATGGAAGTGCTAAATGAAAAACCAACACATTTTACAAGGGGAAGGCAGGGTCATGCTCGTTGGCTCATCAAGGTCAACTGCGCACTGCACACGGGAGGGGAATTAAAATAAAACACCCACACTAAGGACAGGATGTGCCAGCATTTTTT
>NW_020455532.1:9169984-9200369 GCF_003342845.1 Nothoprocta perdicaria
GCAACACGGGGCCATTTTTCCGAGCGTGCTGTGGCTTTATTCTTTGGCATGGATTTCTCCCGATCAGCCTCTACAGTTTCCTTCCTCGAGGTGTGACAAGGACGSATCACAAACAAGTGGTGCTTTCTACCAGTATACTGCAGCTGTAAAAGGGTGCTGAGGATATGAAAGTGTCATCTTGTGAGTGGGAAAGAAAGCAAGAAGGAAAATTAAGCAGCTCTACAAAGCAGCCCGCACACTTCATATGAAAWCTTCATATGAAATTAAGATTATGTGTGTTAGCTAATCCTGAGACTTATCTTGGCACTTTAGATCCTTCCTTCAAAGGCTGCATGCAGGAAACATTCTCCTGCCTGGGAGCTTCTCCGCTTTCTTGACACGGGTTCTAGTTTAAGAGCCTTGTTTAGGTGCTGAAGAGAAGATGAACTTGTCAAACTGCTGCAGGCAGCAACGAGGTGCCCACAGCCTGGCACTGCTGGCAATGTTCCCCATGCCCTGGCGCAGGGTTACCCTGCACCTCTCGGGGGGCACCAAGGAAATTCCTGTCACCTTCTGATGGGGAGGGAGGTGCAATTCAAGTTTGCAAGACAGCGATGTCTGGAGCTTTTCAATAAAAGCAARATCCCAAGTCCTTGACAATTGCAAAATATAGAGCACATCTTTTGCAAGAATAAAGCAACTTTTCTGCAGTAGAGAATCAGTTTTCTCAAGATTTCTATGTAATTGGAATAATTAATCAGAGTTAATTCTTTAAAGGATTTATTTCAATTTTTGTAACTGGCAAGGGACTCAGTGCACTCTTCCCTGATCCACCTCTTGTTTAAACCCTTGAAAATACACCACTTGAAAGTGGTGTATTAGGCTAAAACTCGCTATGAAAGCACATTTTCAGTCAAAAAAGCACTTCCCCCGGGTGTGATTATTCTCACCCTCCTCAGCTCCCTTCAGTCTCCCCACCCTGTCCCTTATCTCCTCCATGGTCTCTGCCATCCTTGGAGTGGCCACACGAACTCTTAGAAGGCACCTGGCCACAAGAACACCCCACATCCGAATCCTTGTAGAAGGTCCCCCGCTGTGCCAAGCAATTCTCTTCTTACTAGAAATCTTCACTCCACCTCTAAATCCTTGCTGTGAGCTTGCCTACCTGCTTCTTAAGACAATTACCCACTGAATATAATCCTTACAAGAACAATTTACATTTATAAAATTATGTAGATGACTTAACGGATTTGGGAAGTCAAAAAAACTTCCTCAATTATGAGGTCAAGTATTTTTAAAATGTTTGTTTTAGAAATCAAGTGGGTTTTACACAACGAGCAGCCAAATAAYCAGCATGAGACAGGGCACCGATAGGGCCGCACAGATTTCACAGTTCCCCTAAGGGATCAGCCAAGCCAAGTGAGAATTACCTGTCCTGGAATGTCAGCTTCAAGGCTGGAGCTTGTGATTCAGCAGCTCCTTTTGAAGGAGGCACTTTTGAAAGGCAGAAAATATTCAAACTTTTGATTTGTGCACTCGGACTAATGAAGTCCCACCTTGTGTAAGAGCCAGAGTGGCAAAGCAGCATCACGATCTTCTGCCAGAACAAGCCCTGGACCAAAACCCCATCTGTTCGTAAAGCCCAAACACAAAACGTTCCTGGAATTTCACTGGAATTTCAAGGTAACGTTGTGAGGAGGAAGGAATTGCTTCAAAATTAAGAACTATTACATTTCATCTCATGGCAAAGCTACACCTTGCCAACCAGCTTAACCATTCTTACCTCCCTCCTACTATTTGGTTATTATTTACACCACCAGTTCTAAGCATCTTCAAGACAGRAGCCATTATGAGTTAATGAAAAATATTTCAGCATAAATATTGGGTGAAAAATATTTCTTCCTGTTGAATATATTCTGATCACTTCCATCCKCAACCTAAGTAGGGTCAAATCATTAAGAAAAACTGGAATTTAAAGATGGCTACAGGAACCCTTGTAAAAGGAGAAGAATATTTTCCTAGTGCAGCAATAAACATCTACAAACACAAGATTTCAGCCTGCATCCTAAAACTACGATTACCRAACTGCAGAAACTGCAAACCAAGGTAATAGAGAGAGGGGCAAAGAAAAACACCCAAAACAACRTGCCTAAGGTATGCAGTGTTTGCTGTGAAAGCCAGTAAAAACCAGTAAAAAACAGTAAAAAAAAATTATTTGACCTAGAACTTTCCTCTCGCCAGTTTACTTCTCTAAAAAAGACAACACATTATGAAACACTCAGGACAACCTCTGAACAGATGACAGAAAACTGAAGTGTGACCCCCTGCCCAGCAGGGCAATCACAATCTCAATCTTTACACAATTCTTTTTAACAGAAATCCATGTTAGCACAAACTTCTTCAGTTCCCTTCACTCTGTGTTACAGCAGCTGCACGGTGATTAGTTAACAGCGTTAGCTTGGCCAGAGCACCAACGCTCTGCTCCTACAGAGAGCCAGGACAGTAACTTACCCTCCAGGAACTGAACTGAGCAGATTTTACATTCAAGGCAGACTCCACAGCACTTGCTCACCAAGAGTTACTAAAAAAGCTTTTTTGGGCTAAAAAAAAAGCTTTTTTTTTTTTTTTTGTCACACAGGTGACACTTACCCTGTGCTATATCAGATCAAATCACTAAGGACAGACCTGCACATCCTGCTTTTTGCGTTCAAAGCATCTGTTAAAGCATCAGCTGCAGCATGGAATTCAATGTCACCTTAAGTGCCATAGATCTCCACGGAGGAAGTAAATGTTCATCTTCATCAGTGTGGACTCCATAGCATGTGGCTGGTATGAAACATCTCCTCCAAGTAGTGGCAGTGTAGCGTATCATTAGCACCAGGCAAAACTGCATGCAGATCCTTTCAAATTCACTATCTAACCCAGCAGCTGAGACTTGGCCAACACAGAAAGGAGTGTCTCACAGAACCATGCCCAGGAGGGACCATCCTTCCAGGCACTGCTATTCAGAAGGCTCAGCAATCAGGTCCCTCTATGCTGCATCAAGGGAATCTACCCCAACACTCAAGAAAGCTCCGTGTTTACGGCAAACAATTTCTCACAGGTGGGTCTGATTATCAACCTAACTCATCACTCTCCATGGAGATGAGGTTCAACTAATTGGTAACACCTTCAGGGACACTAAACTACAACCATCTCTTGCACATTAGTCTTGGCTCACATTTTGCAACACATGTGGCTTTGGCTACCTGTATACAGAAACGCAAGCAATTACAAAGTGAAGCTTAAAAGCACCTAGACTGACAAATTGTACTCAAAATGTAGCAATTCTAACCTCATTTGTTATCATGGTAATTTTTACAAGGCTGCATGAGCAACAGGGTTTCAGCCTACGTGGACTTCATCAACTTTTTCCTCACCTATTACTGTGCTTGGACTTTTCCCGGTCTTTTTCCTTGTCCTTCTTGTGCTCTTTGTGCCGGTGTTCTCGGTCTTTGTGTTTATCTTTGTGTTTGTGAGAATCTGCAAGCAGAGAGGCAAACAAAATTAAGAAATAAAGTTGGGAGAAATCTCCACGCCTCCCTCATGAACCTCGGCATTTTCCCCACCCCATTACAGCGCTTTCTGTAATTCAAAGTAAATAACAAATTAAAAAAAAAATCTAAACTTTCTGTATTCCTAAATGGACTCACTGTTGCTGTGTGAACAATTAACTGATTTTAGCAATAGCTGCATTTATATGACCTTTGGTCCAACGACCTTTAAAAGCTTTACAGACCCTCAAAGCTTGCAACCCCTTTGTTAATTAGTAAGTACTGCTACATCAAGTGCAAYTTTATTTTTTAAGTGAGAAAATTAGCTTTCTATGCCTGTAAATATTTAATAATCAGATAGTAGATTGTAAGGATACAGGGTAAGAGCATAAAGCTAAAATGTTTGACGTGTCAGATTTTAAAAATCAGACTATTCCACTTGTGTCTAACTGGACAGAGGCCTTAATTTGTCTTAGACTTGCACTTACCCATGGAGTGCAGGGCACGACAGGCCCATGGCAGCGGAAGAGGGATGTGATGGGGAAAGAGAAAAAGAAAGGAGCAAGAGAAAGAAAAAGGAGGGGCTAAAAATTTCCCTGTCGTGGTTCTTCACTGAGCAGAGATGCTCGTTTCTGTGACAGCAGATCCACCACGAAAACGAAGCATGACTGCTTAATTGGTATGTTTTCATTAAGCAYGACTGCTTAATTTCTGATGAGCTGGTGGAAAGCCACTTATAGAGGTCGGGGCTCATCCAAATCAGGTGACAGGAGAAAGATGGGAGATGGCATTTCTACACAAACACAGGCATTTGACTGCTTTCAGTTYATGCTTCCCATTTTGCTCAATACCCACTGTACAAAAAGCAATGAAGGCCCTAAGAGCACGAAAAGAAATAGATAACAGCACGTGAAAAAAATAAACATAAAACACCATGGTCTAAATTATAACCGAGCACATTTAAGGATCTAAACAGGTTTGCAACTGTCCTTTACAGGTTGGTTGAGAAGGAGCTGAGGCTGCATTACCAAAAATCATTTAAGAGTCAAGGTTGTTTTCCCCCCAGTGCTGGGCAGCGAGTGTGGACATCCTGAGAGTCTCCTGTATTTTTAGGTACGTGCTTTTCCATGCCCTAAAATGCCACAGCTCTTCAGGAAACCTGAAGGAYTGTGCTGACTTTGGCAACTGCTTTYGGCCAACAGCCAGCGTTTCCACCGGAGATTGCTGCATGCAAGGTACTAATGATTAATTAATTGCAAAGAATTTACACCTCTGCAAAGCTACTACCCCCACGTGAAGAACAGGAAAGTGCAACACAAGGATTTTGTGGTTTTCACAGACAGGAAATCATTGTGGAGCTACAAGCAGATCTCACCCTCCTGAGGACAAGCCCTGCGGTGCTGCTTTTTCTCTTCAACCTACATCCCTTCTTCGGTCCTCAGAACACACTACTTGGTCTAATGAAAACACACCAAAGGTCATATTTTATTGATTTTTATTTTTATTGACTCTATTTTCCGCATTTCCCTTGTTTCAGGTGTTGTTTTGAGGCACCTGAATGGAGCAACACAGGAAAGGGGCTGCCAGCCCCTTTGCCTCCTGCACCTTTCCTTGATCTTCCTGAACTTCCTAGTGCTTTCGTGTCTACAGTGGGTATAAAAACAAGCAGGGCTGAGTTGCTATATTTTGATACACTGGCAAGTGGCCGGATATGCGGGACATTTGGTCTTGCAGCACAAACCACCTAGGAATTTTCAAGTACCTAAACAGCAAAATCTTTCACAGGAGGGTGCAGCTTTGCAGCAAGCTCCTGGCAGAGCGCGTGGGGCCAGGACACCTACGCGCTCTGCGCTGCCAAGAAGCAATTTCTTGGTGCCCTCCTTCCCACTAGGACAACACACGTTTCACAGGCAAAAATGTTTTGGCAGCTCCTGTCACACTTGGGATTTTTCACTTCAGCCTGGCGGCTCAGAGYGCTCGGAAACCGCCCGCGTTTTGGTTCACGCAGTTTGCTCCCTCATTCCTGAAGCACTGACTGAAGAGAACAACCAGCTATTTACACTTGATAAATAGGTAAATCCCTAGAAAAACCATCATGCTATACATACAGCAATGCATGCTCATTTGTACGAATTCAGTTTATAAGGAGGGACACACCAGCGTGGAATCAGGGTTTTTTCCTACCAACTGATGGAAAACACGTGCAGCTGTGCTCAACRCTGCTCTCCTTACAGCTTAGAACAGCAAGATTTTCTGCAAAACCCTGCAAAAAGGAACAGTCTTTTACCTTCCTCTCCCAAATCCCTTCCAAAAGACTCCCGTGCTTCCCTGCGGATCAGACATTGGCTCTTCAGCAGCAGGGCTGGGGCTATCCCTGGAAACACAGGAGCCTTGGACACCTCCTACCTCCGCACTGCGAACGGCGAGTTGGATTTTCAGGCAAGCAGAGGCTGGTAGAGCTGTGAAAACTGGTTCTGCTTAGTGACAGTTGCCTTTTCCTAGCGTTCCTAAAGGATTTCAAACAGGAAGGCCTTTCCCAGAGGATTGAGGATAGAAGGAAGGCAGAAATGGCTGCAGGATGGTTGACTACTCTGGTAAGAAAGCAGCAAAGAGCTTTGGCCAACAGCACAGTTCTTGCCTCTGAAGAAATTGGAAACACTTGTAAATTCAGCATTTTCATGCAGTCCAGACTTACTCCTAGGAATCAAAATTATTCTGAAATATTTGCCTCGGATTCCGAATCAATGGCTCCCTTTCAACACGCTGACACAAGGTTAGGCTAAGAAAGAGGACTTCAAACGGGTTTATTAAACAGTCTTTAGCTAATGTATGCATGTCTTGAGAGGCCTTAAAGCTCCCAGACTCTTTATTTCCYTTTTTTMTTTTTCTTTTTTATTTTGAGGGTGGAGGTGGAAGTTGTACAACAGCTTAGGGGAGTTCAAGAGGACACAGGATTATTTTATTTATTTTGACTTATCACAGGACTTTTTTTTTTTTTTTTTTTTTTTTTTTTTTTTTGGCCAAACTGACCTTACCTAAGTCGCTCTATTGCTAAGCAAGGAGCTAAATACCTCTACCTTACCAGGAGGAGCTGGTCAGAGCCCATTCTACTCTTAGCAAAGCTGAACTCTCCTCCGAACTATGATGGTATTTAAAGGGTTTCAGAAACCAGAGTCTCTCTCTGGCCCCAAGGCTATCCGAGGGACAAGGTTCCGCTCCCTGGGCAAGGATCCACGGACTTGGAGGCTCTCCCTTCAGCACGGGCTACCCCAAACGGAGCTCTTGGCACCTCTGCTGCTCTAGCGGGCTGGCTGGCCTGGCCCTTGCTCTCTGCCTGGGTCGCCTCCAAGCGATGACCGCAGCCGCCGGGTATTCCTGCTAGTGCCTCCAAGCGTCACGAGCGGCTCTGGATTTCTGCGTGTTGATTCACGCTTTAATCCTGGGTAATTAAAGAGTGGCTGGTTGGGGAATGGGGAGGCCCTGGTGCTCCTGGGCTGCTCTGCCCTCCCCCTCGAGGCTCCAGGGAAAGGCTGAGGGATCCGGGGGCTTTCCCTTCTCCTGCCAGGGCTGCGCGAGGCCAGCTGGGCCCTCCGGGAGCCACAGGACACACAGGGACACGGTGACAGCAAAGGCACAGGGCCCACGGAGGCAGCCGGCCTGGGTGCAGCAGCAAGGTCGGAGCCTGCTGTAATTCAGGCTGGTTTCCTCCAAACCCTCCTCAAAGGTCTCCTTCCTCTGCCCTCCCCAAGCCCGGGGTAGGTGCAGGCTGTGCCCAAGGCCTCCAGCTCTACTCTCTATTAATGCTCCCGTTTTTCCCAGCAACATTTCCAATTCAGCCCCAAAATTGCACGCAGAGCATGAATTATCACACAGTCAGTGCAACCTTCCTGCCATCACACAGGACCACCCGCCCCCCCATTTCATCCATTCACTTTATTTTTTTAATCCCATTTTAGCCCCCTTTCCTCAAAGCAGATCAGCAGCCTTTTTAAGAAAGATGTGAGAAACAACTCAGCCTTCTCCCTTCTCCTAAATTAAGTGACACAGCCAGCAAATTAACACTTGGCAACCTCAAGTTCTGGTCAAAAGTCGCTTTTCCAGAAATACCCATTAGCCTCCCGTATTTACTGTCCTGGGCTCACCCTCCATAAGGATTTGTGGGCACAATCTGAACACTCATTAACCTGCTCACGGAAAGGTTTCCTTTAGCAGCTTTTGCTCTTTTGAAATGTTTAAGTAGCTTCTGGAAATAACGACTTTAGGGTTTTCCCTCCGCTTCCAGCAGCGCCCAGTTGTTTCACTGCAATTCAACAGCCTGGAGAGACCACAAGACAAAGTTATTTTAATGTTTTCTTGATTTTTTCTGACATAATAATGTCAGAAACYTGACAAATGAGCTCCCAGGCCTCCCCTCCAGAGGAGGAGTTTGATTATAAATGAATCCCAAATTCAAAGTTAGTCATCACACACTAAATTTTTCAACACAGTTTAAATCAGATAATTTTGCATAAAGTAAAATCCTCTGAACGCCTTTTTCTTCAAACAAACTGCCCCTCTTTTGTAATGGCCAAGTTGCATCAAATACATGATAAATCATCCATTTTATTTGATTTGTTAGCTTTGGAACAGCTCAGTCACATGTATATTTTCTGATTAAAAATATAATTTTTTTTCTTTGGAGGAGAACCCATACGATTAAGTTCTCACAATTTGGACTTACGAGGAAACCTTAGACAGAATAAAAGTGTTACAGGGCTTTAAATTTTATTAGATCTGTTCCATAAAATGAGATGCACTGTGTAAATTTTATAGCACAAAACAAGAAGTTAACAGGAGCAGGGGCTCAAATACTCACTGGGAGGTTATCAATGATCGAATCCACTCAGGTGACACCCTCTGGGCAGGGCTAGAAAAGAGCTGCTCAGACTAAAAGCAGCACAGAAGATGATGCAGAAAGAAATTTCCATGTCTGAGAAAGCAGCTAAAGAGAAGAGCATCRGGAGAAGCCCCAAGGAAAAGGGGATCGACCCAGGAAAGCAGCCTTAGAGTAAAGGGCTTCCCAGAAAAGGAGCCAGGAGCTCAAGAGTCCCATGACCGACTGCCCAGGTAAAACACAAATCCCTGCCAGGTCCCTCAAAAATCACTTCTTAAAGCCTTAGATGTTCTGCAAAAGACTTGTTAATTCAACAGCAAGCAACATTTGTTACAATTTCTTGTAATTTAGTATTTCAGGGTTTTAAAACAGAGCTTTGATTTCTTACATATTGAATATAAATAGATTAGGAGAACTGTCAAGAATCAGCTCCCAAGATGACACATGGAAGGGCTATGAACACTTAAACATACGACTGCAGTTCAAGGTGTCTAAAACACTTCAAATTCTGGCTTTGATAATTTTGCCTTAGGCAAACAGAACTATTCACTGTTGTGCTCAGCTTTGCAGCACCCTGTTCCTCAGCAGGAAGGCAGATCCTAACCCTGAACAGCCACCCAAGACCTTTATTACAGATAAGGACTTGGTTACCACCTTAGCTAGGTTGGTGACTGCAGTCCCACGTGTAAGAGGGTTGYGTTTTGTTGAGATCCTGATTTTGAGTTAGATAAACTGCACGTTTGAGGAAGCAGCTACTGTGGCAAGGGGCAGAAATGCAGCTGCTGACTCCATGCAGCTCTGGAGATCGAATGTATGGAGAAAGTGGAGCGGTCTGGGGCACACGGGAATAACATCTTCATTGTCAAGTCAGTTTGACTGCAGTCTTCTGAGTTTACATGCATTGAACACTCCTTTAAAACTGTTATATCAACAAACCTCTTGCAAATTTGTTAGTTGTGTTTATTTTTTTTTTTAATGCTTGCATTCCTGCTGGAGAAATTCACAGTATGATCGTGGTATTCCACTAATCGACTGCACAGAGCCTCTGGATTTGGTTCAAACAGATTACTGTTACTGAAGCCCAGRAAAGGGGGGAAAAACTAGTTGAGGGAAAAAAGATTTGTATCCAGGTATCAGATGGCAGAACCTTTTCCAGTAACACAACACAAACAGAGAAAATAGAACTGGAGGTGTAAAAGAAAGTGGAAACTATCAATAGGCAACCAGAAATGTCAAAAAAAATAGGGAAAAATGCACTCAGAAAACACTGTTCAGAGAGAAGAGATGGTGGCAAACAATGATACTCGGCAGCAAACCCACGGTCTCAAACTTCCCTCGTGAAACTGGAAGTTACTTCTAGTGGATCTATTTATGCAAGCAAAGACTCTGCCCAAGAGCAATGTGTGTGGAAAGGCAGAGCAAGTCTGCTGGCTCTCCTGTGACTCTCAAAACTGACTGCAAAATACACAGCACTCTGAAATGAAAGTTGCTAACGTAACAAGACCCAGGACTCGGGTGCCCATTACCTAAATGGGAGTGATCTGGACTGGAAGCGAGATCTCCAACGTCAGCTCTGGGGCCAGAGAACCATTCTGCTTCAAAGCCACAGCTGGGGGAAACAATGCTTCCTAAGCAGGGATTCCATGAAAGGGTTTTCAGCACAAGGAAGCCTGAGTTTTCAGTGTCTCAAGAAAGCAAAGAGCTACAAGGATACTGGACTAAGAGTGCAGGGCTCTCCCTCACTCAGAGGGCCCCACTTAACGAGGTTACCTTCTAAAAGCCACTTGACACGCAGCCCTGACCCTGCCACAACCCTCTTTGGGCTGCAATTTTTACAATTACGCTTGGCCCTACGCTGGAGTTGGAAACAGCCTTATCTGGTATCTATGCAACTGAGACAAGTATATCCAAATCCCATTACATCCCTGCTGTCAAAAGCAAACAAAGTTACGGTGCTATGACAAAATTATCCCACCTCAGGTGCATCACTGGGTCAGGTGCAACAGTTCAAGGAGGTTGATGATTTCTTAACAGTGCTTAAGAAAGCTACTGCATCCTTCCATAAACTGGAATATGACCTATGTTTTATACTTTGCTGGAGAACAATTCAATTTYGAATGAGTGCAAGCAAAATGCCCAAAGCAGGGCTTGCCTTTGAAGCCYCAGATCATCCGTCGTTTATTTTTCAATCACAGAAAAGTAGCAAAAGGAAGAAGGGGAAAAAAATAAATAGAACAGAAGCTTCATGAAAAAGGAGTTTGGAAAAGGAAGTAATGAGTGTCTTATCCTTGCTAAGGATTCAGCTTTATTAATAAAGGAAAAATCTTCTCAAAGGCCCAGAGTAGATATCATTTAGCCTGTTTCCCACACTACAGATACGCAGGATGCAGAAGTCCTTTGACTTTTCGTTTTTTGAAGGCTGAGGAGCAAACAACAGGGCTGATGCAGAAATTTGTGACCAAGTGACCCAAGAGAGCATCCAATTCTGCCCTCCCAGAGCTTGAAAATGGGGCATTTTTGACAGAAAGAGTGAAGTTAAAGACCTTCCAACCCCTCTGCGCTTTTCGACATTTACTTGAAGCAAAAGATCTTCACAGGGACAGATATTAAGGCTTTTTCCTTAAAAGGCTCTTGCTAGGAAACTTGGCCTCAGCAACCAGACAGACCCCTTAGCTGCTGCATTCTTTGTCAATCTTGTAATCCCAAAGCCCTGTATTCCTTGCTGCTGAACAGGAGTGGGCAAGGACAAAACCTGGGGAATTACGTGGAGAGGAACCCAAGCAGGGAAGACATAGAGATAAATAAGGAAAGAAACTGCTCCAAGGCCTTCTCTGTCCTTTAGACTGGCTGGTAGGAGCTTCCTGACAGGTTCCACTTTCTCTTTGGCGGGGTTCTGTTCTGCAAGCAGGGATCTTCCATAGCATTTTAAAACATAAGAGTTCACAAAAGATGAACGCACCTTGTGCTCCACCGAAACCCCAGGGCCACTTCAATCTAAGGAAGAAAGGCAAACAAGGTGACAGAAGTGCTGGCAGCGCGCRCGGGTGCAAGACCAGTTCTGCACACCAGGCGCTCGCTCGGCCCTTCCACCCTTTAGGGCTTATCAGGGAGGGACTGAAGAGGCCAGGAGGAAAAACAACCCACAAAACTAAGTCCACCACAGACTGATCATCCCCATTTCTCATGACTGCAGCCTCTGGGACATGAATGGCTARCGTTAACCAGAAGCAAATGCAATGTTATCACTCCAAATCTATCTAGGGAAATTAGGCAGGTAAGCAGGACATGCAGAAATGCGAGGGCTGATATTATTCAGGGAAYTTGTTTTTAGCCCTTGCTCAAATTTCTTTCAGCCACGCTGAATTAGTCACTTATTTTCTATGCACCTCRTCTCTATCATCTTCCATTAGAGAGGTAACCAATTTTCTCAACAYGGGTCATTAATGCTCAAATAACCGAGATAGTTGCATGGTGTAGAAGGATGCTAGCCYAGGACAAGCCCTACATTGCAAGCATTGAGCAAAGTACACAGCCAAAGAACTGAGAGGGAAAACAGCAGCAGCAACTCTAACGCRTTGCAAGCATCTTTTACTTGGTTTGCTGAAAGAGGGGCTTATTCAAATACGTCTGTTCCACAGCTTACCTCAAAGGCTGCTTCCAAATACATAAAATCACTGCAATTGAGTTGGACTCGAAGAATCTATGTAAAGGACAAGGCTGGGGAAGCCTTATAAAGCATGAAAATACATGCCCCGATCTGCACAGARTAGCTGCTGCTTACACATGCCAAAGGGCTCCCAACTGGGAGGCAACAATGAAGTTTCAATCCATTATTTGCATTCAAAAATGAAAAAAAAAAAATGCAGTGTGAACAGAAACATGTGTTTCCAGGGATTCCCTGGATATAAAACACTCAGCTRTAATTGCATAAATAAGAGTCAGAGAATAAAATCCATTAGTACAGCCCCATTAAGCATGCAGAATAAAACTGAACAGCAAGTTAAAACTTCATGGGAACTGCCAGCATTAGTGGACAACTTAAAGTGTTGTTGGCCTCCAAGAGAGGAAAATCAAGAGTAGACTCTTAAGGATACAAGATAGGAACAATCTTGTTCTTGCTCCTAGTGATATTTGCTCTTATAAGGCTACATTGTATTCTAAGTGCAAGCATTTATTTTCCACAGCCCCTTTCATTCCGATTTTGAATACCTTGCATATTCACCCACTTTCCTTCCTTCCCTTACTGGGCTAGAAATAGTTTCAGGATTTTTTTTTTTCCTGGTGGTTTATGAGCTTGTACCCTCACACATAAACAGTTATGCACTGCATGCATGCACGTTTTAAGGGGGCTAAACTGAAGAGATCTTTTTGTCCAACAGTTTTACAAGCCATTTCGTACCTTAGCTCTGCCTAAACAGAACCCAGATTTAGGCCAGGCTGGGGAAAGCCCTCGCAAAGAGCAGGATGGGACTTGGGATTGTTCTTTTCAAGTGGCATCAAATCCCCTCCTCTCCCACCTCAAACTATCCCCAAATTACTTCCCAGGGTCTGTGAAAAGGTACAAATAGAACAGTGGAAATGTTGCTAATCACATAGGTAGTGGTCCACTAAAAAACTAGCTTGGCCCATATCTGAATATCACAAGCAGAACCCAAAATGCGAAGTATAAAAGCAATGAATAGCAAAACACTTGAGCCTCRTGATCTTTTGTCTCAGAAGCCTTGCACTGGTTAAAAACAGGTCTGTATTCTAAGTCACTAACAGATACAGGACAAACAGGAAGTCTTTAGGGCTTGGGGATGTATAAGATGATGTTGCCAGGGGAACACACAACAGAATCKGCTTTAGAAAATAATATTTTGCATAAAGTGCAAAATAAATTAATAAAAAACAAAACAAAAAACAAACCAGCCTAAAGGCAGGTTTGTCATGTGTGGTTCCTTCAAATCCACTAACACTTAACAACTACCAGAGCACCTAATCCCACTTTTTGCCAAATTCACATCCGAATTTCCTTCCTATTGCATGAAATGTAGCCACAGGCTGGGAGAAACAGGCTCAGAGAGAGTGGAAGGTTAAGAGTAGTTGAAAAATTATGAAATAAGGTAAAACTTAAGAGGATTCAGACAGATAACGTGAAAGCCCTATCTCTTTTTCAGAGCTAGAAAGGAACAAACCTTTAGCCCAGACCCAGGTTCAGCACAGTCTGCACCCCAGCCCGCTGGCCTCTCTGCAAAGGCCAAGGGGAGACACCCCGCGCTGGAAGCGGAGCCACCAGGAGCTGCCCAGGGTCGCTGGAGGCATCCGGCCTCYGCGCCCTCTGTCCCGCTCCTCCCCAAGGGCCCTGCACAGCCGGCAATTGCGACATTCACGCTCCTGTTTAGACTTCGGAGCAATCAGCCAACTGCAGGAGATAACATATCCCTTACTTCGACACAATCCAAGGCAAAACAGCTCAGTTAACCCCGATTTTTCTGGTTCAAAGAAGCCTTCTTCCTTCGCAGATGTTGCAGAGCAGTTTGAGGTGCRGAGGTTTTGAGAAAACACATTGCTGTTCAACCCTCTCCTCACAAAGGATGTGCAAGCTCATGCGGTCCCCAAACACCCACATTTTCTCCCTGGCAGAGGATAGTTACAGCAAGGGCTTCTCTTTGCTCTCCACATTAGCTGCTCCACAGGCTCCTGGAGGAACAGGCAGAGCTGGTCTTGGGGAAGATGTCAGTGTTTCCCTCACACCTCAGCAAACACCAGCTTGGAGGTGCCCCCACCGCACTCTCATCTCCATCACCTCACGAACAGGCTGCCTGAATCATGACCTGGAGCTTTCTGGCAAAGGGCAGCCCAGGGAACAGCTCGGAGTTACTTAAGGAGACTGGGTCGAGGGCAAAGAAAACTTTTAGTGCAACCTGTGACAAATCTGTACTGTGGAGAACTTGCTGTACTGCGGTGCCCACAGAGCCTGAGTCACTGCCCTGCACTGGAGGCTCTGCCACCTCCAGTTGCTCTTTACACTGTTGTCAGACAGGTGTCAACACCACAACCTGTGACGGTGTCAACAGCTACTTACAGTCAAACCTCCACAACAGGAAAGAGTAGGGAGAAACAGCTGGAATTCCTAGTCCAGGGAGAGCTTATTGGAAACTTCAGGGACATCCTACAAATAAAGGGGTTGGTAGGATTTAGGGTAAGAATAGAAGTTTCAGCTCTAAAAGGCKCATTGGCCAGCAGTAGCAGAGCTGCTGCACTGTCAGGAATATTGCACTGCAATGGGGTAAAACACAAAGTTCTTGTAAATCACTAGCATTTTTGGGTTCACTAAAAGAGTTGGTATCTCAGCAGCAGCTCAAACAGAGCCTGTATTCCCCCAGGGGTGGTCTGGGATGTTTGGTTACCCTGGGTTTGACCCAGGACAAGGGCTCCCCTAAGCAAAAGCATCACAGATCAAAATAAGACAGCTGTCCTGAAAGGCTCCTGCAGCTGCGGTCAGTGACTAAGACTCCTGTCAGCAGCCAGGATCTCGCACGCAGCTCGTGCACATGGGAGCAACAGGAGCTGCCTTTGCGTCTCCAGAGGAGCGCTTCAGTGGCATTTGTTCAAAATCTTTTATTAATCATCCCAACATCATAAGGCAGCTTTGGACACTGTTCACTGCAGTCAGAAAAGGCCTGTGGTTCCAAGGCGTGCTTGGGAACAGCGCTTTTTATTATTACCTGTTATGCACATTTTTTGCATTCATAGTGTCCTCTTTTCCATCTACAATCATTTATTTCAAGTACAGAGATGCACCAGCTGGTTACTAACCTATTTCACCACCTTTCACACAGCTGACAAGTTGTGACCACTCAGCCAGGCTGGGCTCATTCCAACAGTTGTTTGCAGATGTCTCGCCACCAGCTTCAGCTTTGCCCCAACCTCCTCTCAAAGAGGGAGAAAAAAAAATGCAATTTCCACCTCCCTAAGGAGACATTGTTGCATTTCATATATGACAAGAAACTTCATTCTAGCCAAAATACACAAGAAAGTAACTAAAAGGTTTAGGGGCAGTTAAGACTTGTGCACTTTCTAAACCACTTGTTTATAGAAAGAAAAAGAGGACGTAGAAAGAAGCATGTCCTTTGCAGGGGTATAGGTCTTGTCAGCTCTAACAGTGTATTTTAAAATGTATGATGCTACAATTGCAGCTCTTGGGGGCCTAACAGGTACAGCTCCTAGATGCACTGCATCAATCCCACCACAGGTCCTCAGCTTAAAGCAGCAGGCAGGAAATGTCAGTTTAAGTCCCCAGTTGCCATCTTGGTATGCATCCATAATCTGTTTATTTTCTTAAATCAGGGCAAGTCTCACTAGCTGCCAGCTATTAAAATCACATGGATATAGATAATCGAATACAAAGTGTAATCTGTTGTTATGTGAGCTAATGTGCTCTGYTGCCCTGAATATGCATAATAAAATCCTAACTTGAGTAAAAGCGTCACCTAGAACACTACCAAAAAGAGTCACATATCCTAATGATCTGCACTGCCAGATAGAAACCACAGTCCTATTAATACCTAGGCCAAAGATGCTATATTCTCTCCAGATCCAAAACTCACATTTCCCTCAATTGACCCTTAGGAAGAGAGGCAAGTTTTGCTAATGTTTCATATATAACATCTATGGAATAGAAGAATAGAGAAGCATTCTTGGAAAGAAACTGARGCAATTGCTCCTGGTTATCCCACCCTTTGCCAGTTTTAAGGGCAGCTGATCCCACCCCTCCTTGATCTAGGCAGAAATTACTAAGGGTGAAAATTAGCTGTTCCTCCCCTTCCCAGCTTCCAGTTGGATTCTGTCACATGCCCTAAATGAGCTGCTTAAATTGAAGAGGATAAAGTGCAGGTGTGAAGTGGCATCAAAAGCTGGGTTATCACTGCACTTCAAGCTCCAAGTGCTTCACTAATGACTTCTATCATATTATAGGTTTTACTTTATGATTATGATGACATGACTGTGCTCTCTCCTTTTTCATTCTTTTCATTATGAAGCCCAACATTATATATATTTTGAAGAGACTGGTTGACGAAAGGGTTATTCCTTTATCTAGGATCACTACAGAAGCAACCTTATGGGCTCAAGAATCTTATTCTTTAATATTTGTATTACCCTTTAATATTATCCAAAATGCAAAATCAATAATACAGCTTCAAAAGAAGAGTTAAAAAGTTATTTCCCCCCCACCTACTAATGCCACAGCAGGAACTAGCAAGGAAAAGAGGAACACCTACCAATTTTTAAAATCTGATAATTTATTCCTGCATGATTCAACTACAAGGCTAGAAAAAGCAACCCTTTAAGATCTTCCTGGCTGCCAGTTTTATTATATTAAGAAAGATTTTAAAGTTTATTATTCCTATAAGAGTCAAAATTGAGTAGATTCATGTAGTAAAATCGAATATGAATTACATTATGAATTACACTGAGAAAAAGCACCAAGCTAAAAGCCACAGCCACTAAAGCCAATGGTTTGCTCATGTGCAAATAGGCTAGAGCAGCATTTGCATTTTCYCCGTTCCTGCCAAGCCATTTCAAGCCTGAACTAGACAGCAGGAGAGATGGGGCAAGAGCTCGGTGCAGGTTCCCAGGAACAGGACATGATGCTCACACTAAGCTCTGCTTTATGCCCAACAGCAGAGAAAGTTCTCTCAGCACCCCCAGGGATTTCCAAATTTCCACTATTAGGATACACTCCACTTGTCTAAGAATAGTATAACAAAAAAAAAAAGAACATGTAAAATTTTGAAGTATTCCATGTATTTCTGAATTTTTTTCAGTCTGCAGCCTTTTACTTATCTTGTAGTCTAGTCTAAAGCAGTCCAAACAAATCTTTTTTTTCCCCTGTGATCATGACTGATGTGTGATCAGCTTTACTGGATACTATGAGATCTGAAAGGGCAGCAACAGTGGAATCCTGGAGTCTTAAGCTTTGCTTAATGCTACTTCCACGTATTAATAAGAGCTCATGAGAAAACACATGATGAGCAGCCCTAGTAGCAGGAGAAAGGATGGATGCACATCAACTATTCCGAGATGGAATGAGATGCTTAACTTCACATTCCATTCCCAAATTAAGGAGTTCAATGAACAGAACAAGATCCCCTTGGAGAACAGGGATAATAGAATTGAAAATATCAATCAAAATTTCGCTTTTCGCTTCAAATGATCTTTTATTTTCAAAAACCCAGTAGAAAACAAGACTCAGTCTTAAGACACAAAATAATTCCATGGTCTGTGCATGAAAGTCTGATATATGACCAGAATCATCCAATACTAGCACAGGTTTTCACAAGACAAGACACTATCATTTTTAATTAAGTTATCTTGAGATAAAAATATAACAAACCACTTTTTGCCACTAGCCACTAAAGTAGGAAGGCAGCTACCCTCATATAAAAGCTGTTCTTTTTATAGTGAGGGCAATAGCCATAGACAAGTAAAACAAGGAGACAGAATTGGCTACCAGTGAGCAGTARGAGTTGATCAAATTTGCAGAAAAAGATAAATTCAGTGGAGCTAAAAGGAAAAGCTTGTGCTGAATGTTACATCAAGCTGCACTTGTTCCATTAGGGAATGTTTTAGAAGTTGCTTTATGAGCTATATACACATCTCACACTCTAAAGTAATTTTGGTAATGATTAAATAGAAGGCAAAGCAGTGGTCAACAGCGAGGAAACATCTTCTGGCTCCTACTACACAAAGATCCTCAACAACCTGTTTTGTGCTGAGGCTCTTYAGGACAACCAGGCTGCCTTAAGCAACTTGAACTGAATTTAGTTCTCTGTGTTACGCAAAAAATAATTCATATCATGGGATTTGGAAAGTCTCATTTTGTTAATAAAACAGTACAAACAGCGCCTAGAAATGCTCTGTTGTGATAGACTGGGCAGAGAAAGGGGTTAAAAGGTAAAACTACAGCTGAGGTCATGAAGAATGGAGCAAATGTCACTGGCCACGTTCAATTTCCTGACCAAACCACACTGACTGTGAAACACGGAAACAAGAAGTCTGTGAGACACCAAGAAACGCTACAAGTGCTACAAGCTCTTACTCATTTCTAAGATTTATAACACTTCAAGAGGGCTCAGAGAAGAGTCTTTCTAAACATTAGATCTTTTCTAAAAGAACTAGCAGAAAACTTACCTTCCCAGTCTCCAAAAACAGCACAAAGATTAACACRTATTATACTTCTCTGTGATCCACATGAAACTAAGTTGCGTAATATTTTGCAGTATTCAGAAAGAACTGGAGTCTTGACTGTCTCCTCCATCCGAGGAGTTAATTGCCAGACTTCACAGCTCTCCTGAGATTAAACTGTTAATACACATAAAAAGGCACTACGATATTTCAATTTAGAGAAATCAAACAGCRTATTTTTCAGTTTCATTTAAAGAGTAAATATTTACATGCGTGAGTTAGCAGGGTTCTTCTCCAAAACATCTTCACAAAAACAGAACTCCAACTTGTTGCCCTCCCAAGTCAAATGCACAGCAATGCTGTGCAGGGAGGACTGCTCGAGCCCCTGTTAACAAGGTCCCTTTGGGTTTCAAAAGTTGTCACCCTGGATTAGAGCATGATGCTCCTGAGCAGGGGTGGGAAGAGATGGGTATTTACAAAGCACAAGGGCAGGGAAACATAAGAACCAAATTTAAGGAACAAGGCTTATGGCTATTTTGAATATTCTCCTTATCTTAGGAAATGCAGCTAGGGGGACTTGTTTCACAAAGTGATTCCACACCTTCTCTGTGCTGGGCAAAGCTACAGGTTGACAGCTTTACACCTTTATTTATGAAGGAAGAAACTGATGGATTGTTATCAACTCTAGTGCTTTTGTCCTTTGCATAATACTCAATTTAAGAATTAAATTACTGGGACAGTTTATTGCTAACTGCCCTGACTCTCCATCCATCACAGGAAAAGCTGCAGGCTGGCCAATCAGACCACACTGAGCTGGGCTCTCCCAAGCCCAGGCACTGCCAGTGAAAGATGCCAAGTGCAGAGCATGAAGTGAGCCCTAAATCATTGCTTGTCTTCACATCTAGACAGCTAAGAGTTTAAAACCTAGAGGTAAGTTTGCTGTAGATGCAGGTGATGCTGAACAAGAATTTTGATGATAAAAGGGCAATGTTAATTATGACAGCTACCAGCTCCAGGGAAAAAATGTTTTACATTAGGCAACTAATCATAAAAAGACTAACTAGTCATAAAACCAGATATTTGAAGGACAGCTTTGTTATACTTCCTTAATAAAAGGCAAGTGACATGCAGCTATAATATGATGACTCAGACAGGACTAGCKCCTCAGAAAGGCTTCCTGGTTTGGAGTAGAAGAACATGGGAGGACATAAATCAAAAGTTGAAGTATTCAGTGCAGCCAGAGCAATACTGCAATCTGCAAAACAAAATAACCTGGGCACACAGCTCCCATTCAACAGCTTGCAGGTATCAGAACCAAGAGCAACAATATCCCCGCTCCGATTTCTTCCTGGGTTTCTTTGCTATCAAGGCTGGAACAAGATAATATCTGCAACAGCACCATGCAGTCCTGCAGCTGCATGAAAATCCCTTTTGTTCGGGGAAAAAAAGTCCATCCCTCGCACTGAATTTGTAGTGACATGAACCTACTGCCTCTTGATCCAGCAATTCACACTTGAGTGCTAGCAAAGAACTCGCACCTTATTCCCTCACCTACCAGAAAGCTCTCAGGTCTCTTTGCCCTCTATTCGTACTGGTATTAAAGGAAACCAATCTTTGGTCAAAAGCAGTGCTGAAAACTATGTGCTGTAGGGGAAACACTAGCAGGAGAGCTGCTTCTGAACCCCACATAAGGGGGTTTGCTCTTCACAAGAACGTTACGACACACAGAACACATTTTAATAGCGTTAATGACATTCTCAGTCCTCCAAAGCAGGCAGGCAGCTTTTTATTCCCCATCTGGTGGTCATTAAGACTCGAGCACAAACCTCAGAGTACGTCATTAGTCCTGCTTCATGCCTCCATTTTGTACGCGCTGCCTGCGTTGCGGTGAATCACCCCTTGCATGGAGCTCTCCAAAGAACTCCTGCCTCCAGCATCCCAAAAGGCTGGATTAACGCGGCGAGCGCTCGTCTAACTTGTAAGTTGCCTCCCTAGGCAGGTACAAACCGGTACCTGCCCAGCCCAGCTGTTTTATCTCCCCAATAATGGATCTTACTCATGGAGTTGCTAGGATTTGCAAACTGGCAGAAGGTGTAATACGCCATGCTGATGCTCTTCCTATTGCTTAAGGCATAGTTAGGAGACACCCAAAGTGAAGTGACACATCTGGAGCAGGAGCCTAGCCTGAAAAATACTTGACACCAGAGCCCAGCAACCAGAGCAGGAGCTGCTGCTCCTCACACTAAATCCAGCAGTTTCACTAATTGAAAAATCCAACAGGAGACATTTYAGTGTTTGCGAGAATTTAGTACCACAGACAGAGCAGAGTTCAGCTCCTGAGACAAGTACTGCAGTTAAGAGGGAAAAAAGGGCTACATCAGCTAAAACTACACAAGCTTTTTCCTTTGTTCTGCTTTGCCCTCAGCATCTCAGCCCCCAACTKAAGAGAAAATTCAAAATTGAAAATAAGAAGTCCAAGTTGGAATTGGACTTCAGTTCCAGCCAGGCAGCTTTATACCTATTCTTCCATTGCAAGAAGTTGCTTCCTCCCACTCTGTTTTGTTCTSTACCTCCGAGAAGAGCTTAACACTCCCATCTCCTGCTGTGTTGCTTATTTAGGCTATGTGGCCTTTGGACAGGACAACAACGTAGGGCATAAAGGACCTTAGTCCCAGACAGAGCACCCAGAGGTACCAGGATGTCCCTCCCTTACGCTTCAAAAGCTCCTTCACATTCAAACCTTCATCTTCCCATAGGCTGTCAAGCACCCAAAGCAACACAGGCTACGATGACAGCGCCAAGACCGCATCCCGCAAAAACATGGGATAAGGAATCACACACTCGCTTTGCTCGTGGAGCTGAGGACAGAAAGAGCTCACCTGCGACTTGCATCTACTAGAAAACCTAGTACCCTGACGTGATTACCAGGTATCTAAACCACCTCAGGTCACAATCTCTGTGACAGTTTATCTCCCCTGCCACCACCTGGGCCTTTCTCCGCGTAAAACTCTGCACAGACACCACAAGGAGTCCTCTCTGTTACGTTATCCAGACCTCACCAACTTCAGGTCACTCCAAAGTTGCTCAGAAACATCATAACGTGGTTTTCAAGTATAGCTCCCAATACCCAATACAGCACACACCTTTAAGATGGACTTACTACATTGCAGAGGAACAAACAAGAGTGCCCACTGATCCCTCACATCCTCCCCAAGGTCCTTTAAGACCCCCTCAAACCATGTCTCAAACAAGAAACTGCAGCGTCCAAGGAAGATGAGCAGCTGTTTGGCAAGTGTGGCCCTTGCTCACAGTGCAGTGCAAGACTCGAGCAGTAACATGCTGCCGTCCAAAAAACATTCGCCCAAAGCACATCATCCTGGACCTGAAATACAGGTCRCCTCCTCCATGACACGTACACAGGAAAAGTTAAGAAGTTGCCATTTGAATCAAAACAAAATTAAATCAACTTTCTTGGAAGAGAAAAGCTGCAAGTGAAGGAAGATAATGGGTCCTCTATGACACTGTGAAAGTTCATGCACTCACAAGGCAGAAGTGGTGCAGAGTAACTGCCAAATGCCAGGACAAGTTAAAACACTATTGATACTTAGGCATTATCCCATTCTTACTATTTTGTTGACTCTTTACCCTAAAGCTGCATCTCTGGCCTACATTCATCAGAAAAAAATTGAAACTATGAAAGTTATTCCATTTGGACATTGCTGCCTACTTCTTCCAGCTGCAGAATTACAGTCACTTGGCTGAGAGCAAAACAATTTCCACATCCATGTAGTTTACACTGATCAATGGAAGAGACCCAACACTTCAAGAGCTGCAGAGAATTTGGAAGCTCACTGCAGGGCAGCCAGGAAAACAGTACTCATGCCTTAGCCCAAGGGCCTTTAGACAGGACAAATTATATGCAGTCTTACCCATGATGAATACAAGACATTATATTTCATTTCTTCCCATCACTATCGCTTATTCCATAGCTAACTGCATAATTCTCTCCTAGTGAGGTCCCAGATGTTTGCTGCAAAAATTAGTAAGATGCTACAAATCAACAATTAGGATTTCAGAATTAGAAGCAAGTAGTAAAAGGAAGATGCAAGATTTTATTTTTTCTTACTCTACACAGATTGTAGAAAATAGTTCTCCCAAGTGTCCCTTGCTCTCCTATGCTCCTATCTCCCAGCTGAGGACAGGAGAACATTTCTACAAATGAACCTGTACCTGCTAAAATGCTCTATTTACAGCCACACACAGCTAGCRGATCCTCACTATAGATCAGAGCTTAGAGGAGGCAGACGCACGGCCTCTGCAAATGGGAGCTCTGCACCCTGATCAAAACACTTCGCCGAGGCTGCGGGAACACTCCCAGCTTTCCTGAGGCAGAAATCAATCCCAGGCAGGGCAAGATACTCCCAGCTACAGAAATGCTCTGCTTCCCGTGAATGGCCATCTGTCTTTAACTGCAGTCATCTATGTAGGACATAATTAAAAAAGCAAATCGACATTTTTCCAGTGGGCACCATGAGTCTCAGTGCTCTGCAATACTCCCACAAAGGCAAGTTGTCCTTTCTGTAACAAACCCYAAAAACTCTCTTCTTGCTCGTGAAGGTATATGAAGTAAAAACTACATACGTGCACACCCACACACCACTAGTGCACAGAAGCAATATGCTAACAGCTTGTGAACACACACAAATACTTCCATGGTAGGGACAGTAAAAAACACTGTTAAATAATCCCCACTTCTTTCCACTCGTGATTTCCTCAAACCGTTAAGTAGCTTTGGGGAAAGGAACTTAATGTGCTACGAGTCTGACAGGATCCCTCTCTTAAAACAGGATCCCACCATCCTYGTGCATCCCTCTTTAATCACAACCTCCCCAATATCACAGATTCCTCCCTTCAGGCTTAAAGGGGGAACTTAGGGAGTTTAGAGACAAAGGTATCTTATTTTCTTGAACAGGTATTGTCTGCTGAGGCTGAGTGACAAGCAACTACAGCAGCTTTCCTATTACGCCTTCAATATTTGAGCCTGCACTGCCCCCATCCCATCAAGATACACATTTCAGATGCTTTCCAACACCGACTCCAAGGATTTCCAGGGAGTAGAGCCTGCTCAGTGCTCTCYTTCCTCGTGGCTCCATGTTGGACACTGGCTGTTCCCAAACACGCTGCAGTCTGTGGGCAAAATGAGCCATCTTGCCTTTTCCACACAGAAATATGTTATTCTAGGAGGCACAGAAGCCAGGAGAGGACAGCATTACACTACTGCACCTTTGCAATGAAACTCCAGCGAATTTATGTGATGCGATAACCACTGTCCCTTCTGTGTTCATCTATTCCTTTATCTTAAGAGAAATTTGCTGCTCATTGCTGTTAAGTCTGTGTTACAAAACCAACAGCTTCGGGAAGTCTCACGGCAACCTCAGTTCCTTCCACCTTCATTCTAGGTCTGGAGCTCTCATCTGTTCACAACTAAGCAGCAGAAAAAATTAAAATCCAAATCTCATTTTGAAAATACACTCATAAACTGTCCCTTCTGCAGCCACTTCTAGGAATTCTTTATTGCTCGACAGACAGCAAGACACGAAATTTAACTTTACTTCTTTTATATCACCTCTTAAATATCCATACTGTGACATCAGTAGATGCTACTGTGACTTCATTGTTAATCTTTACGGCTATTATTAAAATAGCTAATATTGGAGTTGTAAAAAAAAAAAAAATCTAAAAGTGGTCAGATCCACTAGAATTATTTAGTATTTTTGTCAGCCAGTGCATTTTGAATGAATGCTGTGTTAAAAATGCTACAGCCTTGTGCACACACCAATACTAGAGCTTGTTCAGCTGAACTACTCAATAGCAGAGGCCGCACAGTGGAAAGGCCTCTGCACAGAGCAGAGCTCAACCACGGTGTTAATTCTGATGTTAAACGAGTGACATTGTGGGAACCACCACAGGCCCATGTTGCTGGAATTTAACAGAAGATCCCTCCCTATCAGAATAAGGACAACAGCAACTGGAAATAYTATTTAAAAACAAACATTCTCTTGTAGCTAACAGCTTATTTTTAAGCTGTGATTTCCTAGCCTTTCCTTTGGAAGGGCAAGTCAGCAACAAACTCACACACTGCTGAAACAACAGCAAGTCTGGATCCTTTTTCTTGTTCTCTTAACAGAAAAGGCGGCATTTTGAAACCTAATGGGGATACCTATTTAAATGCTGACAGTGCTGAACAGCTCAAAGCTGATAGTCATGCAGAGAGAAGGAAGGGACAAGCATATTTGTCACAGGCTGCTGTCTCAGTCAAGTGAAACAGCCTTAAAAAGCAAGGTGAGAAACACGAGYTTCTGCAGTGACCATTTTCTTTGAGAAACCTATGACACAATCCTTTAAAGACAGAGGTAGCAGTGGAATATGTAAYAGTAAATAGTATCCCACTCCTGTGATTTGCAGCATGTGGTTTCCTATAAAAGTTGGGGTAGTTTCTATAAAACTAGCAGTCATAAAGGCAATTCCAGGGAATTAGCTAATAAATACTCCTGAATGACTAGCAAAGATCTCAAATTGTRTTAGCACATCCAGCTCAAGCAGAATTGAAAGAGAAACTATTCCATACAGAAAAATTACAGAGAAAAAATCTGTGCTTGTTTCTTATGTCAAATATTCATTTTCATAAAGTCACTGTATCGTTAAAGTCCATCCCTTCAATCCAATAACAGAAAAACAGATGAACTGTCAGAGCCTGTTGATTTTAGCAAAACTATGGGAATTTACACTGCAAACAATGGTCTGACACAGTCTCTCTTTAAAAAGGGCAGTGACTTGTGCTATTTCAGCAGGTATTACTTTAACAGGAATTCAGTGAAATCATTAACAGAGGAATTTGAGTCAATGAGATGTTAAGTACTTACTATAATTACATATTATTGCCGTTTCTGCTGACAGTGCAACTTAAGTGGTTGGAATCTAATGAACTATCCAACAAATAACTGAAGTCACAGTTGTAACTGAAATTACACCTGATTTTGTGTTCGAATCCTTTAATGAACTGTGCATAAAGTAAGTAAAGCTATTTTAAAATTTGTACTTCTACATAAATATTGTTGTTCCACAGCTAAAACTGATTTAGAAACCAGTCCTGATAACAGATTAATCAAAAGATACCACCTAACACTGTAGTTAAAGAACTTATTATGAAAAATTGCTACAAGTCGGCAGTGTATGGACCATTAGCCGCCAAAGGAGACCTTCAACCCTTTCAGGTAATTCTGCTGAGTTTTTACAAAACCCAAACTGGCTGCAGCAACATGAATGCATAGAAGCCCATTAAGTTTTAAATGAATGTGTCAAAGCAATTAACACAACAGACCTCAAAGTCTTTAGTACAGCCATTTTTGAGACTAATCTCGGCAAAAAACAAACAAACAAAAAAACCCAACTCATGTTGCACCTAATACTTAAGAGCATCTTAACATCAAGATCTTAATTCTCTTTTCATATGTTTTAGCTAAACCAGGCATTTCTGAGCTCCACATCAGCAGCGGCGCAGAGGACTCTCATTGTAACAATCTGCAGATTCCTTCAGCAAAGCTACACTGTTATGTTCCACAGCCCCTGCAGCACACCAGCGCAAAGAAAGCTTTGAAAACCAGTACCACAACAACAGGAAAAACGTATGTTGGACGTGGGGTCTAACACTAAATACTTTTAATAGAATACAGAAGCAGTTTCAGACTTAAAAAGGAYACAAATACTGTTCTGGGTCCAGACTATGAGCAGCAATTCTTACAATACAAGCTCATCAGACACTTAACCTGTTGTCTTATGGATTCCCAGCCAAATATTTGGCATTTTAAAGCACTGATGACATCAGACTCCCAGGGAACGTGCAGAGAGCTTTGCCCTCACACGTGCAGGATACAGCGCACAAGAGTTTAGCGTCAAGCTTCCTAATTTGATCTCTTTTTTTAGGACAACTGCACTAACGTAAGTACGGAGTCCTATGCCAGAAGCAGCCCTGTTTAAAAAACTGCAACAAAGTGAAAAACAAACAGGCAAAACACACACCCAAGTAGAGGCTAGCGGAACAAATGCAAGTCTTCAGCACATTATTTCAAATCCATTAAATTTAAATGTTCTTTTTGTCTGGCTGCAATTTGTTTTTTGATAGTTTTTAAATCCCTCCTCCTTATTCACCTCTACATTTTCAGTGCCCAACTCTTTCTTCGTAAATGAAATTTGTCTTAATGCAAAACAGAAAACACGTGCTGAAATTCCATAACTTGCAGGGCATTTGCTGAGTGCTCTTGCTGAACAAAGTAACTGAATTTCTCTCTTGCTCACTCCCCTTCACATCTTTGCCCCAAGACACAAACGTGCCACACAAATGCAGAAGGCAGCAAAAGAGCCTGACACTTTCTGATAAGAATAAGATACAGAAGCAAGAACAGTAGCGGCTTTAAAAAAAAAAAAAAAACCCAAAAAAACCCACTATCCTTCATATTTACTATTAAAGCAAGCCCTTCATGCTAGCACATTTGACTTCCAGAAGCTATTTCTATGCTGACACTCACACACACTTGAACCCTGTTAACATACTGTAATTTTTACTACAGTGATATTGGTCCCAAATTGCATCTGAAAAATACTGGTCAACTCAGCCAGAGGAAAAGCATTGGTTAAGGGTGCTGACTTTTTATACAAAATACTGCTGAATTTCACACAAGTTCTGCTCGTGAACTGATGAACAGCAGCACACTCCATTATATGGCAGGAAAAGCATGAAAAGCATTTCATGGCTACTGCTGTTTAGTAGATTTGGACTGATTTTTCTTACTTTGCAAAAAAAAAAATTACTTTTATCTGGTGCTTACTCCACAGAGTCCCTAAGTCCCCTCCAGAGAACCTAAAGCCAAGATAAATTCCCTTTAGTCTCAATAATGTTTGCTGTAGTAAGAAGCGGTTACAGATGAAATTCCAAATTCTACAAGTCTAAATTAACAAGATTCAAACAGGTTTTGTATCTGAAGCAATCTGCAACTTCTATTTAGAAGACAGCAAAGGGAAAAAATAAGACTCCTTTCTCGAGTTTGTTTTTGCACCTTAAAAGTCACATCTGTTAAAAACAGGCTAATTTTACAGACCAAGCTGCACTTGGTTGCACATTTCCCTTCTACAGGGCCACAGACTGTGAGGGTGGAACTTGAAAAAGGCTGTTTCAGGATAATATTGTTCTGAGAATGGCTTGCAAAGAGCCATTGCTAGAAGTGAACACGGAGAAGTCTCCACAGCACAAAATGCTGTGCCAAAAATATAGCCAAGATGAAAAGAAAACCCGAGTATGGCCAAATTAAACAGCAGGGAGAATCTGGATATTCAGATGGAATGCAACTTACCCAAGCTGGAATTTGCCCAGGACACTCTTTATAGAGTGATCTGGCTATTTAATGACAAGAAATGGCCAAGAACACATATTTACTATTGGCAGAATCTCTCATCTAACACGTTGCTACTACCAGTGAAACTGATGTCTGATCAGACCTACGGTCCTGGCTACAAGCAGGGTGCTCCTTGGTGACCTCCGAACATCCACCAGACCCACTGCCACCCACATCACTACAGTGGCAACATCTTTGCTTACTCAAAACCCCACACCGCAGGTCTGTTGACCAAGATGGGAGAGATATTTGTAACAACAGGAAATTTCAAAGTGCTCTATCCTCGCTACAACATCCAGAAGTCACCCCAGACACTTTTTATTAACAGAACCAATTACTGATGACACACTCAGCTCTTAGAACCGGTCAGCACTAGCCACAAACCTTCCCTCCCTCTTAACGTAAAGGGAAAAGATGACTTTGCTACTGTAAGGACTGACAAGAACCAAAGTACAAACCARTTCTGAACATATGGATAAAATAATCTGTGATTCCTACCTTATCTTGGCCTCGAAACAGGATTAAAACAAGAATAAGCTCTCACCTATGCCTAAAACGGAATTGATCTTCTCACAACATTTCCTGACAGATGTAACAGAAGTGCAAGGTGCTCCTGTGCAGATGAAGTAAGGCAGGGTAAAAATCAAACCTCAGAGCAAAGGGAAGTGGCAGGTTTTCAGGAATATCAGTCTTGGTCACAAGGTCAGAGAGGACAGTGTCTGCACAGCAACATTCCCTTGCAGAACAGGGTTACACACACCTCTCATCACTGAAGTTTGAGATTTTAGGGGCTTCTCATCAGCCAAAATGAGGTTTTGGGACAGCCATAAAACACACACAGTGGGAGTAAAAAAGTGCCAATATCTATACTAGGTTTGGTTGTTCGATTCACCCGTAATACAATTTTTTCATCTAAATGTCTTGTTTTAAAATCTGTGCAATGACTTCTCTTCAACCCATCGTAAAAATAGAAATTACAGGAGTTTTAAGTGCTGTATGCCTAAAACTCACCTAAGATTAAAGCAACATATGATCAAAATGGAAGCGGAAAAAATCTTAATATGTGCACTARAAGGTACAATGGAATAGCCAAAAATGCATCACTTCTCCTATTTAAATAAGTAGCTAGAGCTTTCCAGGGGTTACTATTCCCTAAATAGAAGTGATCATTTGGCAAACACTTCCCAGCATAAGGCTACAAATACTCCAATACATGCTCACATTTAAGCTGTGTCAAGAATTCCTACTACATTTTTTGGGAACTTCCTCCCTTTCTTCTGCAAAAGGCAGTTCATTCCACTGCAGCTCCAGGGTGGAAAGAAAAGTTCAGAAACTGCCCAATGGAAACCTCACGCTGCTACTGCACACACAATCACAGCAATGAATGGAGAGAGGAGCACACAAACGTGGATCTGTAAATATTTACGTGCAGGAGCTTGCAAAGCAACCAGGCACACGCACATTGTGCGGAAAAGTGCTGAAAATCAGCGTTGCTGCGAGGCTGCATTGAGCCAGGCTAAGGCATCTTCCYTTCAACCCTTTTTGTCCTCTGCCATCTCAGCAGTTGGGGACAGCTCTGAGCTCCTCAGAGAGCCCCAGCAGTGCGACAAGAACACATGCACACAAAGGTGGCCTTATGGCTCCTCTTCCACCCCACAGCACGCCAAGATCCCCAGTAGACTGGGGAGAAAACATGCTGCCTCGTAAAAAAATTCACCAACGTTCGCCTAAAAAAGTCTGTAGCCATCATCTTCTAAAAAAAACCTTAATTATGCACACATATAGACACCATTACATATAAAAATTAATAGGTCTCCTATAAGTTTTCTAAGCAAAATGTGCATTCAGCTTGCAAACTTCCTGAAGTGATGCTGCCTACCTTTCTGGAAATATCTACAGTGCCCTTTAAAAAAAAAAAATAGGCTTTCTTCTTTTTAATTAAAAAGCCCCACCCAAAAAGGTAAAGTTACTTCAATTAAATAGCGAGGAAAGGGCTCGGCAGTGCTCTAAAATGGATGCAGCCGAATCTTTTCGAGAGCAACATGTTGCAATCACCTTTCATTTTAGGGGAAGGGAGGGATTCCCTGAAAGGAACTGAGCAGGGGAGCCGCGGGGGGGAGGGTGGCTGCGATAAAAAGAAATATATATATATGTGTAAAGAGAAAAGAGCTCGGGGATTTGTTTTAATAAAATAATACTTGGGTTTTGTGCGTGCTGCGAGGAGGCCGCTCGGCGGAGGCTCCTGGGGGCAGCGCGGCGAGGAGGAGAAGCGGAGCAAGAGCGGAGAGGAGAAAAAGAAAATGGCGCAGAGACTAAGTCCCGACCGTCGACAAGGCGACTTTCCAGGGAGCACCGGGGGCCCAAGGGGCGGCCGGGGGCGG